>NW_026599479.1:697438-1039907 GCF_023634085.1 Falco cherrug | reverse complement strand
ACCTTCCCCGGTGGAGTTGTGCATGGGGTGTGTTTGGAACATTTTGTCAACGGCCGAGTCCAAAATTCAGCGGTTCCCCATCTCAGCCCAGAAAGCAGGTAGAACAACTTTTGTGGTGTCTTTCAGATGCCTACCGGAGCAATGTAAAAACTACCGGGAGAACTCCTGTCTGGCACCTTCCCCGGTGGAGTTGTGCATGGGGTGTGTTTGGAACATTTTGTCACCGGCCGAGTCCAAAATTCAGCTGTTCCCCATCTCAGCCCAGAAAGCAGGTAGAACAACTTTTGTGGTGTCTTTCAGATGCCTACTGGAGCAATGTAAAAACTACCAGGAGAACTCCTGTCTGGCACCTTCCGTGGTGGAGTTGTGCATGGGGTGTGTTTGGAACATTTTGTCAACGGCCGAGTCCAAAATTCAGCGGTTCCCCATCTCAGCCCAGAAAGCAGGTAGAACAACTTTTGTGGTGTCTTTCAGATGCCTACCGGAGCAATGTAAAAACTACCAGGAGAACTCCTGTCTGGCACCTTCCCCGGTGGAGTTGTGCATGGGGTGTTTTTGGAACATTTTGTCACCGGCCGAGTCCAAAATTCAGCTGTTCCCCATCTCAGCCCAGAAAGCAGGTAGAACAACTTTTGTGGTGTCTTTCAGATGCCTACCGGAGCAATGTAAAAACTACCAGGAGAACTCCTGTCTGGCACCTTCCGTGGTGGAGTTGTGCATGGGGTGTGTTTGGAACATTTTGTCACCGGCCGAGTCCAAAATTCAGCGGTTCCCCATCTCAGCCCAGAAAGCAGGTAGAACATCTTTTGTGGTGTCTTTTAGATGCCTACCAAGGTAGTGTAAAAACTACCAAGAGAACTCCTGTCTGGCACCTTCCGTGGTGGAGTTGTGCATGGGGTGTTTTTGGAACATTTTGTCACCGGCCGACTCCAAAATTCAGCGGTTCCCCATCTCAGCCCAGAAAGCAGGAAGAACAACTTTTGTGGTGTCTTTCAGATGCCTACCAAGGTAGTGTAAAAACTACCAGGAGAACTCCTGTCTGGCACCTTCCCCGGTGGAGTTGTGCATGGGGTGTGTTTGGAACATTTTGTCACCAGCCGACTCCAAAATTCAGCGGTTCCCCATCTCAGCCCAGAAAGCAGGTAGAACAACTTTTGTGGTGTCTTTCAGATGCCTACCAAGGTAGTGTAAAAACTACCAAGAGAACTCCTGTCTGGCACCTTCCCCGGTGGAGTTGTGCATGGGGTGTGTTTGGAACATTTTGTCACCGGCCGAGTCCAAAATTCAGCGTTTCCCCATCTCAGCCCAGAAAGCAGGTAGAACAACTTTTGTGGTGTCTTTCAGATGCCTACCAAGGTAGTGTAAAAACTACCATGAGAACTCCTGTCTGGCACCTTCCCCGGTGGAGTTGTGCATGGGGTGTGTTTGGAACATTTTGTCACCAGCCGACTCCAAAATTCAGCGGTTCCCCATCTCAGCCCAGAAAGCAGGTAGAACAACTTTTGTGGTGTCTTTCAGATGCCTACCAAGGTAGTGTAAAAACTACTAAGAGAACTCCTGTCTGGCACCTTCCCCGGTGGAGTTGTGCATGGGGTGTGTTTGGAACATTTTGTCACCGGCCGAGTCCAAAATTCAGCGGTTCCCCATCTCAGCCCAGAAAGCAGGTAGAACAACTTTTGTGGTGTCTTTCAGATGCCTACCAAGGTAGTGTAAAAACTACCAGGAGAACTCCTGTCTGGCACCTTCCCCGGTGGAGTTGTGCAGGGGGTGTGTTTGGAACATTTTGCCACCAGCCGACTCCAAAATTCAGCGGTTCCCCATCTCAGCCCAGAAAGCAGGTAGAACAACTTTTGTGGTGCCTTTCAGCTGCCTACCAAGGTAGTGTAAAAACTACTAAGAGAACTCCTGTCTGGCACCTTCCCCGGTGGAGTTGTGCATGGGGTGTGTTTGGAACATTTTGTCACCAGCCGAGTCCAAAATTCAGCGGTTCCCCATCTCAGCCCAGAAAGCAGGTAGAACAACTTTTGTGGTGTCTTTCAGATGCCTACCAAGGTAGTGTAAAAACTACTAAGAGAACTCCTGTCTGGCACCTTCCCCAGTGGAGTTGTGCAGGGGGTGTGTTTGGAACACTTTGTCACCGGCCGAGTCCAAAATTTAGCGATTCCCCATCTCAGCCCAGAAAGCAGGTAGAACAACTTTTGTGGTGTCTTTCAGATGCCTACCGGAGCAATGTAAAAACTACCAGGAGAACTCCTGTCTGGCACCTTCCGTGGTGGAGTTGTGCATGGGGTGTGTTTGGAACATTTTGTCACCAGCCGAGTCCAAAATTCAGCGGTTCCCCATCTCAGCCCAGAAAGCAGGTAGAACAACTTTTGTGGTGTCTTTCAGATGCCTACCGGAGCAATGTAAAAACTACCAGGAGAACTCCTGTCTGGCACCTTCCCCGGTGGAGTTGTGCATGGGGTGTGTTTGGAACATTTTGTCACCGGCCGAGTCCAAAATTCAGCGGTTCCCCATCTCAGCCCAGAAAGCAGGTAGAACATCTTTTGTGGTGTCTTTCAGATGCCTACCGGAGCAATGTAAAAACTACCAGGAGAACTCCTGTCTGGCACCTTCCCCGGTGGAGTTGTGCAGGGGGTGTGTTTGGAACATTTTGTCACCAGCCGAGTCCCAAATTCAGCGGTTCCCCATCTCAGCCCAGAAAGCAGGTAGAACAACTTTTGTGGTGTCTTTTAGATGCCTACCAAGGTAGTGTAAAAACTACCAAGAGAACTCCTGTCTGGCACCTTCCCCGGTGGAGTTGTGCATGGGGTGTGTTTGGAACATTTTGTCACCGGCCGACTCCAAAATTCAGCGGTTCCCCATCTCAGCCCAGAAAGCAGGTAGAACAACTTTTGTGGTGTCTTTCAGATGCCTACCGGAGCAATGTAAAAACTACCAGGAGAACTCCTGTCTGGCACCTTCCCCGGTGGAGTTGTGCAGGGGGTGTGTTTGGAACATTTTGTCACCAGCCGAGTCCAAAATTCAGCGGTTCCCCATCTCAGCCCAGAAAGCAGGTAGAACAACTTTTGTGGTGTCTTTCAGATGCCTACCAAGGTAGTGTAAAAACTACCAAGAGAACTCCTGTCTGGCACCTTCCCCGGTGGAGTTGTGCATGGGGTGTGTTTGGAACATTTTGTCACCGGCCGACTCCAAAATTCAGCGGTTCCCCATCTCAGCCCAGAAAGCAGGTAGAACAACTTTTGTGGTGTCTTTCAGATGCCTACCGGAGCAATGTAAAAACTACCAGGAGAACTCCTGTCTGGCACCTTCCCCGGTGGAGTTGTGCAGGGGGTGTGTTTGGAACATTTTGTCACCAGCCGAGTCCAAAATTCAGCGGTTCCCCATCTCAGCCCAGAAAGCAGGTAGAACATCTTTTGTGGTATCTTTCAGATGCCTACCGGATCAATGTAAAAACTACCAGGAGAACTCCTGTCTGGCACCTTCCCCGGTGGAGTTGTGCAGGGGGTGTGTTTGGAACATTTTGTCACCGGCCGAGTCCAAAATTTAGCGTTTCCCCATCTCAGCCCAGAAAGCAGGTAGAACAACTTTTGTGGTGTCTTTCAGATGCCTACCAAGGTAGTGTAAAAACTACCAGGAGAACTCCTGTCTGGCACCTTCCCCGGTGGAGTTGTGCATGGGGTGTGTTTGGAACATTTTGTCACCGGCCGAGTCCAAAATTCAGCGATTCCCCATCTCAGCCCAGAAAGCAGGTAGAACAACTTTTGTGGTGTCTTTCAGATGCCTACCAAGGTAGTGTAAAAACTACCAGGAGAACTCCTGTCTGGCACCTTCCCCGGTGGAGTTGTGCATGGGGTGTGTTTGGAACATTTTGTCACCAGCCGAGTCCAAAATTCAGTGTTTCCCCATCTTGGCCCAGAAAGCAGGTAGAACAACTTTTGTGGTGTCTTTCAGATGCCTACCAAGGTAGTGTAAAAACTACTAAGAGAACTCCTGTCTGGCACCTTCCCCGGTGGAGTTGTGCATGGGGTGTGTTTGGAACATTTTGTCACCGGCCGAGTCCAAAATTCAGCGGTTCCCCATCTCAGCCCACAAAGCAGGTAGAACAACTTTTGTGGTGTCTTTCAGCTGCCTACCAAGGTAGTGTAAAAACTACCAGGAGAACTCCTGTCTGGCACCTTCCCCGGTGGAGTTGTGCAGGGGGTGTGTTTGGAACATTTTGTCACCAGCCGACTCCAAAATTCAGCGGTTCCCCATCTCAGCCCAGAAAGCAGGTAGAACATCTTTTGTGGTATCTTTCAGATGCCTACTGAATCAATGTAAACACTACCAGGAGAACTCCTGTCTGGCACCTTCCCCGGTGGAGTTGTGCAGGGGGTGTGTTTGGAACATTTTGCCACCAGCCGACTCCAAAATTCAGCGGTTCCCCATCTCAGCCCAGAAAGCAGGAAGAACAACTTTTGTGGTGCCTTTCAAATGCCTACCAAGGTAGTGTAAAAACACCAGGAGAACTCCTGTCTGGCACCTTCCCCGGTGGAGTTGTGCATGGGGTGTCTGTGAAACATTTTGTCACCGGCCGAGTCCAAAATTCAGCGTTTCCCCATCTCAGCCCAGAAAGCAGGTAGAACAACTTTTGTGGTGTCTTTCAGATGCCTACCGGAGCAATGTAAAAACTACCAGGAGAACTCCTGTCTGGCACCTTCCCCGGTGGAGTTGTGCAGGGGGTGTGTTTGGAACATTTTATCACCAGCCGAGTCCAAAATTCAGCGGTTCCCCATCTCAGCCCAGAAAGCAGGTAGAACAACTTTTGTGGTGTCTTTCAGCTGCCTACCAAGGTAGTGTAAAAACTACCAAGAGAACTCCTGTCTGGCACCTTCCCCGGTGGAGTTGTGCATGGGGTGTGTTTGGAACATTTTGTCACCAGCCGAGTCCAAAATTCAGCGATTCCCCATCTCAGCCCAGAAAGCAGGTAGAACAACTTTTGTGGTGCCTTTCAGCTGCCTACCAAGGTAGTGTAAAAACTACCAAGAGAACTCCTGTCTGGCACCTTCCCCGGTGGAGTTGTGCATGGGGTGTGTTTGGAACATTTTGTCAACGGCCGACTCCAAAATTCAGCGGTTCCCCATCTCAGCCCACAAAGCAGGTAGAACAACTTTTCTTGTGCCTTTCAGCTGCCTACCAAGGTAGTGTAAAAACTACCAACAGAATTCGTTCCTGGCACCTTCCCCGGTGGAGTTGTGCAGGGGGTGTGTTTGGAACATTTTGTCACCGGCCGACTCCAAAATTCAGCGGTTCCCCATCTCAGCCCAGAAAGCAGGTAGAACAACTTTTTTGGTGTCTTTCAGATGCCTACCGGAGCAATGTAAAAACTACCAGGAGAACTCCTGTCTGGCACCTTCCCCGGTGGAGTTGTGCATGGGGTGTGTTTGGAACATTTTGTCACCGGCCGACTCCAAAATTCAGCGATTCCCCATCTCAGCCCAGAAAGCAGGTAGAACAACTTTTGTGGTGTCTTTCAGATGCCTACCAAGGTAGTGTAAAAACTACCAGGAGAACTCCTGTCTGGCACCTTCCCCGGTGGAGTTGTGCAGGGGGTGTGTTTGGAACATTTTGTCACCAGCCGACTCCAAAATTCAGCGTTTCCCCATCTCAGCCCAGAAAGCAGGTAGAACAACTTTTGTGGTGTCTTTCAGATGCCTACCAAGGTAGTGTAAAAACTACTAAGAGAACTCCTGTCTGGCACCTTCCCCGGTGGAGTTGTGCATGGGGTGTGTTTGGAACATTTTGTCACCGGCCGAGTCCAAAATTCAGCGATTCCCCATCTCAGCCCAGAAAGCAGGTAGAACAACTTTTGTGGTGTCTTTCAGCTGCCTACCAAGGTAGTGTAAAAACTACCAGGAGAACTCCTGTCTGGCACCTTCCCCGGTGGAGTTGTGCAGGGGGTGTGTTTGGAACATTTTGTCACCGGCCGACTCCAAAATTCAGCGGTTCCCCATCTCAGCCCAGAAAGCAGGTAGAACAACTTTTGTGGTGTCTTTCAGATGCCTACCGGAGCAATGTAAAAACTGTAAAAACTATTTAGAGAACTCCTGTCTGGCACCTTCCCCGGTGGAGTTGTGCATGGGGTGTGTTTGGAACATTTTGTCACCGGCCGAGTCCAAAATTCAGCGGTTCCCCATCTCAGCCCAGAAAGCAGGTAGAACAACTTTTGTGGTGTCTTTCAGATGCCTACCGGAGCAATGTAAAAACTACCAGGAGAACTCCTGTCTGGCACCTTCCCCAGTGGAGTTGTGCATGGGGTGTGTTTGGAACATTTTGTCACCAGCCGAGTCCAAAATTCAGCGGTTCCCCATCTCAGCCCAGAAAGCAGGTAGAACAACTTTTGTGGTGTCTTTCAGATGCCTACCAAGGTAGTGTAAAAACTACCAAGAGAACTCCTGTCTGGCACCTTCCCCGGTGGAGTTGTGCATGGGGTGTGTTTGGAACATTTTGTCACCGGCCGAGTCCAAAATTCAGCGGTTCCCCATCTCAGCCCAGAAAGCAGGTAGAACAACTTTTGTGGTGTCTTTCAGATGCCTACCGGAGCAATGTAAAAACTACCAGGAGAACTCCTGTCTGGCACCTTCCCCGGTGGAGTTGTGCAGGGGGTGTGTTTGGAACATTTTGTCACCGGCCGAGTCCAAAATTCAGCGGTTCCCCATCTCAGCCCAGAAAGCAGGTAGAACATCTTTTGTGGTGTCTTTTAGATGCCTAACAAGGTAGTGTAAAAACTACCAAGAGAACTCCTGTCTGGCACCTTCCGTGGTGGAGTTGTGCATGGGGTGTGTTTGGAACATTTTGTCACCGGCCGACTCCAAAATTCAGCGGTTCCCCATCTCAGCCCAGAAAGCAGGAAGAACAACTTTTGTGGTGTCTTTCAGATGCCTACCAAGGTAGTGTAAAAACTACCAGGAGAACTCCTGTCTGGCACCTTCCCCGGTGGAGTTGTGCATGGGGTGTGTTTGGAACATTTTGTCACCAGCCGACTCCAAAATTCAGCGGTTCCCCATCTCAGCCCAGAAAGCAGGTAGAACAACTTTTGTGGTGTCTTTCAGATGCCTACCAAGGTAGTGTAAAAACTACCAAGAGAACTCCTCTCTGGCACCTTCCCCGGTGGAGTTGTGCATGGGGTGTGTTTGGAACATTTTGTCACCGGCCGAGTCCAAAATTCAGCGATTCCCCATCTCAGCCCAGAAAGCAGGTAGAACAACTTTTGTTGTGTCTTTCAGATGCCTACCAAGGTAGTGTAAAAACTACCAGGAGAACTCCTGTCTGGCACCTTCCCCGGTGGAGTTGTGCATGGGGTGTGTTTGGAACATTTTGTCAACGGCCGACTCCAAAATTCAGCGGTTCCCCATCTCAGCCCACAAAGCAGGTACAACAACTTTTCTTGTGCCTTTCAGCTGCCTACCAAGGTAGTGTAAAAACTACCAACAGAATTCGTTCCTGGCACCTTCCCCGGTGGAGTTGTGCATGGGGTGTCTGTGGAACATTTTGTCACCGGCCGACTCCAAAATTCAGCGGTT
The DNA here is from genome assembly GCF_023634085.1 of Falco cherrug. Classification (NCBI taxonomy): domain Eukaryota; kingdom Metazoa; phylum Chordata; class Aves; order Falconiformes; family Falconidae; genus Falco; species Falco cherrug. Next base: position 1,032,342 of record NW_026599479.1, on the reverse strand, counting down.
CCCCATCTCAGCCCAGAAAGCAGGTAGAACAACTTTTGTGGTGTCTTTCAGATGCCTACCGGAGCAATGTAAAAACTACCAGGAGAACTCCTGTCTGGCACCTTCCCCGGTGGAGTTGTGCAGGGGGTGTGTTTGGAACATTTTGTCACCAGCCGAGTCCAAAATTCAGCGGTTCCCCATCTCAGCCCAGAAAGCAGGTAGAACAACTTTTGTGGTGTCTTTCAGATGCCTACCGGAGCAATGTAAAAACTACCAGGAGAAGTCCTGTCTGGCTCCTTCCGTGGTGGAGTTGTGCATGGGGTGTGTTTGGAACATTTTGTCACCAGCCGAGTCCAAAATTCAGCGGTTCCCCATCTCAGCCCACAAAGCAGGTAGAACAACTTTTGTGGTGTCTTTCAGATGCCTACCAAGGTAGTGTAAAAACTACCAGGAGAACTCCTGTCTGGCACCTTCCCCGGTGGAGTTGTGCAGGGGGTGTGTTTGGAACACTTTGTCACCGGCCGAGTCCAAAATTTAGCGATTCCCCATCTCAGCCCAGAAAGCAGGTAGAACAACTTTTGTGGTGTCTTTCAGATGCCTACCAAGGTAGTGTAAAAACTACCAGGAGAACTCCTGTCTGGCACCTTCCCCGGTGGAGTTGTGCATGGGGTGTGTTTGGAACATTTTGTCACCAGCCGAGTCCAAAATTCAGCTGTTCCCCATCTCAGCCCAGAAAGCAGGTAGAACAACTTTTGTGGTGTCTTTCAGATGCCTACCGGAGCAATGTAAAAACTACCAGGAGAACTCCTGTCTGGCACCTTCCCCGGTGGAGTTGTGCAGGGGGTGTGTTTGGAACATTTTGTCACCAGCCGAGTCCAAAATTCAGCGGTTCCCCATCTCAGCCCAGAAAGCAGGTAGAACAACTTTTGTGGTGTCTTTCAGATGCCTACCGGAGCAATGTAAAAACTACCAGGAGAAGTCCTGTCTGGCTCCTTCCGTGGTGGAGTTGTGCATGGGGTGTGTTTGGAACATTTTGTCACCAGCCGAGTCCAAAATTCAGCGGTTCCCCATCTCAGCCCACAAAGCAGGTAGAACAACTTTTGTGGTGTCTTTCAGATGCCTACCAAGGTAGTGTAAAAACTACCAGGAGAACTCCTGTCTGGCACCTTCCCCGGTGGAGTTGTGCAGGGGGTGTGTTTGGAACACTTTGTCACCGGCCGAGTCCAAAATTTAGCGATTCCCCATCTCAGCCCAGAAAGCAGGTAGAACAACTTTTGTGGTGTCTTTCAGATGCCTACCAAGGTAGTGTAAAAACTACCAGGAGAACTCCTGTCTGGCACCTTCCCCGGTGGAGTTGTGCATGGGGTGTGTTTGGAACATTTTGTCACCAGCCGAGTCCAAAATTCAGCTGTTCCCCATCTCAGCCCAGAAAGCAGGTAGAACAACTTTTGTGGTGCCTTTCAGATGCCTACCAAGGTAGTGTAAAAACTACCAGGAGAACTCCTGTCTGGCACCTTCCCCGGTGGAGTTGTGCATGGGGTGTGTTTGGAACATTTTGTCACCGGCCGAGTCCAAAATTCAGCTGTTCCCCATCTCAGCCCAGAAAGCAGGTAGAACAACTTTTGTGGTGTCTTTCAGATGCCTACCGGAGCAATGTAAAAACTACCAGGAGAACTCCTGTCTGGCACCTTCCCCGGTGGAGTTGTGCATGGGGTGTGTTTGGAACATTTTGTCACCGGCCGAGTCCAAAATTCAGCGGTTCCCCATCTCAGCCCAGAAAGCAGGTAGAACATCTTTTGTGGTGTCTTTTAGATGCCTAACAAGGTAGTGTAAAAACTACCAAGAGAACTCCTGTCTGGCACCTTCCGTGGTGGAGTTGTGCATGGGGTGTGTTTGGAACATTTTGTCACCGGCCGACTCCAAAATTCAGCGGTTCCCCATCTCAGCCCAGAAAGCAGGAAGAACAACTTTTGTGGTGTCTTTCAGATGCCTACCAAGGTAGTGTAAAAACTACCAGGAGAACTCCTGTCTGGCACCTTCCCCGGTGGAGTTGTGCATGGGGTGTGTTTGGAACATTTTGTCACCAGCCGACTCCAAAATTCAGCGGTTCCCCATCTCAGCCCAGAAAGCAGGTAGAACAACTTTTGTGGTGTCTTTCAGATGCCTACCAAGGTAGTGTAAAAACTACCAAGAGAACTCCTCTCTGGCACCTTCCCCGGTGGAGTTGTGCATGGGGTGTGTTTGGAACATTTTGTCACCGGCCGAGTCCAAAATTCAGCGATTCCCCATCTCAGCCCAGAAAGCAGGTAGAACAACTTTTGTTGTGTCTTTCAGATGCCTACCAAGGTAGTGTAAAAACTACCAGGAGAACTCCTGTCTGGCACCTTCCCCGGTGGAGTTGTGCATGGGGTGTGTTTGGAACATTTTGTCAACGGCCGACTCCAAAATTCAGCGGTTCCCCATCTCAGCCCACAAAGCAGGTACAACAACTTTTCTTGTGCCTTTCAGCTGCCTACCAAGGTAGTGTAAAAACTACCAACAGAATTCGTTCCTGGCACCTTCCCCGGTGGAGTTGTGCATGGGGTGTCTGTGGAACATTTTGTCACCGGCCGACTCCAAAATTCAGCGGTTCCCCATCTCAGCCCAGAAAGCAGGTAGAACAACTTTTGTGGTGTCTTTCAGATGCCTACCGGAGCAATGTAAAAACTACCAGGAGAACTCCTGTCTGGCACCTTCCCCGGTGGAGTTGTGCAGGGGGTGTGTTTGGAACATTTTGTCACCAGCCGACTCCAAAATTCAGCGGTTCCCCATCTCAGCCCAGAAAGCAGGTAGAACAACTTTTGTGGTGTCTTTCAGATGCCTACCGGAGCAATGTAAAAACTACCAGGAGAAGTCCTGTCTGGCTCCTTCCGTGGTGGAGTTGTGCATGGGGTGTGTTTGGAACATTTTGTCACCAGCCGAGTCCAAAATTCAGCGGTTCCCCATCTCAGCCCACAAAGCAGGTAGAACAACTTTTGTGGTGTCTTTCAGATGCCTACCAAGGTAGTGTAAAAACTACCAGGAGAACTCCTGTCTGGCACCTTCCCCGGTGGAGTTGTGCAGGGGGTGTGTTTGGAACACTTTGTCACCGGCCGAGTCCAAAATTTAGCGATTCCCCATCTCAGCCCAGAAAGCAGGTAGAACAACTTTTGTGGTGTCTTTCAGATGCCTACCAAGGTAGTGTAAAAACTACCAGGAGAACTCCTGTCTGGCACCTTCCCCGGTGGAGTTGTGCATGGGGTGTGTTTGGAACATTTTGTCACCAGCCGAGTCCAAAATTCAGCTGTTCCCCATCTCAGCCCAGAAAGCAGGTAGAACAACTTTTGTGGTGTCTTTCAGATGCCTACCGGAGCAATGTAAAAACTACCAGGAGAACTCCTGTCTGGCACCTTCCCCGGTGGAGTTGTGCAGGGGGTGTGTTTGGAACATTTTGTCACCAGCCGAGTCCAAAATTCAGCAGTTCCCCATCTCAGCCCAGAAAGCAGGTAGAACAACTTTTGTGGTGTCTTTCAGATGCCTACCGGAGCAATGTAAAAACTACCAGGAGAAGTCCTGTCTGGCTCCTTCCGTGGTGGAGTTGTGCATGGGGTGTGTTTGGAACATTTTGTCACCAGCCGAGTCCAAAATTCAGCGGTTCCCCATCTCAGCCCACAAAGCAGGTAGAACAACTTTTGTGGTGTCTTTCAGATGCCTACCAAGGTAGTGTAAAAACTACCAGGAGAACTCCTGTCTGGCACCTTCCCCGGTGGAGTTGTGCAGGGGGTGTGTTTGGAACACTTTGTCACCGGCCGAGTCCAAAATTTAGCGATTCCCCATCTCAGCCCAGAAAGCAGGTAGAACAACTTTTGTGGTGTCTTTCAGATGCCTACCAAGGTAGTGTAAAAACTACCAGGAGAACTCCTGTCTGGCACCTTCCGTGGTGGAGTTGTGCATGGGGTGTGTTTGGAACATTTTGTCACCAGCCGACTCCAAAATTCAGCGGTTCCCCATCTCAGCCCAGAAAGCAGGTAGAACAACTTTTGTGGTGTCTTTCAGATGCCTACCGGAGCAATGTAAAAACTACCAGGAGAACTCCTGTCTGGCACCTTCCCCGGTGGAGTTGTGCAGGGGGTGTGTTTGGAACATTTTGTCACCAGCCGAGTCCAAAATTCAGCGGTTCCCCATCTCAGCCCAGAAAGCAGGTAGAACAACTTTTGTGGTGTCTTTCAGATGCCTACCAAGGTAGTGTAAAAACTACCAGGAGAACTCCTGTCTGGCACCTTCCCCGGTGGAGTTGTGCAGGGGGTGTGTTTGGAACATTTTGTCACCAGCCGAGTCCAAAATTCAGCGGTTCCCCATCTCAGCCCAGAAAGCAGGTAGAACAACTTTTGTGGTGTCTTTCAGATGCCTACCGGAGCAATGTAAAAACTACCAGGAGAACTCCTGTCTGGCACCTTCCCCGGTGGAGTTGTGCAGGGGGTGTGTTTGGAACATTTTGTCACCAGCCGAGTCCAAAATTCAGCGGTTCCCCATCTCAGCCCAGAAAGCAGGTAGAACAACTTTTGTGGTGTCTTTCAGATGCCTACCGGAGCAATGTAAAAACTACCAGGAGAAGTCCTGTCTGGCTCCTTCCGTGGTGGAGTTGTGCATGGGGTGTGTTTGGAACATTTTGTCACCAGCCGAGTCCAAAATTCAGCGGTTCCCCATCTCAGCCCACAAAGCAGGTAGAACAACTTTTGTGGTGTCTTTCAGATGCCTACCAAGGTAGTGTAAAAACTACCAGGAGAACTCCTGTCTGGCACCTTCCCCGGTGGAGTTGTGCAGGGGGTGTGTTTGGAACACTTTGTCACCGGCCGAGTCCAAAATTTAGCGATTCCCCATCTCAGCCCAGAAAGCAGGTAGAACAACTTTTGTGGTGTCTTTCAGATGCCTACCAAGGTAGTGTAAAAACTACCAGGAGAACTCCTGTCTGGCACCTTCCCCGGTGGAGTTGTGCATGGGGTGTGTTTGGAACATTTTGTCACCAGCCGAGTCCAAAATTCAGCTGTTCCCCATCTCAGCCCAGAAAGCAGGTAGAACAACTTTTGTGGTGTCTTTCAGATGCCTACCGGAGCAATGTAAAAACTACCAGGAGAACTCCTGTCTGGCACCTTCCCCGGTGGAGTTGTGCAGGGGGTGTGTTTGGAACATTTTGTCACCAGCCGAGTCCAAAATTCAGCGGTTCCCCATCTCAGCCCAGAAAGCAGGTAGAACAACTTTTGTGGTGTCTTTCAGATGCCTACCAAGGTAGTGTAAAAACTACCAGGAGAACTCCTGTCTGGCACCTTCCCCGGTGGAGTTGTGCAGGGGGTGTGTTTGGAACATTTTGTCACCAGCCGACTCCAAAATTCAGCGGTTCCCTATCTCAGCCCAGAAAGCAGGTAGAACAACTTTTGTGGTGTCTTTCAGATGCCTACCGGAGCAATGTAAAAACTACCAGGAGAAGTCCTGTCTGGCTCCTTCCGTGGTGGAGTTGTGCATGGGGTGTGTTTGGAACATTTTGTCACCAGCCGAGTCCAAAATTCAGCGGTTCCCCATCTCAGCCCACAAAGCAGGTAGAACAACTTTTGTGGTGTCTTTCAGATGCCTACCAAGGTAGTGTAAAAACTACCAGGAGAACTCCTGTCTGGCACCTTCCCCGGTGGAGTTGTGCAGGGGGTGTGTTTGGAACACTTTGTCACCGGCCGAGTCCAAAATTTAGCGATTCCCCATCTCAGCCCAGAAAGCAGGTAGAACAACTTTTGTGGTGTCTTTCAGATGCCTACCAAGGTAGTGTAAAAACTACCAGGAGAACTCCTGTCTGGCACCTTCCCCGGTGGAGTTGTGCATGGGGTGTGTTTGGAACATTTTGTCACCAGCCGAGTCCAAAATTCAGCTGTTCCCCATCTCAGCCCAGAAAGCAGGTAGAACAACTTTTGTGGTGTCTTTCAGATGCCTACCGGAGCAATGTAAAATCTACCAGGAGAACTCCTGTCTGGCACCTTCCCCGGTGGAGTTGTGCAGGGGGTGTGTTTGGAACATTTTGTCACCAGCCGAGTCCAAAATTCAGCGGTTCCCCATCTCAGCCCAGAAAGCAGGTAGAACAACTTTTGTGGTGTCTTTCAGATGCCTACCGGAGCAATGTAAAAACTACCAGGAGAACTCCTGTCTGGCACCTTCCCCGGTGGAGTTGTGCATGGGGTGTGTTTGGAACATTTTGTCACCGGCCGAGTCCAAAATTCAGCGGTTCCCCATCTCAGCCCAGAAAGCAGGTAGAACATCTTTTGTGGTGTCTTTCAGATGCCTACCGGAGCAATGTAAAAACTACCAGGAGAACTCCTGTCTGGCACCTTCCCCGGTGGAGTTGTGCAGGGGGTGTGTTTGGAACATTTTGTCACCAGCCGAGTCCAAAATTCAGCGGTTCCCCATCTCAGCCCAGAAAGCAGGTAGAACAACTTTTGTGGTGTCTTTTAGATGCCTACCAAGGTAGTGTAAAAACTACCAGGAGAACTCCTGTCTGGCACCTTCCCCGGTGGAGTTGTGCATGGGGTGTGTTTGGAACATTTTGTCACCGGCCGACTCCAAAATTCAGCGGTTCCCCATCTCAGCCCAGAAAGCAGGTAGAACAACTTTTGTGGTGTCTTTCAGATGCCTACCGGAGCAATGTAAAAACTACCAGGAGAACTCCTGTCTGGCACCTTCCCCGGTGGAGTTGTGCATGGGGTGTGTTTGGAACATTTTGTCACCAGCCGACTCCAAAATTCAGCGGTTCCCCATCTCAGCCCAGAAAGCAGGTAGAACAACTTTTGTGGTGTCTTTTAGATGCCTACCAAGGTAGTGTAAAAACTACCAAGAGAACTCCTGTCTGGCACCTTCCCCGGTGGAGTTGTGCATGGGGTGTGTTTGGAACATTTTGTCACCGGCCGACTCCAAAATTCAGCGGTTCCCCATCTCAGCCCAGAAAGCAGGTAGAACAACTTTTGTGGTGTCTTTCAGATGCCTACCGGAGCAATGTAAAAACTACCAGGAGAACTCCTGTCTGGCACCTTCCCCGGTGGAGTTGTGCATGGGGTGTCTTTGGAACATTTTGTCACCAGCCGAGTCCAAAATTCAGCGGTTCCCCATCTCAGCCCAGAAAGCAGGTAGAACATCTTTTGTGGTATCTTTCAGATGCCTACCGGATCAATGTAAAAACTACCAGGAGAACTCCTGTCTGGCACCTTCCCCGGTGGAGTTGTGCAGGGGGTGTGTTTGGAACATTTTGTCACCGGCCGACTCCAAAATTTAGCGTTTCCCCATCTCAGCCCAGAAAGCAGGTAGAACAACTTTTGTGGTGTCTTTCAGCTGCCTACCAAGGTAGTGTAAAAACTACCAAGAGAACTCCTGTCTGGCACCTTCCCCGGTGGAGTTGTGCATGGGGTGTGTTTGGAACATTTTGTCACCAGCCGACTCCAAAATTCAGCGGTTCCCCATCTCAGCCCAGAAAGCAGGTAGAACAACTTTTGTGGTGTCTTTCAGATGCCTACCAAGGTAGTGTAAAAACTCCTAAGAGAACTCCTGTCTGGCACCTTCCCCGGTGGAGTTGTGCATGGGGTGTGTTTGGAACATTTTGTCACCGGCCGAGTCCAAAATTCAGCGGTTCCCCATCTCAGCCCACAAAGCAGGTAGAACAACTTTTGTGGTGTCTTTCAGATGCCTACCGGAGCAATGTAAAAACTACCAGGAGAACTCCTGTCTGGCACCTTCCCCGGTGGAGTTGTGCATGGGGTGTGTTTGGAACATTTTGTCACCAGCCGAGTCCAAAATTCAGCGGTTCCCCATCTCAGCCCAGAAAGCAGGTAGAACATCTTTTGTGGTATCTTTCAGATGCCTACTGGATCAATGTAAAAACTACCAGGAGAACTCCTGTCTGGCACCTTCCCCGGTGGAGTTGTGCAGGGGGTGTGTTTGGAACATTTTATCACCGGCCGAGTCCAAAATTCAGCGGTTCCCCATCTCAGCCCAGAAAGCAGGTAGAACAACTTTTGTGGTGTCTTTCAGCTGCCTACCAAGGTAGTGTAAAAACTACCAAGAGAACTCCTGTCTGGCACCTTCCCCGGTGGAGTTGTGCAGGGGGTGTGTTTGGAACATTTTGTCACCGGCCGACTCCAAAATTCAGCGGTTCCCCATCTCAGCCCAGAAAGCAGGTAGAACAACTTTTTTGGTGTCTTTCAGATGCCTACCGGAGCAATGTAAAAACTACCAGGAGAACTCCTGTCTGGCACCTTCCCCGGTGGAGTTGTGCATGGGGTGTGTTTGGAACATTTTGTCACCGGCCGAGTCCAAAATTCAGCGATTCCCCATCTCAGCCCAGAAAGCAGGTAGAACAACTTTTGTGGTGTCTTTCAGATGCCTACCAAGGTAGTGTAAAAACTACCAGGAGAACTCTTTTCTGGCACCTTCCCCGGTGGAGTTGTGCATGGGGTGTGTTTGGAACATTTTGTCACCAGCCGACTCCAAAATTCAGCGGTTCCCCATCTCAGCCCAGAAAGCAGGTAGAACAACTTTTGTGGTGTCTTTTAGATGCCTACCAAGGTAGTGTAAAAACTACCAAGAGAACTCCTGTCTGGCACCTTCCCCGGTGGAGTTGTGCATGGGGTGTGTTTGGAACATTTTGTCACCGGCCGACTCCAAAATTCAGCGGTTCCCCATCTCAGCCCAGAAAGCAGGTAGAACAACTTTTGTGGTGTCTTTCAGATGCCTACCGGAGCAATGTAAAAACTACCAGGAGAACTCCTGTCTGGCACCTTCCCCGGTGGAGTTGTGCATGGGGTGTCTTTGGAACATTTTGTCACCAGCCGAGTCCAAAATTCAGCGGTTCCCCATCTCAGCCCAGAAAGCAGGTAGAACATCTTTTGTGGTATCTTTCAGATGCCTACCGGATCAATGTAAAAACTACCAGGAGAACTCCTGTCTGGCACCTTCCCCGGTGGAGTTGTGCAGGGGGTGTGTTTGGAACATTTTGTCACCGGCCGACTCCAAAATTTAGCGTTTCCCCATCTCAGCCCAGAAAGCAGGTAGAACAACTTTTGTGGTGTCTTTCAGCTGCCTACCAAGGTAGTGTAAAAACTACCAAGAGAACTCCTGTCTGGCACCTTCCCCGGTGGAGTTGTGCATGGGGTGTGTTTGGAACATTTTGTCACCAGCCGACTCCAAAATTCAGCGGTTCCCCATCTCAGCCCAGAAAGCAGGTAGAACAACTTTTGTGGTGTCTTTCAGATGCCTACCAAGGTAGTGTAAAAACTCCTAAGAGAACTCCTGTCTGGCACCTTCCCCGGTGGAGTTGTGCATGGGGTGTGTTTGGAACATTTTGTCACCGGCCGAGTCCAAAATTCAGCGGTTCCCCATCTCAGCCCACAAAGCAGGTAGAACAACTTTTGTGGTGTCTTTCAGATGCCTACCGGAGCAATGTAAAAACTACCAGGAGAACTCCTGTCTGGCACCTTCCCCGGTGGAGTTGTGCATGGGGTGTGTTTGGAACATTTTGTCACCAGCCGAGTCCAAAATTCAGCGGTTCCCCATCTCAGCCCAGAAAGCAGGTAGAACATCTTTTGTGGTATCTTTCAGATGCCTACTGGATCAATGTAAAAACTACCAGGAGAACTCCTGTCTGGCACCTTCCCCGGTGGAGTTGTGCAGGGGGTGTGTTTGGAACATTTTGCCACCAGCCGACTCCAAAATTCAGCGGTTCCCCATCTCAGCCCAGAAAGCAGGAAGAACAACTTTTGTGGTGCCTTTCAAATGCCTACCAAGGTAGTGTAAAAACTACCAGGAGAACTCCTGTCTGGCACCTTCCCCGGTGGAGTTGTGCATGGGGTGTCTGTGAAACATTTTGTCACCGGCCGAGTCCAAAATTCAGCGGTTCCCCATCTCAGCCCAGAAAGCAGGTAGAACAACTTTTGTGGTGTCTTTCAGATGCCTACCAAGGTAGTGTAAAAACTATTAAGAGAACTCCTGTCTGGCACCTTCCCCGGTGGAGTTGTGCATGGGGTGTGTTTGGAACATTTTGTCACCGGCCGAGTCCAAAATTCAGCGGTTCCCCATCTCAGCCCAGAAAGCAGGTAGAACAACTTTTGTGGTGTCTTTCAGATGCCTACCGGAGCAATGTAAAAACTACCAGGAGAACTCCTGTCTGGCACCTTCCCCGGTGGAGTTGTGCATGGGGTGTGTTTGGAACATTTTGTCACCAGCCGAGTCCAAAATTCAGCGGTTCCCCATCTCAGCCCAGAAAGCAGGTAGAACATCTTTTGTGGTATCTTTCAGATGCCTACTGGATCAATGTAAAAACTACCAGGAGAACTCCTGTCTGGCACCTTCCCCGGTGGAGTTGTGCAGGGGGTGTGTTTGGAACATTTTGCCACCAGCCGACTCCAAAATTCAGCGGTTCCCCATCTCAGCCCAGAAAGCAGGAAGAACAACTTTTGTGGTGCCTTTCAAATGCCTACCAAGGTAGTGTAAAAACTACCAGGAGAACTCCTGTCTGGCACCTTCCCCGGTGGAGTTGTGCATGGGGTGTCTGTGAAACATTTTGTCACCGGCCGAGTCCAAAATTCAGCGGTTCCCCATCTCAGCCCAGAAAGCAGGTAGAACAACTTTTGTGGTGTCTTTCAGATGCCTACCGGAGCAATGTAAAAACTACCAGGAGAACTCCTGTCTGGCACCTTCCCCGGTGGAGTTGTGCAGGGGGTGTGTTTGGAACATTTTATCACCAGCCGAGTCCAAAATTCAGCGGTTCCCCATCTCAGCCCAGAAAGCAGGTAGAACAACTTTTGTGGTGTCTTTTAGATGCCTACCAAGGTAGTGTAAAAACTACCAAGAGAACTCCTGTCTGGCACCTTCCCCGGTGGAGTTGTGCATGGGGTGTGTTTGGAACATTTTGTCACCGGCCGACTCCAAAATTCAGCGGTTCCCCATCTCAGCCCACAAAGCAGGTAGAACAACTTTTCTTGTGCCTTTCAGCTGCCTACCAAGGTAGTGTAAAAACTACCAACAGAATTCGTTCCTGGCACCTTCCCCGGTGGAGTTGTGCAGGGGGTGTGTTTGGAACATTTTGTCACCGGCCGACTCCAAAATTCAGCGGTTCCCCATCTCAGCCCAGAAAGCAGGTAGAACAACTTTTTTGGTGTCTTTCAGATGCCTACCGGAGCAATGTAAAAACTACCAGGAGAACTCCTGTCTGGCACCTTCCCCGGTGGAGTTGTGCATGGGGTGTGTTTGGAACATTTTGTCACCGGCCGAGTCCAAAATTCAGCGGTTCCCCATCTCAGCCCACAAAGCAGGTAGAACAACTTTTGTGGTGTCTTTCAGATGCCTACCGGAGCAATGTAAAAACTACCAGGAGAACTCCTGTCTGGCACCTTCCCCGGTGGAGTTGTGCATGGGGTGTGTTTGGAACATTTTGTCACCAGCCGAGTCCAAAATTCAGCGGTTCCCCATCTCAGCCCAGAAAGCAGGTAGAACATCTTTTGTGGTATCTTTCAGATGCCTACTGGATCAATGTAAAAACTACCAGGAGAACTCCTGTCTGGCACCTTCCCCGGTGGAGTTGTGCAGGGGGTGTGTTTGGAACATTTTGCCACCAGCCGACTCCAAAATTCAGCGGTTCCCCATCCTAGCCCAGAAAGCAGGAAGAACAACTTTTGTGGTGCCTTTCAAATGCCTACCAAGGTAGTGTAAAAACTACCAGGAGAACTCCTGTCTGGCACCTTCCCCGGTGGAGTTGTGCATGGGGTGTCTGTGAAACATTTTGTCACCGGCCGAGTCCAAAATTCAGCGGTTCCCCATCTCAGCCCAGAAAGCAGGTAGAACAACTTTTGTGGTGTCTTTCAGATGCCTACCAAGGTAGTGTAAAAACTACTAAGAGAACTCCTGTCTGGCACCTTCCCCGGTGGAGTTGTGCATGGGGTGTGTTTGGAACATTTTGTCACCGGCCGAGTCCAAAATTCAGCGGTTCCCCATCTCAGCCCAGAAAGCAGGTAGAACAACTTTTGTGGTGTCTTTCAGATGCCTACCGGAGCAATGTAAAAACTACCAGGAGAACTCCTGTCTGGCACCTTCCCCGGTGGAGTTGTGCATGGGGTGTGTTTGGAACATTTTGTCACCGGCCGAGTCCAAAATTCAGCGGTTCCCCATCTCAGCCCAGAAAGCAGGTAGAACATCTTTTGTGGTATCTTTCAGATGCCTACTGGATCAATGTAAAAACTACCAGGAGAACTCCTGTCTGGCACCTTCCCCGGTGGAGTTGTGCAGGGGGTGTGTTTGGAACATTTTGCCACCAGCCGACTCCAAAATTCAGCGGTTCCCCATCTCAGCCCAGAAAGCAGGAAGAACAACTTTTGTGGTGCCTTTCAAATGCCTACCAAGGTAGTGTAAAAACTACCAGGAGAACTCCTGTCTGGCACCTTCCCCGGTGGAGTTGTGCATGGGGTGTCTGTGAAACATTTTGTCACCGGCCGAGTCCAAAATTCAGCGGTTCCCCATCTCAGCCCAGAAAGCAGGTAGAACAACTTTTGTGGTGTCTTTCAGATGCCTACCGGAGCAATGTAAAAACTACCAGGAGAACTCCTGTCTGGCACCTTCCCCGGTGGAGTTGTGCAGGGGGTGTGTTTGGAACATTTTGTCACCGGCCGAGTCCAAAATTCAGCGATTCCCCATCTCAGCCCAGAAAGCAGGTAGAACAACTTTTGTGGTGTCTTTCAGATGCCTACCAAGGTAGTGTAAAAACTACCAGGAGAACTCCTGTCTGGCACCTTCCCCGGTGGAGTTGTGCATGGGGTGTGTTTGGAACATTTTGTCACCAGCCGACTCCAAAATTCAGCGTTTCCCCATCTCAGCCCAGAAAGCAGGTAAAACAACTTTTGTGGTGTCTTTCAGATGCCTACCAAGGTAGTGTAAAAACTACCAAGAGAACTCTTGTCTGGCACCTTCCCCGGTGGAGTTGTGCATGGGGTGTGTTTGGAACATTTTGTCACCGGCCGAGTCCAAAATTCAGCGATTCCCCATCTCAGCCCAGAAAGCAGGTAGAACAACTTTTGTGGTGTCTTTCAGCTGCCTACCAAGGTAGTGTAAAAACTACCAGGAGAACTCCTGTCTGGCACCTTCCCCGGTGGAGTTGTGCAGGGGGTGTGTTTGGAACATTTTGTCACCAGCCGACTCCAAAATTCAGCGGTTCCCCATCTCAGCCCAGAAAGCAGGTAGAACATCTTTTGTGGTATCTTTCAGATGCCTACCGGATCAATGTAAAAACTACCTGGAGAACTCCTGTCTGGCACCTTCCCCGGTGGAGTTGTGCAGGGGGTGTGTTTGGAACATTTTGTCACCGGCCGAGTCCAAAATTCAGCGGTTCCCCATCTCAGCCCAGAAAGCAGGTAGAACAACTTTTGTGGTGTCTTTCAGATGCCTACCGGAGCAATGTAAAAACTACCAGGAGAACTCCTGTCTGGCACCTTCCCCGGTGGAGTTGTGCAGGGGGTGTGTTTGGAACATTTTATCACCAGCCGAGTCCAAAATTCATCTGTTCCCCATCTCAGCCCAGAAAGCAGGTAGAACAACTTTTGTGGTGTCTTTCAGCTGCCTACCAAGGTAGTGTAAAAACTACCAAGAGAACTCCTGTCTGGCACCTTCCCCGGTGGAGTTGTGCATGGGGTGTGTTTGGAACATTTTGTCACCGGCCGAGTCCAAAATTCAGCGATTCCCCATCTCAGCCCAGAAAGCAGGTAGAACAACTTTTGTGGTGTCTTTCAGATGCCTACCAAGGTAGTGTAAAAACTACCAGGAGAACTCCTGTCTGGCACCTTCCCCGGTGGAGTTGTGCATGGGGTGTGTTTGGAACATTTTGTCACCAGCCGAGTCCAAAATTCAGCGTTTCCCCATCTCAGCCCAGAAAGCAGGTAGAACAACTTTTGTGGTGCCTTTCAGCTGCCTACCAAGGTAGTGTAAAAACTACCAAGAGAACTCCTGTCTGGCACCTTCCCCGGTGGAGTTGTGCATGGGGTGTGTTTGGAACATTTTGTCAACGGCCGACTCCAAAATTCAGCGGTTCCCCATCTCAGCCCACAAAGCAGGTAGAACAACTTTTCTTGTGCCTTTCAGCTGCCTACCAAGGTAGTGTAAAAACTACCAAGAGAATTCGTTCCTGGCACCTTCCCCGGTGGAGTTGTGCATGGGGTGTGTTTGGAACATTTTGTCACCGGCCGACTCCAAAATTCAGCGGTTCCCCATCTCAGCCCAGAAAGCAGGTAGAACAACTTTTTTGGTGTCTTTCAGATGCCTACCGGACCAATGTAAAAACTACCAGGAGAACTCCTGTCTGGCACCTTCCCCGGTGGAGTTGTGCAGGGGGTGTGTTTGGAACATTTTGTCACCAGCCGACTCCAAAATTCAGCGGTTCCCCATCTCAGCCCAGAAAGCAGGTAGAACAACTTTTGTGGTGTCTTTCAGATGCCTACCAAGGTAGTGTAAAAACTACCAAGAGAACTCCTGTCTGGCACCTTCCCCGGTGGAGTTGTGCAGGGGGTGTGTTTGGAACATTTTGCCACCAGCCGACTCCAAAATTCAGCGGTTCCCCATCTCAGCCCAGAAAGCAGGTAGAACAACTTTTGTGGTGCCTTTCAGATGCCTACCAAGGTAGTGTAAAAACTACTAAGAGAACTCCTGTCTGGCACCTTCCCCGGTGGAGTTGTGCATGGGGTGTGTTTGGAACATTTTGTCACCAGCCGAGTCCAAAATTCAGCGGTTCCCCATCTCAGCCCAGAAAGCAGGTAGAACATCTTTTGTGGTGCCTTTCAGCTGCCTACCGGATCAATGTAAAAACTACCAGGAGAACTCCTGTCTGGCACCTTCCCCGGTGGAGTTGTGCAGGGGGTGTGTTTGGAACATTTTGCCACCAGCCGACTCCAAAATTCAGCGTTTCCCCATCTCAGCCCAGAAAGCAGGTAGAACAACTTTTGTGGTGCCTTTCAAATGCCTACCAAGGTAGTGTAAAAACCACCAGGAGAACTCCTGTCTGGCACCTTCCCCGGTGGAGTTGTGCAGGGGGTGTCTGTGAAACATTTTGTCACCGGCCGACTCCAAAAATTAGCGGTTCCCCATCTCAGCCCAGAAAGCAGGTAGAACAACTTTTGTGGTGTCTTTCAGATGCCTACCGGAGCAATGTAAAAACTACCAGGAGAACTCCTGTCTGGCACCTTCCCCGGTGGAGTTGTGCAGGGGGTGTGTTTGGAACATTTTATCACCAGCCGAGTCCAAAATTCAGCTGTTCCCCATCTCAGCCCAGAAAGCAGGTAGAACAACTTTTGTGGTGTCTTTCAGATGCCTACCAAGGTAGTGTAAAAACTACCAGGAGGACTCCTGTCTGGCGCCTTCCCCGGTGGAGTTGTGCATGGGGTGTGTTTGGAACATTTTGTCACTGGCCGACTCCAAAATTCAGCGATTCCCCATCTCAGCCCAGAAAGCAGGTAGAACAACTTTTGTGGTGTCTTTCAGATGCCTACCAAGGTAGTGTAAAAACTACCAGGAGAACTCCTGTCTGGCACCTTCCCCGGTGGAGTTGTGCATGGGGTGTGTTTGGAACATTTTGTCACCAGCCGAGTCCAAAATTCAGCGTTTCCCCATCTCAGCCCAGAAAGCAGGTAGAACAACTTCTGTGGTGTCTTTCAGATGCCTACCAAGGTAGTGTAAAAACTACTAAGAGAACTCCTGTCTGGCACCTTCCCCGGTGGAGTTGTGCATGGGGTGTGTTTGGAACATTTTGTCACCAGCCGAGTCCAAAATTCAGCGTTTCCCCATCTCAGCCCAGAAAGCAGGTAGAACAACTTTTGTGGTGTCTTTCAGATGCCTACTGGAGCAATGTAAAAACTACCAGGAGAACTCCTGTCTGGCACCTTCCCCGGTGGAGTTGTGCATGGGGTGTGTTTGGAACATTTTGTCACCAGCCGAGTCCAAAATTCAGCGTTTCCCCATCTCAGCCCAGAAAGCAGGTACAACAACTTTTGTGGTGTCTTTTAGATGCCTACCAAGGTAGTGTAAAAACTACCAAGAGAACTCCTGTCTGGCACCTTCCCCGGTGGAGTTGTGCATGGGGTGTGTTTGGAACATTTTGTCACCGGCCGAGTCCAAAATTCAGCGGTTCCCCATCTCAGCCCAGAAAGCAGGTAGAACAACTTTTGTGGTGTCTTTCAGATGCCTACCAAGGTAGTGTAAAAACTACCAGGAGAACTCCTGTCTGGCACCTTCCCCGGTGGAGTTGTGCATGGGGTGTCTGTGAAACATTTTGTCACCGGCCGACTCCAAAAATTAGCGGTTCCCCATCTCAGCCCAGAAAGCAGGTAGAACAACTTTTGTGGTGTCTTTCAGATGCCTACCGGAGCAATGTAAAAACTACCAGGAGAACTCCTGTCTGGCACCTTCCCCGGTGGAGTTGTGCAGGGGGTGTGTTTGGAACATTTTATCACCAGCCGAGTCCAAAATTCAGCTGTTCCCCATCTCAGCCCAGAAAGCAGGTAGAACAACTTTTGTGGTGTCTTTCAGATGCCTACCAAGGTAGTGTAAAAACTACCAGGAGGACTCCTGTCTGGCGCCTTCCCCGGTGGAGTTGTGCATGGGGTGTGTTTGGAACATTTTGTCACCGGCCGACTCCAAAATTCAGCGATTCCCCATCTCAGCCCAGAAAGCAGGTAGAACAACTTTTGTGGTGTCTTTCAGATGCCTACCAAGGTAGTGTAAAAACTACCAGGAGAACTCCTGTCTGGCACCTTCCCCGGTGGAGTTGTGCATGGGGTGTGTTTGGAACATTTTGTCACCAGCCGAGTCCAAAATTCAGCGTTTCCCCATCTCAGCCCAGAAAGCAGGTAGAACAACTTCTGTGGTGTCTTTCAGATGCCTACCAAGGTAGTGTAAAAACTACTAAGAGAACTCCTGTCTGGCACCTTCCCCGGTGGAGTTGTGCATGGGGTGTGTTTGGAACATTTTGTCACCAGCCGAGTCCAAAATTCAGCGTTTCCCCATCTCAGCCCAGAAAGCAGGTAGAACAACTTTTGTGGTGTCTTTCAGATGCCTACTGGAGCAATGTAAAAACTACCAGGAGAACTCCTGTCTGGCACCTTCCCCGGTGGAGTTGTGCATGGGGTGTGTTTGGAACATTTTGTCACCAGCCGAGTCCAAAATTCAGCGTTTCCCCATCTCAGCCCAGAAAGCAGGTACAACAACTTTTGTGGTGTCTTTTAGATGCCTACCAAGGTAGTGTAAAAACTACCAAGAGAACTCCTGTCTGGCACCTTCCCCGGTGGAGTTGTGCATGGGGTGTGTTTGGAACATTTTGTCACCGGCCGAGTCCAAAATTCAGCGGTTCCCCATCTCAGCCCAGAAAGCAGGTAGAACAACTTTTGTGGTGTCTTTCAGATGCCTACCAAGGTAGTGTAAAAACTACCAGGAGAACTCCTGTCTGGCACCTTCCCCGGTGGAGTTGTGCATGGGGTGTGTTTGGAACATTTTGTCACCGGCCGAGTCCAAAATTCAGCGTTTCCCCATCTCAGCCCAGAAAGCAGGTAGAACAACTTTTGTGGTGCCTTTCAGATGCCTACCAAGGTAGTGTAAAAACTACCAAGAGAACTCCTGTCTGGCACCTTCCCCGGTGGAGTTGTGCATGGGGTGTGTTTGGAACATTTTGTCAACGGCCGACTCCAAAATTCAGCGTTTCCGCATCTCAGCCCACAAAGCAGGTACAACAACTTTTCTTGTGCCTTTCAGCTGCCTACCAAGGTAGTGTAAAAACTACCAACAGAATTCGTTCCTGGCACCTTCCCCGGTGGAGTTGTGCATGGGGTGTCTGTGGAACATTTTGTCACCGGCCGACTCCAAAATTCAGCGGTTCCCCATCTCAGCCCAGAAAGCAGGAAGAACAACTTTTGTGGTGCCTTTCAAATGCCTACCAAGGTAGTGTAAAAACCACCAGGAGAACTCCTGTCTGGCACCTTCCCCGGTGGAGATGTGCATGGGGTGTCTGTGAAACATTTTGTCACCGGCCGACTCCAAAATTCAGCGGTTCCCCATCTCAGCCCAGAAAGCAGGTAGAACAACTTTTGTGGTGTCTTTCAGATGCCTACCAAGGTAGTGTAAAAACTACCAGGAGAACTCCTGTCTGGCACCTTCCCCGGTGGAGTTGTGCATGGGGTGTGTTTGGAACATTTTGTCACCGGCCGACTCCAAAATTCAGCGATTCCCCATCTCAGCCCAGAAAGCAGGTAGAACAACTTTTGTGGTGTCTTTCAGATGCCTACCAAGGTAGTGTAAAAACTACCAGGAGAACTCCTGTCTGGCACCTTCCCCGGTGGAGTTGTGCATGGGGTGTGTTTGGAACATTTTGTCACCGGCCGACTCCAAAATTCAGCGGTTCCCCATCTCAGCCCAGAAAGCAGGTAGAACAACTTTTTTGGTGCCTTTCAGATGCCTACCAAGGTAGTGTAAAAACTACCAGGAGAACTCCTGTCTGGCACCTTCCCCGGTGGAGTTGTGCATGGGGTGTGTTTGGAACATTTTGTCAACGGCCGACTCCAAAATTCAGCGGTTCCCCATCTCAGCCCACAAAGCAGGTACAACAACTTTTCTTGTGCCTTTCAGCTGCCTACCAAGGTAGTGTAAAAACTACCAACAGAATTCGTTCCTGGCACCTTCCCCGGTGGAGTTGTGCATGGGGTGTCTGTGGAACATTTTGTCACCGGCCGAGTCCAAAATTCAGCGGTTCCCCATCTCAGCCCAGAAAGCAGGAAGAACAACTTTTGTGGTGCCTTTCAAATGCCTACCAAGGTAGTGTAAAAACCACCAGGAGAACTCCTGTCTGGCACCTTCCCCGGTGGAGTTGTGCAGGGGGTGTCTGTGAAACATTTTGTCACCGGCCGACTCCAAAATTCAGCGGTTCCCCATCTCAGCCCAGAAAGCAGGTAGAACAACTTTTGTGGTGTCTTTCAGATGCCTACAAAGGCAGTGTAAAAACTACCAGGAGAACTCCTGTCTGGCACCTTCCCCGGTGGAGTTGTGCATGGGGTGTGTTTGGAACATTTTGTCACCGGCCGTGTCCAAAATTCAGCGGTTCCCCATCTCAGCCCAGAAAGCAGGTAGAACAACTTTTGTGGTGCCTTTCAGCTGCCTACCAAGGTAGTGTAAAAACTACCAAGAGAACTCCTGTCTGGCACCTTCCCCGGTGGAGTTGTGCATGGGGTGTGTTTGGAACATTTTGTCACCGGCCGAGTCCAAAATTCAGCGGTTCCCCATCTCAGCCCAGAAAGCAGGAAGAACAACATTTGCGGTGCCTTTCAAATGCCTACCAAGGTAGTGTAAAAACTACCAGGAGAACTCCTGTCTGGCACCTTCCCCGGTGGAGTTGTGCATGGGGTGTGTTTGGAACATTTTGTCACCAGCCGACTCCAAAATTCAGCGTTTCCCCATCTCAGCCCAGAAAGCAGGTAGAACAACTTTTGTGGTGTCTTTCAGCTGCCTACCAAGGTAGTGTAAAAACTACCAACAGAATTCGTTCCTGGCACCTTCCCCGGTGGAGTTGTGCATGGGGTGTGTTTGGAACATTTTGTCACCGGCCGAGTCCAAAATTCAGCTGTTCCCCATCTCAGCCCAGAAAGCAGGTAGAACAACTTTTGTGGTGTCTTTCAGATGCCTACCAAGGTAGTGTAAAAACTACCAGGAGAACTCCTGTCTGGCACCTTCCCCGGTGGAGTTGTGCAGGGGGTGTGTTTGGAACATTTTGTCACCAGCCGAGTCCAAAATTCAGCGTTTCCCCATCTCAGCCCAGAAAGCAGGTAGAACAACTTTTGTGGTGTCTTTCAGATGCCTACCAAGGTAGTGTAAAAACTACTAAGAGAACTCCTGTCTGGCACCTTCCCCGGTGGAGTTGTGCAGGGGGTGTGTTTGGAACATTTTGTCACCAGCCGACTCCAAAATTCAGCGGTTCCCCATCTCAGCCCAGAAAGCAGGTAGAACAACTTTTCTTGTGCCTTTCAGCTGCCTACCAAGGTAGTGTAAAAACTACCAACAGAATTCGTTCCTGGCACCTTCCCCGGTGGAGTTGTGCATGGGGTGTCTGTGGAACATTTTATCACCGGCCGAGTCCAAAATTCAGCGGTTCCCCATCTCAGCCCAGAAAGCAGGTAGAACAACTTTTGTGGTGTCTTTCAGATGCCTACCAAGGTAGTGTAAAAACTACCAGGAGAACTCCTGTCTGGCACCTTCCCCGGTGGAGTTGTGCATGGGGTGTGTTTGGAACATTTTGTCACCAGCCGAGTCCAAAATTCAGCGTTTCCCCCTCTCAGCCCAGAAAGCAGGTAGAACAACTTTTGTGGTGTCTTTCAGATGCCTACCAAGGTAGTGTAAAAACTACCAGGAGAACTCCTGTCTGGCACCTTCCCCGGTGGAGTTGTGCATGGGGTGTGTTTGGAACATTTTGTCACCGGCCGACTCCAAAATTCAGCGGTTCCCCATCTCAGCCCACAAAGCAGGTAGAACAACTTTTCTTGTGCCTTTCAGCTGCCTACCAAGGTAGTGTAAAAACTACCAACAGAATTCGTTCCTGGCACCTTCCCCGGTGGAGTTGTGCAGGGGGTGTGTTTGGAACATTTTGTCACTGGCCGAGTCCAAAATTCAGCGTTTCCCCATCTCAGCCCAGAAAGCAGGTAGAACAACTTTTGTGGTGTCTTTCAGATGCCTACCAAGGTAGTGTAAAAACTACCAGGAGAACTCCTGTCTGGCACCTTCCCCGGTGGAGTTGTGCAGGCGGTGTGTTTGGAACATTTTGTCACCAGCCGAGTCCAAAATTCAGCGGTTCCCCATCTCAGCCCAGAAAGCAGGTAGAACAACTTTTGTGGTGTCTTTCAGATGCCTACCAAGGTAGTGTAAAAACTACCAGGAGAACTCCTGTCTGGCACCTTCCCCGGTGGAGTTGTGCATGGGGTGTGTTTGGAACATTTTGCCACCAGCCGACTCCAAAATTCAGCGGTTCCCCATCTCAGCCCAGAAAGCAGGAAGAACAACTTTTGTGGTGCCTTTCAAATGCCTACCAAGGTAGTGTAAAAACCACCAGGAGAACTCCTGTCTGGCACCTTCCCCGGTGGAGTTGTGCATGGGGTGTCTGTGAAACATTTTGTCACCGGCCGACTCCAAAAATCAGCGGTTCCCCATCTCAGCCCAGAAAGCTGGTAGAACAACTTTTGTGGTGTCTTTCAGATGCCTACCGGAGCAATGTAAAAACTACCAGGAGAACTCCTGTCTGGCACCTTCCCCGGTGGAGTTGTGCAGGGGGTGTGTTTGGAACATTTTATCACCAGCCGAGTCCAAAATTCAGCTGTTCCCCATCTCAGCCCAGAAAGCAGGTAGAACAACTTTTGTGGTGTCTTTCAGATGCCTACCAAGGTAGTGTAAAAACTACCAGGAGAACTCCTGTCTGGCACCTTCCCCGGTGGAGTTGTGCATGGGGTGTGTTTGGAACATTTTGTCACCGGCCGAGTCCAAAATTCAGCGATTCCCCATCTCAGCCCAGAAAGCAGGTAGAACAACTTTTGTGGTGTCTTTCAGATGCCTACCAAGGTAGTGTAAAAACTACCAGGAGAACTCCTGTCTGGCACCTTCCCCGGTGGAGTTGTGCATGGGGTGTGTTTGGAACATTTTGTCACCAGCCGAGTCCAAAATTCAGCGTTTCCCCATCTCAGCCCAGAAAGCAGGTAGAACAACTTTTGTGGTGTCTTTCAGCTGCCTACCAAGGTAGTGTAAAAACTACCAGGAGAACTCCTGTCTGGCACCTTCCCCGGTGGAGTTGTGCATGGGGTGTGTTTGGAACATTTTGTCACCAGCCGACTCCAAAATTCAGCGTTTCCCCATCTCAGCCCAGAAAGCAGGTAGAACAACTTTTGTGGTGTCTTTCAGATGCCTACCAAGGTAGTGTAAAAACTACCAGGAGGACTCCTGTCTGGCACCTTCCCCGGTGGAGTTGTGCATGGGGTGTGTTTGGAACATTTTGTCACCAGCCGAGTCCAAAATTCAGCGTTTCCCTATCTCAGCCCAGAAAGCAGGTAGAACAACTTTTGTAGTGCCTTTCAGATGCCTACCAAGGTAGTGTAAAAACTACCAGGAGAACTCCTGTCTGGCACCTTCCCCGGTGGAGTGGTGCAGGGGGTGTGTTTGGAACATTTTGTCACCAGCCGAGTCCAAAATTCAGCGATTCCCCACCTCAGCCCAGAAAGCAGGTAGAACAACTTTTGTGGTGTCTTTCAGATGCCTACCGGAGCAATGTAAAAACTACCAGGAGAACTCCTGTCTGGCACCTTCCGTGGTGGAGTTGTGCATGGGGTGTTTTTGGAACATTTTGTCACCGGCCGTGTCCAAAATTCAGCGGTTCCCCATCTCAGCCCAGAAAGCAGGTAGAACAACTTTTGTGGTGTCTTTCAGATGCCTACCAAGGTAGTGTAAAAACTACCAGGAGAACTCCTGTCTGGCACCTTCCCCGGTGGAGTTGTGCAGGGGGTGTGTTTGGAACATTTTGTCACCGGCCGACTCCAAAATTCAGCGATTCCCCATCTCAGCCCAGAAAGCAGGTAGAACAACTTTTGTGGTGTCTTTCAGATGCCTACCAAGGTAGTGTAAAAACTACCAGGAGAACTCCTGTCTGGCACCTTCCCCGGTGGAGTTGTGCAGGGGGTGTGTTTGGAACATTTTGCCACCAGCCGACTCCAAAATTCAGCGGTTCCCCATCTCAGCCCAGAAAGCAGGTAGAACAACTTTTGTGGTGCCTTTCAGATGCCTACCAAGGTAGTGTAAAAACTACTAAGAGAACTCCTGTCTGGCACCTTCCCCGGTGGAGTTGTGCATGGGGTGTGTTTGGAACATTTTGTCACCAGCCGAGTCCAAAATTCAGCGGTTCCCCATCTCAGCCCAGAAAGCAGGTAGAACAACTTTTGTAGTGCCTTTCAGATGCCTACCAAGGTAGTGTAAAAACTACCAGGAGAACTCCTGTCTGGCACCTTCCCCGGTGGAGTGGTGCAGGGGGTGTGTTTGGAACATTTTGTCACCAGCCGAGTCCAAAATTCAGCGATTCCCCACCTCAGCCCAGAAAGCAGGTAGAACAACTTTTGTGGTGTCTTTCAGATGCCTACCGGAGCAATGTAAAAACTACCAGGAGAACTCCTGTCTGGCACCTTCCCCGGTGGAGTTGTGCATGTGGTGTGTTTGGAACATTTTGTCACCGGCCGTGTCCAAAATTCAGCGGTTCCCCATCTCAGCCCAGAAAGCAGGTAGAACAACTTTTGTGGTGTCTTTCAGATGCCTACCGGAGCAATGTAAAAACTACCAGGAGAACTCCTGTCTGGCACCTTCCCCGGTGGAGTTGTGCAGGGGGTGTGTTTGGAACATTTTGTCACCGGCCGACTCCAAAATTCAGCGATTCCCCATCTCAGCCCAGAAAGCAGGTAGAACAACTTTTGTGGTGTCTTTCAGATGCCTACCAAGGTAGTGTAAAAACTACCAGGAGAACTCCTGTCTGGCACCTTCCCCGGTGGAGTTGTGCAGGGGGTGTGTTTGGAACATTTTGCCACCAGCCGACTCCAAAATTCAGCGGTTCCCCATCTCAGCCCAGAAAGCAGGTAGAACAACTTTTGTGGTGCCTTTCAGATGCCTACCAAGGTAGTGTAAAAACTACTAAGAGAACTCCTGTCTGGCACCTTCCCCGGTGGAGTTGTGCATGGGGTGTGTTTGGAACATTTTGTCACCAGCCGACTCCAAAATTCAGCGGTTCCCCATCTCAGCCCAGAAAGCAGGTAGAACATCTTTTGTGGTGCCTTTCAGCTGCCTACCGGATCAATGTAAAAACTACCAGGAGAACTCCTGTCTGGCACCTTCCCCGGTGGAGTTGTGCAGGGGGTGTGTTTGGAACATTTTGCCACCAGCCGACTCCAAAATTCAGCGGTTCCCCATCTCAGCCCAGAAAGCGGGTAGAACAACTTTTGTGGTGCCTTTCAAATGCCTACCAAGGTAGTGTAAAAACCACCAGGAGAACTCCTGTCTGGCACCTTCCCCGGTGGAGTTGTGCATGGGGTGTCTGTGAAACATTTTGTCACCGGCCGACTCCAAAAATCAGCGGTTCCCCATCTCAGCCCAGAAAGCAGGTAGAACAACTTTTGTGGTGTCTTTCAGATGCCTACCAAGGTAGTGTAAAAACTACGAAGAGAACTCCTGTCTGGCACCTTCCCCGGTGGAGTTGTGCATGGGGTGTGTTTGGAACATTTTGTCACCAGCCGACTCCAAAATTCAGCGGTTCCCCATCTCAGCCCAGAAAGCAGGTAGAACAACTTTTGTGGTGTCTTTCAGATGCCTACCGGAGCAATGTAAAAACTACCAGGAGAACTCCTGTCTGGCACCTTCCCCGGTGGAGTTGTGCAGGGGGTGTGTTTGGAACATTTTGTCACCAGCCGACTCCAAAATTCAGCGGTTCCCCATCTCAGCCCAGAAAGCAGGTAGAACAACTTTTGTGGTGCCTTTCAGCTGCCTACCAAGGTAGTGTAAAAACTACCAAGAGAACTCCTGTCTGGCACCTTCCCCGGTGGAGTTGTGCATGGGGTGTGTTTGGAACATTTTGTCACCGGCCGAGTCCAAAATTCAGCGGTTCCCCATCTCAGCCCAGAAAGCAGGAAGAACAACATTTGCGGTGCCTTTCAAATGCCTACCAAGGTAGTGTAAAAACTACCAGGAGAACTCCTGTCTGGCACCTTCCCCGGTGGAGTTGTGCAGGGGGTGTGTTTGGAACATTTTGTCACCGGCCGACTCCAAAATTCAGCGATTCCCCATCTCAGCCCAGAAAGCAGGTAGAACAACTTTTGTGGTGTCTTTCAGATGCCTACCAAGGTAGTGTAAAAACTACCAGGAGAACTCCTGTCTGGCACCTTCCCCGGTGGAGTTGTGCATGGGGTGTGTTTGGAACATTTTGTCACCAGCCGAGTCCAAAATTCAGCGTTTCCCCATCTCAGCCCAGAAAGCAGGTAGAACAACTTTTGTGGTGTCTTTCAGATGCCTACCGGAGCAATGTAAAAACTACCAGGAGAACTCCTGTCTGGCACCTTCCCCGGTGGAGTTGTGCATGGGGTGTGTTTGGAACATTTTGTCACCGGCCGAGTCCAAAATTCAGCGTTTCCCCATCTCAGCCCAGAAAGCAGGTACAACAACTTTTGTGGTGTCTTTCAGATGCCTACCAAGGTAGTGTAAAAACTACCAAGAGAACTCCTGTCTGGCACCTTCCCCGGTGGAGTTGTGCATGGGGTGTGTTTGGAACATTTTGTCACCGGCCGAGTCCAAAATTCAGCGGTTCCCCATCTCAGCCCAGAAAGCAGGTAGAACAACTTTTGTGGTGTCTTTCAGATGCCTACAAAGGTAGTGTAAAAACTACCAGGAGAACTCCTGTCTGGCACCTTCCCCGGTGGAGTTGTGCATGGGGTGTGTTTGGAACATTTTGTCACCGGCCGACTCCAAAATTCAGCGATTCCCCATCTCAGCCCAGAAAGCAGGTAGAACAACTTTTGTGGTGTCTTTCAGATGCCTACCAAGGTAGTGTAAAAACTACCAGGAGAACTCGTTTCTGGCACCTTCCCCGGTGGAGGTGTGCATGGGGTGTGTTTGGAACATTTTGTCACCGGCCGAGTCCAAAATTCAGCGTTTCCCCATCTCAGCCCAGAAAGCAGGTAGAACAACTTTTGTGGTACCTTTCAGATGCCTACCAAGGTAGTGTAAAAACTATCAAGAGAACTCCTGTCTGGCACCTTCCCCGGTGGAGTTGTGCATGGGGTGTGTTTGGAACATTTTGTCACCAGCCGAGTCCAAAATTCAGCGGTTCCCCATCTCAGCCCAGAAAGCAGGTAGAACAACTTTTGTGGTGCCTTTCAGCTGCCTACCAAGGTAGTGTAAAAACTACCAACAGAATTCGTTCCTGGCACCTTCCCCGGTGGAGTTGTGCATGGGGTGTGTTTGGAACATTTTGTCACCGGCCGAGTCCAAAATTCAGCGGTTCCCCATCTCAGCCCACAAAGCAGGTAGAACAACTTTTCTTGTGCCTTTCAGCTGCCTACCAAGGTAGTGTAAAAACTACCAAGAGAATTCGTTCCTGGCACCTTCCCCGGTGGAGTTGTGCATGGGGTGTCTGTGGAACATTTTGTCACCGGCCGAGTCCAAAATTCAGCGGTTCCCCATCTCAGCCCAGAAAGCAGGTAGAACAACTTTTGTGGTGCCTTTCAGCTGCCTACCAAGGTAGTGTAAAAACTACCAACAGAATTCGTTCCTGGCACCTTCCCCGGTGGAGTTGTGCATGGGGTGTGTTTGGAACATTTTGTCACCGGCCGAGTCCAAAATTCAGCGGTTCCCCATCTCAGCCCAGAAAGCAGGTAGAACAACTTTTGTGGTGCCTTTCAGCTGCCTACCAAGGTAGTGTAAAAACTACCAGGAGAACTCCTGTCTGGCACCTTCCCCGGTGGAGTTGTGCAGGGGGTGTGTTTGGAACATTTTGTCACCAGCCGAGTCCAAAATTCAGCGATTCCCCATCTCAGCCCAGAAAGCAGGTAGAACAACTTTTGTGGTGTCTTTCAGATGCCTACCGGAGCAATGTAAAAACTACCAGGAGAACTCCTGTCTGGCACCTTCCCCGGTGGAGTTGTGCATGGGGTGTGTTTGGAACATTTTGTCACCAGCCGAGTCCAAAATTCAGCGTTTCCCCATCTCAGCCCAGAAAGCAGGTAGAACAACTTTTGTGGTGTCTTTCAGATGCCTACCGGAGCAATGTAAAAACTACCAGGAGAACTCCTGTCTGGCACCTTCCCCGGTGGAGTTGTGCATGGGGTGTGTTTGGAACATTTTGTCACCAGCCGACTCCAAAATTCAGCGTTTCCCCATCTCAGCCCAGAAAGCAGGTAGAACAACTTTTGTGGTGTCTTTCAGATGCCTACCAAGGTAGTGTAAAAACTACTAAGAGAACTCCTGTCTGGCACCTTCCCCGGTGGAGTTGTGCATGGGGTGTGTTTGGAACATTTTGTCACCAGCCGAGTCCAAAATTCAGCGTTTCCCTATCTCAGCCCAGAAAGCAGGTAGAACAACTTTTGTGGTGCCTTTCAGCTGCCTACCAAGGTAGTGTAAAAACTACCAGGAGAACTCCTGTCTGGCACCTTCCCCGGTGGAGTTGTGCAGGGGGTGTGTTTGGAACATTTTGTCACCAGCCGAGTCCAAAATTCAGCGATTCCCCATCTCAGCCCAGAAAGCAGGTAGAACAACTTTTGTGGTGTCTTTCAGATGCCTACCGGAGCAATGTAAAAACTACCAGGAGAACTCCTGTCTGGCACCTTCCGTGGTGGAGTTGTGCATGGGGTGTGTTTGGAACATTTTGTCACCGGCCGAGTCCAAAATTCAGCGGTTCCCCATCTCAGCCCAGAAAGCAGGTAGAACAACTTTTGTGGTGTCTTTCAGATGCCTACCATGGTAGTGTAAAAACTACCAGGAGAACTCCTGTCTGGCACCTTCCCCGGTGGAGTTGTGCATGGGGTGTGTTTGGAACATTTTGTCGCCGGCCGACTCCAAAATTCAGCGATTCCCCATCTCAGCCCAGAAAGCAGGTAGAACAACTTTTGTGGTGTCTTTCAGATGCCTACCAAGGTAGTGTAAAAACTACCAGGAGAACTCCTGTCTGGCACCTTCCCCGGTGGAGTTGTGCATGGGGTGTGTTTGGAACATTTTGTCACCAGCCGACTCCAAAATTCAGCGTTTCCCCATCTCAGCCCAGAAAGCAGGTAGAACAACTTTTGTGGTGCCTTTCAGATGCCTACCAAGGTAGTGTAAAAACTACCAAGAGAACTCCTGTCTGGCACCTTCCCCGGTGGAGTTGTGCATGGGGTGTGTTTGGAACATTTTGTCAACGGCCGACTCCAAAATTCAGCGGTTCCCCATCTCAGCCCACAAAGCAGGTACAACAACTTTTCTTGTGCCTTTCAGCTGCCTACCAAGGTAGTGTAAAAACTACCAACAGAATTCGTTCCTGGCACCTTCCGTGGTGGAGTTGTGCATGGGGTGTGTTTGGAACATTTTGTCACCGGCCGACTCCAAAATTCAGCGATTCCCCATCTCAGCCCAGAAAGCAGGTAGAACAACTTTTGTGGTGTCTTTCAGATGCCTACCAAGGTAGTGTAAAAACTACCAGGAGAACTCCTGTCTGGCACCTTCCCCGGTGGAGTTGTGCATGGGGTGTGTTTGGAACATTTTGTCACCGGCCGACTCCAAAATTCAGCGGTTCCCCATCTCAGCCCAGAAAGCAGGTAGAACAACTTTTGTGGTGCCTTTCAGATGCCTACCAAGGTAGTGTAAAAACTACCAAGAGAACTCCTGTCTGGCACCTTCCCCGGTGGAGTTGTGCATGGGGTGTGTTTGGAACATTTTGTCACCGGCCGACTCCAAAATTCAGCGGTTCCCCATCTCAGCCCACAAAGCAGGTAGAACAACTTTTCTTGTGCCTTTCAGCTGCCTACCAAGGTAGTGTAAAAACTACCAACAGAATTCGTTCCTGGCACCTTCGCCGGTGGAGTTGTGCAGGGGGTGTGTTTGGAACATTTTGTCACTGGCCGAGTCCAAAATTCAGCGTTTCCCCATCTCAGCCCAGAAAGCAGGTAGAACAACTTTTGTGGTGTCTTTCAGATGCCTACCAAGGTAGTGTAAAAACTACCAGGAGAACTCCTGTCTGGCACCTTCCCCGGTGGAGTTGTGCAGGCGGTGTGTTTGGAACATTTTGTCACCAGCCGAGTCCAAAATTCAGCGGTTCCCCATCTCAGCCCAGAAAGCAGGTAGAACAACTTTTGTGGTGTCTTTCAGATGCCTACCAAGGTAGTGTAAAAACTACCAGGAGAACTCCTGTCTGGCACCTTCCCCGGTGGAGTTGTGCATGGGGTGTGTTTGGAACATTTTGCCACCAGCCGACTCCAAAATTCAGCGGTTCCCCATCTCAGCCCAGAAAGCAGGAAGAACAACTTTTGTGGTGCCTTTCAAATGCCTACCAAGGTAGTGTAAAAACCACCAGGAGAACTCCTGTCTGGCACCTTCCCCGGTGGAGTTGTGCATGGGGTGTCTGTGAAACATTTTGTCACCGGCCGACTCCAAAAATCAGCGGTTCCCCATCTCAGCCCAGAAAGCTGGTAGAACAACTTTTGTGGTGTCTTTCAGATGCCTACCGGAGCAATGTAAAAACTACCAGGAGAACTCCTGTCTGGCACCTTCCCCGGTGGAGTTGTGCAGGGGGTGTGTTTGGAACATTTTATCACCAGCCGAGTCCAAAATTCAGCTGTTCCCCATCTCAGCCCAGAAAGCAGGTAGAACAACTTTTGTGGTGTCTTTCAGATGCCTACCAAGGTAGTGTGAAAACCACCAGGAGAACTCCTGTCTGGCACCTTCCCCGGTGGAGTTGTGCATGGGGTGTCTGTGAAACATTTTGTCACCGGCCGACTCCAAAAATCAGCGGTTCCCCATCTCAGCCCAGAAAGCAGGTAGAACAACTTTTGTGGTGTCTTTCAGATGCCTACCGGAGCAATGTAAAAACTACCAGGAGAACTCCTGTCTGGCACCTTCCCCGGTGGAGTTGTGCAGGGGGTGTGTTTGGAACATTTTATCACAAGCCGAGTCCAAAATTCAGCTGTTCCCCATCTCAGCCCAGAAAGCAGGTAGAACAACTTTTGTGGTGTCTTTCAGATGCCTACCAAGGTAGTGTAAAAACTACTAAGAGAACTCCTGTCTGGCACCTTCCCCGGTGGAGTTGTGCATGGGGTGTGTTTGGAACATTTTGTCACCGGCCGAGTCCAAAATTCAGCGATTCCCCATCTCAGCCCAGAAAGCAGGTAGAACAACTTTTGTGGTGTCTTTCAGATGCCTACCAAGGTAGTGTAAAAACTACCAGGAGAACTCCTGTCTGGCACCTTCCCCGGTGGAGTTGTGCATGGGGTGTGTTTGGAACATTTTGTCACCAGCCGAGTCCAAAATTCAGCGTTTCCCCATCTCAGCCCAGAAAGCAGGTAGAACAACTTTTGTGGTGTCTTTCAGATGCCTACCAAGGTAGTGTAAAAACTACCAGGAGAACTCCTGTCTGGCACCTTCCCCGGTGGAGTTGTGCATGGGGTGTGTTTGGAACATTTTGTCACCAGCCGACTCCAAAATTCAGCGTTTCCCCATCTCAGCCCAGAAAGCAGGTAGAACAACTTTTGTGGTGTCTTTCAGATGCCTACCAAGGTAGTGTAAAAACTACTAAGAGAACTCCTGTCTGGCACCTTCCCCGGTGGAGTTGTGCATGGGGTGTGTTTGGAACATTTTGTCACCAGCCGAGTCCAAAATTCAGCGTTTCCCTATCTCAGCCCAGAAAGCAGGTAGAACAACTTTTGTAGTGCCTTTCAGATGCCTACCAAGGTAGTGTAAAAACTACCAGGAGAACTCCTGTCTGGCACCTTCCCCGGTGGAGTGGTGCAGGGGGTGTGTTTGGAACATTTTGTCACCAGCCGAGTCCAAAATTCAGCGATTCCCCACCTCAGCCCAGAAAGCAGGTAGAACAACTTTTGTGGTGTCTTTCAGATGCCTACCGGAGCAATGTAAAAACTACCAGGAGAACTCCTGTCTGGCACCTTCCGTGGTGGAGTTGTGCATGGGGTGTGTTTGGAACATTTTGTCACCGGCCGTGTCCAAAATTCAGCGGTTCCCCATCTCAGCCCAGAAAGCAGGTAGAACAACTTTTGTGGTGTCTTTCAGATGCCTACCAAGGTAGTGTAAAAACTACCAGGAGAACTCCTGTCTGGCACCTTCCCCGGTGGAGTTGTGCAGGGGGTGTGTTTGGAACATTTTGTCACCGGCCGACTCCAAAATTCAGCGATTCCCCATCTCAGCCCAGAAAGCAGGTAGAACAACTTTTGTGGTGTCTTTCAGATGCCTACCAAGGTAGTGTAAAAACTACCAGGAGAACTCCTGTCTGGCACCTTCCCCGGTGGAGTTGTGCAGGGGGTGTGTTTGGAACATTTTGCCACCAGCCGACTCCAAAATTCAGCGGTTCCCCATCTCAGCCCAGAAAGCAGGTAGAACAACTTTTGTGGTGCCTTTCAGATGCCTACCAAGGTAGTGTAAAAACTACTAAGAGAACTCCTGTCTGGCACCTTCCCCGGTGGAGTTGTGCATGGGGTGTGTTTGGAACATTTTGTCACCAGCCGACTCCAAAATTCAGCGGTTCCCCATCTCAGCCCAGAAAGCAGGTAGAACATCTTTTGTGGTGCCTTTCAGCTGCCTACCGGATCAATGTAAAAACTACCAGGAGAACTCCTGTCTGGCACCTTCCCCGGTGGAGTTGTGCAGGGGGTGTGTTTGGAACATTTTGCCACCAGCCGACTCCAAAATTCAGCGGTTCCCCATCTCAGCCCAGAAAGCGGGTAGAACAACTTTTGTGGTGCCTTTCAAATGCCTACCAAGGTAGTGTAAAAACCACCAGGAGAACTCCTGTCTGGCACCTTCCCCGGTGGAGTTGTGCATGGGGTGTCTGTGAAACATTTTGTCACCGGCCGACTCCAAAAATCAGCGGTTCCCCATCTCAGCCCAGAAAGCAGGTAGAACAACTTTTGTGGTGTCTTTCAGATGCCTACCAAGGTAGTGTAAAAACTACGAAGAGAACTCCTGTCTGGCACCTTCCCCGGTGGAGTTGTGCATGGGGTGTGTTTGGAACATTTTGTCACCAGCCGACTCCAAAATTCAGCGGTTCCCCATCTCAGCCCAGAAAGCAGGTAGAACAACTTTTGTGGTGTCTTTCAGATGCCTACCGGAGCAATGTAAAAACTACCAGGAGAACTCCTGTCTGGCACCTTCCCCGGTGGAGTTGTGCAGGGGGTGTGTTTGGAACATTTTGTCACCAGCCGACTCCAAAATTCAGCGGTTCCCCATCTCAGCCCAGAAAGCAGGTAGAACAACTTTTGTGGTGCCTTTCAGCTGCCTACCAAGGTAGTGTAAAAACTACCAAGAGAACTCCTGTCTGGCACCTTCCCCGGTGGAGTTGTGCATGGGGTGTGTTTGGAACATTTTGTCACCAGCCGAGTCCAAAATTCAGCGTTTCCCCATCTCAGCCCAGAAAGCAGGTAGAACAACTTTTGTGGTGTCTTTCAGATGCCTACCGGAGCAATGTAAAAACTACCAGGAGAACTCCTGTCTGGCACCTTCCCCGGTGGAGTTGTGCATGGGGTGTGTTTGGAACATTTTGTCACCGGCCGAGTCCAAAATTCAGCGTTTCCCCATCTCAGCCCAGAAAGCAGGTACAACAACTTTTGTGGTGTCTTTCAGATGCCTACCAAGGTAGTGTAAAAACTACCAAGAGAACTCCTGTCTGGCACCTTCCCCGGTGGAGTTGTGCATGGGGTGTGTTTGGAACATTTTGTCACCGGCCGAGTCCAAAATTCAGCGGTTCCCCATCTCAGCCCAGAAAGCAGGTAGAACAACTTTTGTGGTGTCTTTCAGATGCCTACCAAGGTAGTGTAAAAACTACCAGGAGAACTCCTGTCTGGCACCTTCCCCGGTGGAGTTGTGCATGGGGTGTGTTTGGAACATTTTGTCACCGGCCGACTCCAAAATTCAGCGATTCCCCATCTCAGCCCAGAAAGCAGGTAGAACAACTTTTGTGGTGTCTTTCAGATGCCTACCAAGGTAGTGTAAAAACTACCAGGAGAACTCGTTTCTGGCACCTTCCCCGGTGGAGGTGTGCATGGGGTGTGTTTGGAACATTTTGTCACCGGCCGAGTCCAAAATTCAGCGTTTCCCCATCTCAGCCCAGAAAGCAGGTAGAACAACTTTTGTGGTACCTTTCAGATGCCTACCAAGGTAGTGTAAAAACTATCAAGAGAACTCCTGTCTGGCACCTTCCCCGGTGGAGTTGTGCATGGGGTGTGTTTGGAACATTTTGTCACCAGCCGAGTCCAAAATTCAGCGGTTCCCCATCTCAGCCCAGAAAGCAGGTAGAACATCTTTTGTGGTGCCTTTCAGATGCCTACCAAGGTAGTGTAAAAACTACCAGGAGAACTCCTGTCTGGCACCTTCCCCGGTGGAGTGGTGCAGGGGGTGTGTTTGGAACATTTTGTCACCAGCCGACTCCAAAATTCAGCGATTCCCCACCTCAGCCCAGAAAGCAGGTAGAACAACTTTTGTGGTGTCTTTCAGATGCCTACCGGAGCAATGTAAAAACTACCAGGAGAACTCCTGTCTGGCACCTTCCGTGGTGGAGTTGTGCATGGGGTGTGTTTGGAACATTTTGTCACCGGCCGTGTCCAAAATTCAGCGGTTCCCCATCTCAGCCCAGAAAGCAGGTAGAACAACTTTTGTGGTGTCTTTCAGATGCCTACCAAGGTAGTGTAAAAACTACCAGGAGAACTCCTGTCTGGCACCTTCCCCGGTGGAGTTGTGCAGGGGGTGTGTTTGGAACATTTTGTCACCGGCCGACTCCAAAATTCAGCGATTCCCCATCTCAGCCCAGAAAGCAGGTAGAACAACTTTTGTGGTGTCTTTCAGATGCCTACCAAGGTAGTGTAAAAACTACCAGGAGAACTCCTGTCTGGCACCTTCCCCGGTGGAGTTGTGCAGGGGGTGTGTTTGGAACATTTTGCCACCAGCCGACTCCAAAATTCAGCGGTTCCCCATCTCAGCCCAGAAAGCAGGTAGAACAACTTTTGTGGTGCCTTTCAGATGCCTACCAAGGTAGTGTAAAAACTACTAAGAGAACTCCTGTCTGGCACCTTCCCCGGTGGAGTTGTGCATGGGGTGTGTTTGGAACATTTTGTCACCAGCCGAGTCCAAAATTCAGCGGTTCCCCATCTCAGCCCAGAAAGCAGGTAGAACATCTTTTGTGGTGCCTTTCAGCTGCCTACCGGATCAATGTAAAAACTACCAGGAGAACTCCTGTCTGGCACCTTCCCCGGTGGAGTTGTGCAGGGGGTGTGTTTGGAACATTTTGCCACCAGCCGACTCCAAAATTCAGCGGTTCCCCATCTCAGCCCAGAAAGCGGGTAGAACAACTTTTGTGGTGCCTTTCAAATGCCTACCAAGGTAGTGTAAAAACCACCAGGAGAACTCCTGTCTGGCACCTTCCCCGGTGGAGTTGTGCATGGGGTGTCTGTGAAACATTTTGTCACCGGCCGACTCCAAAATTCAGCGGTTCCCCATCTCAGCCCAGAAAGCAGGTAGAACAACTTTTGTGGTGTCTTTCAGATGCCTACCAAGGTAGTGTAAAAACTACGAAGAGAACTCCTGTCTGGCACCTTCCCCGGTGGAGTTGTGCATGGGGTGTGTTTGGAACATTTTGTCACCAGCCGACTCCAAAATTCAGCGGTTCCCCATCTCAGCCCAGAAAGCAGGTAGAACAACTTTTGTGGTGTCTTTCAGATGCCTACCGGAGCAATGTAAAAACTACCAGGAGAACTCCTGTCTGGCACCTTCCCCGGTGGAGTTGTGCATGGGGTGTGTTTGGAACATTTTGTCACCAGCCGACTCCAAAATTCAGCGGTTCCCCATCTCAGCCCAGAAAGCAGGTAGAACAACTTTTGTGGTGCCTTTCAGCTGCCTACCAAGGTAGTGTAAAAACTACCAAGAGAACTCCTGTCTGGCACCTTCCCCGGTGGAGTTGTGCATGGGGTGTGTTTGGAACATTTTGTCACCGGCCGAGTCCAAAATTCAGCGGTTCCCCATCTCAGCCCAGAAAGCAGGAAGAACAACATTTGCGGTGCCTTTCAAATGCCTACCAAGGTAGTGTAAAAACTACCAGGAGAACTCCTGTCTGGCACCTTCCCCGGTGGAGTTGTGCAGGGGGTGTGTTTGGAACATTTTGTCACCGGCCGACTCCAAAATTCAGCGATTCCCCATCTCAGCCCAGAAAGCAGGTAGAACAACTTTTGTGGTGTCTTTCAGATGCCTACCAAGGTAGTGTAAAAACTACCATGAGAACTCCTGTCTGGCACCTTCCCCGGTGGAGTTGTGCATGGGGTGTGTTTGGAACATTTTGTCACCAGCCGAGTCCAAAATTCAGCGTTTCCCCATCTCAGCCCAGAAAGCAGGTAGAACAACTTTTGTGGTGTCTTTCAGATGCCTACCGGAGCAATGTAAAAACTACCAGGAGAACTCCTGTCTGGCACCTTCCCCGGTGGAGTTGTGCATGGGGTGTGTTTGGAACATTTTGTCACCGGCCGAGTCCAAAATTCAGCGTTTCCCCATCTCAGCCCAGAAAGCAGGTACAACAACTTTTGTGGTGTCTTTCAGATGCCTGCCAAGGTAGTGTAAAAACTACCAAGAGAACTCCTGTCTGGCACCTTCCCCGGTGGAGTTGTGCATGGGGTGTGTTTGGAACATTTTGTCACCGGCCGAGTCCAAAATTCAGCGGTTCCCCATCTCAGCCCAGAAAGCAGGTAGAACAACTTTTGTGGTGTCTTTCAGATGCCTACCAAGGTAGTGTAAAAACTACCAGGAGAACTCCTGTCTGGCACCTTCCCCGGTGGAGTTGTGCATGGGGTGTGTTTGGAACATTTTGTCACCGGCCGACTCCAAAATTCAGCGATTCCCCATCTCAGCCCAGAAAGCAGGTAGAACAACTTTTGTGGTGTCTTTCAGATGCCTACCAAGGTAGTGTAAAAACTACCAGGAGAACTCGTTTCTGGCACCTTCCCCGGTGGAGGTGTGCATGGGGTGTGTTTGGAACATTTTGTCACCGGCCGAGTCCAAAATTCAGCGTTTCCCCATCTCAGCCCAGAAAGCAGGTAGAACAACTTTTGTGGTACCTTTCAGATGCCTACCAAGGTAGTGTAAAAACTATCAAGAGAACTCCTGTCTGGCACCTTCCCCGGTGGAGTTGTGCATGGGGTGTGTTTGGAACATTTTGTCACCAGCCGAGTCCAAAATTCAGCGGTTCCCCATCTCAGCCCAGAAAGCAGGTAGAACATCTTTTGTGGTGTCTTTCAGATGCCTACCAAGGTAGTGTAAAAACTACCAGGAGAACTCCTGTCTGGCACCTTCCCCGGTGGAGTGGTGCAGGGGGTGTGTTTGGAACATTTTGTCACCAGCCGAGTCCAAAATTCAGCGATTCCCCACCTCAGCCCAGAAAGCAGGTAGAACAACTTTTGTGGTGTCTTTCAGATGCCTACCGGAGCAATGTAAAAACTACCAGGAGAACTCCTGTCTGGCACCTTCCGTGGTGGAGTTGTGCATGGGGTGTGTTTGGAACATTTTGTCACCGGCCGTGTCCAAAATTCAGCGGTTCCCCATCTCAGCCCAGAAAGCAGGTAGAACAACTTTTGTGGTGTCTTTCAGATGCCTACCAAGGTAGTGTAAAAACTACCAGGAGAACTCCTGTCTGGCACCTTCCCCGGTGGAGTTGTGCAGGGGGTGTGTTTGGAACATTTTGTCACCGGCCGACTCCAAAATTCAGCGATTCCCCATCTCAGCCCAGAAAGCAGGTAGAACAACTTTTGTGGTGTCTTTCAGATGCCTACCAAGGTAGTGTAAAAACTACCAGGAGAACTCCTGTCTGGCACCTTCCCCGGTGGAGTTGTGCAGGGGGTGTGTTTGGAACATTTTGCCACCAGCCGACTCCAAAATTCAGCGGTTCCCCATCTCAGCCCAGAAAGCAGGTAGAACAACTTTTGTGGTGCCTTTCAGATGCCTACCAAGGTAGTGTAAAAACTACTAAGAGAACTCCTGTCTGGCACCTTCCCCGGTGGAGTTGTGCATGGGGTGTGTTTGGAACATTTTGTCACCAGCCGAGTCCAAAATTCAGCGGTTCCCCATCTCAGCCCAGAAAGCAGGTAGAACATCTTTTGTGGTGCCTTTCAGCTGCCTACCGGATCAATGTAAAAACTACCAGGAGAACTCCTGTCTGGCACCTTCCCCGGTGGAGTTGTGCAGGGGGTGTGTTTGGAACATTTTGCCACCAGCCGACTCCAAAATTCAGCGGTTCCCCATCTCAGCCCAGAAAGCGGGTAGAACAACTTTTGTGGTGCCTTTCAAATGCCTACCAAGGTAGTGTAAAAACCACCAGGAGAACTCCTGTCTGGCACCTTCCCCGGTGGAGTTGTGCATGGGGTGTCTGTGAAACATTTTGTCACCGGCCGACTCCAAAATTCAGCGGTTCCCCATCTCAGCCCAGAAAGCAGGTAGAACAACTTTTGTGGTGTCTTTCAGATGCCTACCAAGGTAGTGTAAAAACTACGAAGAGAACTCCTGTCTGGCACCTTCCCCGGTGGAGTTGTGCATGGGGTGTGTTTGGAACATTTTGTCACCAGCCGACTCCAAAATTCAGCGGTTCCCCATCTCAGCCCAGAAAGCAGGTAGAACAACTTTTGTGGTGTCTTTCAGATGCCTACCGGAGCAATGTAAAAACTACCAGGAGAACTCCTGTCTGGCACCTTCCCCGGTGGAGTTGTGCAGGGGGTGTGTTTGGAACATTTTGTCACCAGCCGACTCCAAAATTCAGCGGTTCCCCATCTCAGCCCAGAAAGCAGGTAGAACAACTTTTGTGGTGCCTTTCAGCTGCCTACCAAGGTAGTGTAAAAACTACCAAGAGAACTCCTGTCTGGCACCTTCCCCGGTGGAGTTGTGCATGGGGTGTGTTTGGAACATTTTGTCACCGGCCGAGTCCAAAATTCAGCGGTTCCCCATCTCAGCCCAGAAAGCAGGAAGAACAACATTTGCGGTGCCTTTCAAATGCCTACCAAGGTAGTGTAAAAACTACCAGGAGAACTCCTGTCTGGCACCTTCCCCGGTGGAGTTGTGCAGGGGGTGTGTTTGGAACATTTTGTCACCGGCCGACTCCAAAATTCAGCGATTCCCCATCTCAGCCCAGAAAGCAGGTAGAACAACTTTTGTGGTGTCTTTCAGATGCCTACCAAGGTAGTGTAAAAACTACCAGGAGAACTCCTGTCTGGCACCTTCCCCGGTGGAGTTGTGCATGGGGTGTGTTTGGAACATTTTGTCACCAGCCGAGTCCAAAATTCAGCGTTTCCCCATCTCAGCCCAGAAAGCAGGTAGAACAACTTTTGTGGTGTCTTTCAGATGCCTACCGGAGCAATGTAAAAACTACCAGGAGAACTCCTGTCTGGCACCTTCCCCGGTGGAGTTGTGCATGGGGTGTGTTTGGAACATTTTGTCACCGGCCGAGTCCAAAATTCAGCGTTTCCCCATCTCAGCCCAGAAAGCAGGTACAACAACTTTTGTGGTGTCTTTTAGATGCCTACCAAGGTAGTGTAAAAACTACCAAGAGAACTCCTGTCTGGCACCTTCCCCGGTGGAGTTGTGCATGGGGTGTGTTTGGAACATTTTGTCACCGGCCGAGTCCAAAATTCAGCGATTCCCCATCTCAGCCCAGAAAGCAGGTAGAACAACTTTTGTGGTGTCTTTCAGATGCCTACCAAGGTAGTGTAAAAACTACCAGGAGAACTCCTGTCTGGCACCTTCCCCGGTGGAGTTGTGCATGGGGTGTGTTTGGAACATTTTGTCACCGGCCGACTCCAAAATTCAGCGATTCCCCATCTCAGCCCAGAAAGCAGGTAGAACAACTTTTGTGGTGTCTTTCAGATGCCTACCAAGGTAGTGTAAAAACTACCAGGAGAACTCGTTTCTGGCACCTTCCCCGGTGGAGGTGTGCATGGGGTGTGTTTGGAACATTTTGTCACCGGCCGAGTCCAAAATTCAGCGTTTCCCCATCTCAGCCCAGAAAGCAGGTAGAACAACTTTTGTGGTACCTTTCAGATGCCTACCAAGGTAGTGTAAAAACTATCAAGAGAACTCCTGTCTGGCACCTTCCCCGGTGGAGTTGTGCATGGGGTGTGTTTGGAACATTTTGTCACCAGCCGAGTCCAAAATTCAGCGGTTCCCCATCTCAGCCCAGAAAGCAGGTAGAACAACTTTTGTGGTGCCTTTCAGCTGCCTACCAAGGTAGTGTAAAAACTACCAACAGAATTCGTTCCTGGCACCTTCCCCGGTGGAGTTGTGCATGGGGTGTGTTTGGAACATTTTGTCACCGGCCGAGTCCAAAATTCAGCGGTTCCCCATCTCAGCCCACAAAGCAGGTAGAACAACTTTTCTTGTGCCTTTCAGCTGCCTACCAAGGTAGTGTAAAAACTACCAAGAGAATTCGTTCCTGGCACCTTCCCCGGTGGAGTTGTGCATGGGGTGTCTGTGGAACATTTTGTCACCGGCCGAGTCCAAAATTCAGCGGTTCCCCATCTCAGCCCAGAAAGCAGGTAGAACAACTTTTGTGGTGCCTTTCAGCTGCCTACCAAGGTAGTGTAAAAACTACCAACAGAATTCGTTCCTGGCACCTTCCCCGGTGGAGTTGTGCATGGGGTGTGTTTGGAACATTTTGTCACCGGCCGAGTCCAAAATTCAGCGGTTCCCCATCTCAGCCCAGAAAGCAGGTAGAACAACTTTTGTGGTGCCTTTCAGCTGCCTACCAAGGTAGTGTAAAAACTACCAGGAGAACTCCTGTCTGGCACCTTCCCCGGTGGAGTTGTGCAGGGGGTGTGTTTGGAACATTTTGTCACCAGCCGAGTCCAAAATTCAGCGATTCCCCATCTCAGCCCAGAAAGCAGGTAGAACAACTTTTGTGGTGTCTTTCAGATGCCTACCGGAGCAATGTAAAAACTACCAGGAGAACTCCTGTCTGGCACCTTCCCCGGTGGAGTTGTGCATGGGGTGTGTTTGGAACATTTTGCCACCAGCCGACTCCAAAATTCAGCGGTTCCCCATCTCAGCCCAGAAAGCAGGTAGAACAACTTTTGTGGTGTCTTTCAGATGCCTACCAAGGTAGTGTAAAAACTACCAGGAGAACTCGTTTCTGGCACCTTCCCCGGTGGAGGTGTGCATGGGGTGTGTTTGGAACATTTTGTCACCGGCCGAGTCCAAAATTCAGCGTTTCCCCATCTCAGCCCAGAAAGCAGGTAGAACAACTTTTGTGGTACCTTTCAGATGCCTACCAAGGTAGTGTAAAAACTATCAAGAGAACTCCTGTCTGGCACCTTCCCCGGTGGAGTTGTGCATGGGGTGTGTTTGGAACATTTTGTCACCAGCCGAGTCCAAAATTCAGCGGTTCCCCATCTCAGCCCAGAAAGCAGGTAGAACAACTTTTGTGGTGCCTTTCAGCTGCCTACCAAGGTAGTGTAAAAACTACCAACAGAATTCGTTCCTGGCACCTTCCCCGGTGGAGTTGTGCATGGGGTGTGTTTGGAACATTTTGTCACCGGCCGAGTCCAAAATTCAGCGGTTCCCCATCTCAGCCCACAAAGCAGGTAGAACAACTTTTCTTGTGCCTTTCAGCTGCCTACCAAGGTAGTGTAAAAACTACCAAGAGAATTCGTTCCTGGCACCTTCCCCGGTGGAGTTGTGCATGGGGTGTCTGTGGAACATTTTGTCACCGGCCGAGTCCAAAATTCAGCGGTTCCCCATCTCAGCCCAGAAAGCAGGTAGAACAACTTTTGTGGTGCCTTTCAGCTGCCTACCAAGGTAGTGTAAAAACTACCAACAGAATTCGTTCCTGGCACCTTCCCCGGTGGAGTTGTGCATGGGGTGTGTTTGGAACATTTTGTCACCGGCCGAGTCCAAAATTCAGCGGTTCCCCATCTCAGCCCAGAAAGCAGGTAGAACAACTTTTGTGGTGCCTTTCAGCTGCCTACCAAGGTAGTGTAAAAACTACCAGGAGAACTCCTGTCTGGCACCTTCCCCGGTGGAGTTGTGCAGGGGGTGTGTTTGGAACATTTTGTCACCAGCCGAGTCCAAAATTCAGCGATTCCCCATCTCAGCCCAGAAAGCAGGTAGAACAACTTTTGTGGTGTCTTTCAGATGCCTACCGGAGCAATGTAAAAACTACCAGGAGAACTCCTGTCTGGCACCTTCCCCGGTGGAGTTGTGCATGGGGTGTGTTTGGAACATTTTGTCACCAGCCGAGTCCAAAATTCAGCGTTTCCCCATCTCAGCCCAGAAAGCAGGTAGAACAACTTTTGTGGTGTCTTTCAGATGCCTACCAAGGTAGTGTAAAAACTACCAGGAGAACTCCTGTCTGGCACCTTCCCCGGTGGAGTTGTGCATGGGGTGTGTTTGGAACATTTTGTCACCAGCCGACTCCAAAATTCAGCGTTTCCCCATCTCAGCCCAGAAAGCAGGTAGAACAACTTTTGTGGTGTCTTTCAGATGCCTACCAAGGTAGTGTAAAAACTACTAAGAGAACTCCTGTCTGGCACCTTCCCCGGTGGAGTTGTGCATGGGGTGTGTTTGGAACATTTTGTCACCAGCCGAGTCCAAAATTCAGCGTTTCCCTATCTCAGCCCAGAAAGCAGGTAGAACAACTTTTGTGGTGCCTTTCAGCTGCCTACCAAGGTAGTGTAAAAACTACCAGGAGAACTCCTGTCTGGCACCTTCCCCGGTGGAGTTGTGCAGGGGGTGTGTTTGGAACATTTTGTCACCAGCCGAGTCCAAAATTCAGCGATTCCCCATCTCAGCCCAGAAAGCAGGTAGAACAACTTTTGTGGTGTCTTTCAGATGCCTACCGGAGCAATGTAAAAACTACCAGGAGAACTCCTGTCTGGCACCTTCCGTGGTGGAGTTGTGCATGGGGTGTGTTTGGAACATTTTGTCACCGGCCGAGTCCAAAATTCAGCGGTTCCCCATCTCAGCCCAGAAAGCAGGTAGAACAACTTTTGTGGTGTCTTTCAGATGCCTACCAAGGTAGTGTAAAAACTACCAGGAGAACTCCTGTCTGGCACCTTCCCCGGTGGAGTTGTGCATGGGGTGTGTTTGGAACATTTTGTCACCAGCCGACTCCAAAATTCAGCGTTTCCCCATCTCAGCCCAGAAAG
The DNA here is from genome assembly GCF_023634085.1 of Falco cherrug. Lineage (NCBI taxonomy): Eukaryota > Metazoa > Chordata > Aves > Falconiformes > Falconidae > Falco > Falco cherrug. The sequence continues at coordinate 990,388 of NW_026599479.1, read as the reverse complement.
CAGGTAGAACAACTTTTGTGGTGTCTTTCAGATGCCTACCAAGGTAGTGTAAAAACTACCAGGAGAACTCCTGTCTGGCACCTTCCCCGGTGGAGTTGTGCATGGGGTGTGTTTGGAACATTTTGTCACCAGCCGACTCCAAAATTCAGCGGTTCCCCATCTCAGCCCAGAAAGCAGGTAGAACAACTTTTGTGGTGCCTTTCAGATGCCTACCAAGGTAGTGTAAAAACTACCAAGAGAACTCCTGTCTGGCACCTTCCCCGGTGGAGTTGTGCATGGGGTGTGTTTGGAACATTTTGTCAACGGCCGACTCCAAAATTCAGCGGTTCCCCATCTCAGCCCACAAAGCAGGTACAACAACTTTTCTTGTGCCTTTCAGCTGCCTACCAAGGTAGTGTAAAAACTACCAACAGAATTCGTTCCTGGCACCTTCCGTGGTGGAGTTGTGCATGGGGTGTGTTTGGAACATTTTGTCACCGGCCGACTCCAAAATTCAGCGATTCCCCATCTCAGCCCAGAAAGCAGGTAGAACAACTTTTGTGGTGTCTTTCAGATGCCTACCAAGGTAGTGTAAAAACTACCAGGAGAACTCCTGTCTGGCACCTTCCCCGGTGGAGTTGTGCATGGGGTGTGTTTGGAACATTTTGTCACCGGCCGACTCCAAAATTCAGCGGTTCCCCATCTCAGCCCAGAAAGCAGGTAGAACAACTTTTGTGGTGCCTTTCAGATGCCTACCAAGGTAGTGTAAAAACTACCAAGAGAACTCCTGTCTGGCACCTTCCCCGGTGGAGTTGTGCATGGGGTGTGTTTGGAACATTTTGTCAACGGCCGACTCCAAAATTCAGCGGTTCCCCATCTCAGCCCACAAAGCAGGTACAACAACTTTTCTTGTGCCTTTCAGCTGCCTACCAAGGTAGTGTAAAAAACTACCAACAGAATTCGTTCCTGGCACCTTCCCCGGTGGAGTTGTGCATGGGGTGTCTGTGAAACATTTTGTCACCGGCCGACTCCAAAATTCAGCGGTTCCCCATCTCAGCCCAGAAAGCAGGTAGAACAACTTTTGTGGTGTCTTTCAGATGCCTACCGGAGCAATGTAAAAACTACCAGGAGAACTCCTGTCTGGCACCTTCCCCGGTGGAGTTGTGCAGGGGGTGTTTTTGGAACATTTTGTCACCAGCCGACTCCAAAATTCAGCGTTTCCCCATCTCAGCCCAGAAAGCAGGCAGAACAACTTTTGTGGTGTCTTTCAGATGCCTACCAAGGTAGTGTAAAAACTACCAGGAGAACTCCTGTCTGGCACCTTCCCCGGTGGAGTTGTGCATGGGGTGTCTGTGAAACATTTTGTCACCGGCCGAGTCCAAAATTCAGCGGTTCCCCATCTCAGCCCAGAAAGCAGGTAGAACAACTTTTGTGGTGTCTTTCAGATGCCTACCGGAGCAATGTAAAAACTACCAGGAGAACTCCTGTCTGGCACCTTCCCCGGTGGAGTTGTGCAGGGGGTGTGTTTGGAACATTTTATCACCAGCCGAGTCCAAAATTCAGCGATTCCCCATCTCAGCCCAGAAAGCAGGTAGAACAACTTTTGTGGTGTCTTTCAGATGCCTACCAAGGTAGTGTAAAAACTACTAAGAGAACTCCTGTCTGGCACCTTCCCCGGTGGAGTTGTGCATGGGCTGTGTTTGGAACATTTTGTCACCGGCCGACTCCAAAATTCAGCGATTCCCCATCTCAGCCCAGAAAGCAGGTAGAACAACTTTTGTGGTGTCTTTCAGATGCCTACCAAGGTAGTGTAAAAACTACCAGGAGAACTCCTGTCTGGCACCTTCCCCGGTGGAGTTGTGCATGGGGTGTCTGTGGAACATTTTGTCACCGGCCGACTCCAAAATTCAGCTCTTCCCCATCTCAGCCCAGAAAGCAGGTAGAACAACTTTTGTGGTGTCTTTCAGATGCCTACCGGAGCAATGTAAAAACTACCAGGAGAACTCCTGTCTGGCACCTTCCCCGGTGGAGTTGTGCAGGGGGTGTGTTTGGAACATTTTGCCACCAGCCGACTCCAAAGTTCAGCGGTTCCCCATCCTAGCCCAGAAAGCAGGAAGAACAACTTTTGTGGTGCCTTTCAAATGCCTACCAAGGTAGTGTAAAAACTACCAAGAGAACTCCTGTCTGGCACCTTCCCCGGTGGAGTTGTGCATGGGGTGTCTGTGAAACATTTTGTCACCGGCCGAGTCCAAAATTCAGCGTTTCCCCATCTCAGCCCAGAAAGCAGGTAGAACAACTTTTGTGGTGTCTTTCAGATGCCTACCGGAGCAATGTAAAAACTACCAGGAGAACTCCTGTCTGGCACCTTCCACGGTGGAGTTGTGCAGGGGGTGTGTTTGGAACATTTTGTCACCAGCCGAGTCCAAAATTCAGCGATTCCCCATCTCAGCCCAGAAAGCAGGTAGAACAACTTTTGTGGTGTCTTTCAGATGCCTACCGGAGCAATGTAAAAACTACCAGGAGAACTCCTGTCTGGCACCTTCCGTGGTGGAGTTGTGCATGGGGTGTGTTTGGAACATTTTGTCACCGGCCGAGTCCAAAATTCAGCGGTTCCCCATCTCAGCCCAGAAAGCAGGTAGAACAACTTTTGTGGTGTCTTTCAGATGCCTACCAAGGTAGTGTAAACACTACCAGGAGAACTCCTGTCTGGCACCTTCCCCGGTGGAGTTGTGCATGGGGTGTGTTTGGAACATTTTGTCACCGGCCGACTCCAAAATTCAGCGATTCCCCATCTCAGCCCAGAAAGCAGGTAGAACAACTTTTGTGGTGTCTTTCAGATGCCTACCAAGGTAGTGTAAAAACTACCAGGAGAACTCCTGTCTGGCACCTTCCCCGGTGGAGTTGTGCAGGGGGTGTGTTTGGAACATTTTGCCACCAGCCGACTCCAAAATTCAGCGGTTCCCCATCTCAGCCCAGAAAGCAGGTAGAACAACTTTTGTGGTGCCTTTCAGATGCCTACCAAGGTAGTGTAAAAACTACCAGGAGAACTCCTGTCTGGCACCTTCCGTGGTGGAGTTGTGCATGGGGTGTGTTTGGAACATTTTGTCACCGGCCGACTCCAAAATTCAGCGATTCCCCATCTCAGCCCAGAAAGCAGGTAGAACAACTTTTGTGGTGTCTTTCAGATGCCTACCAAGGTAGTGTAAAAACTACCAGGAGAACTCCTGTCTGGCACCTTCCCCGGTGGAGTTGTGCAGGGGGTGTGTTTGGAACATTTTGCCACCAGCCGACTCCAAAATTCAGCGGTTCCCCATCTCAGCCCAGAAAGCAGGAAGAACAACTTTTGTGGTGCCTTTCAAATGCCTACCAAGGTAGTGTAAAAACCACCAGGAGAACTCCTGTCTGGCACCTTCCCCGGTGGAGTTGTGCATGGGGTGTCTGTGAAACATTTTGTCACCGGCCGACTCCAAAAATCAGCGGTTCCCCATCTCAGCCCAGAAAGCTGGTAGAACAACTTTTGTGGTGTCTTTCAGATGCCTACCGGAGCAATGTAAAAACTACCAGGAGAACTCCTGTCTGGCACCTTCCCCGGTGGAGTTGTGCAGGGGGTGTGTTTGGAACATTTTATCACCAGCCGAGTCCAAAATTCAGCTGTTCCCCATCTCAGCCCAGAAAGCAGGTAGAACAACTTTTGTGGTGTCTTTCAGATGCCTACCAAGGTAGTGTGAAAACCACCAGGAGAACTCCTGTCTGGCACCTTCCCCGGTGGAGTTGTGCATGGGGTGTCTGTGAAACATTTTGTCACCGGCCGACTCCAAAAATCAGCGGTTCCCCATCTCAGCCCAGAAAGCAGGTAGAACAACTTTTGTGGTGTCTTTCAGATGCCTACCGGAGCAATGTAAAAACTACCAGGAGAACTCCTGTCTGGCACCTTCCCCGGTGGAGTTGTGCAGGGGGTGTGTTTGGAACATTTTATCACCAGCCGACTCCAAAATTCAGCTGTTCCCCATCTCAGCCCAGAAAGCAGGTAGAACAACTTTTGTGGTGTCTTTCAGATGCCTACCAAGGTAGTGTAAAAACTACTAAGAGAACTCCTGTCTGGCACCTTCCCCGGTGGAGTTGTGCATGGGGTGTGTTTGGAACATTTTGTCACCGGCCGAGTCCAAAATTCAGCGATTCCCCATCTCAGCCCAGAAAGCAGGTAGAACAACTTTTGTGGTGTCTTTCAGATGCCTACCAAGGTAGTGTAAAAACTACCAGGAGAACTCCTGTCTGGCACCTTCCCCGGTGGAGTTGTGCATGGGGTGTGTTTGGAACATTTTGTCACCAGCCGAGTCCAAAATTCAGCGTTTCCCCATCTCAGCCCAGAAAGCAGGTAGAACAACTTTTGTGGTGTCTTTCAGATGCCTACCAAGGTAGTGTAAAAACTACCAGGAGAACTCCTGTCTGGCACCTTCCCCGGTGGAGTTGTGCATGGGGTGTGTTTGGAACATTTTGTCACCAGCCGACTCCAAAATTCAGCGTTTCCCCATCTCAGCCCAGAAAGCAGGTAGAACAACTTTTGTGGTGTCTTTCAGATGCCTACCAAGGTAGTGTAAAAACTACTAAGAGAACTCCTGTCTGGCACCTTCCCCGGTGGAGTTGTGCATGGGGTGTGTTTGGAACATTTTGTCACCAGCCGAGTCCAAAATTCAGCGTTTCCCCATCTCAGCCCAGAAAGCAGGTAGAACAACTTTTGTAGTGCCTTTCAGATGCCTACCAAGGTAGTGTAAAAACTACCAGGAGAACTCCTGTCTGGCACCTTCCCCGGTGGAGTGGTGCAGGGGGTGTGTTTGGAACATTTTGTCACCAGCCGAGTCCAAAATTCAGCGATTCCCCACCTCAGCCCAGAAAGCAGGTAGAACAACTTTTGTGGTGTCTTTCAGATGCCTACCGGAGCAATGTAAAAACTACCAGGAGAACTCCTGTCTGGCACCTTCCCCGGTGGAGTTGTGCAGGGGGTGTGTTTGGAACATTTTGTCACCGGCCGTGTCCAAAATTCAGCGGTTCCCCATCTCAGCCCAGAAAGCAGGTAGAACAACTTTTGTGGTGTCTTTCAGATGCCTACCAAGGTAGTGTAAAAACTACCAGGAGAACTCCTGTCTGGCACCTTCCCCGGTGGAGTTGTGCAGGGGGTGTGTTTGGAACATTTTGTCACCGGCCGACTCCAAAATTCAGCGATTCCCCATCTCAGCCCAGAAAGCAGGTAGAACAACTTTTGTGGTGTCTTTCAGATGCCTACCAAGGTAGTGTAAAAACTACCAGGAGAACTCCTGTCTGGCACCTTCCCCGGTGGAGTTGTGCAGGGGGTGTGTTTGGAACATTTTGCCACCAGCCGACTCCAAAATTCAGCGGTTCCCCATCTCAGCCCAGAAAGCAGGTAGAACAACTTTTGTGGTGCCTTTCAGATGCCTACCAAGGTAGTGTAAAAACTACTAAGAGAACTCCTGTCTGGCACCTTCCCCGGTGGAGTTGTGCATGGGGTGTGTTTGGAACATTTTGTCACCAGCCGAGTCCAAAATTCAGCGGTTCCCCATCTCAGCCCAGAAAGCAGGTAGAACATCTTTTGTGGTGCCTTTCAGCTGCCTACCGGATCAATGTAAAAACTACCAGGAGAACTCCTGTCTGGCACCTTCCCCGGTGGAGTTGTGCAGGGGGTGTGTTTGGAACATTTTATCACCAGCCGAGTCCAAAATTCAGCGGTTCCCCATCTCAGCCCAGAAAGCAGGTAGAACAACTTTTGTGGTGTCTTTCAGATGCCTACCAAGGTAGTGTAAAAACTACTAAGAGAACTCCTGTCTGGCACCTTCCCCGGTGGAGTTGTGCATGGGCTGTGTTTGGAACATTTTGTCACCGGCCGACTCCAAAATTCAGCGATTCCCCATCTCAGCCCAGAAAGCAGGTAGAACAACTTTTGTGGTGTCTTTCAGATGCCTACCAAGGTAGTGTAAAAACTACCAGGAGAACTCCTGTCTGGCACCTTCCCCGGTGGAGTTGTGCATGGGGTGTCTGTGGAACATTTTGTCACCGGCCGACTCCAAAATTCAGCTCTTCCCCATCTCAGCCCAGAAAGCAGGTAGAACAACTTTTGTGGTGTCTTTCAGATGCCTACCGGAGCAATGTAAAAACTACCAGGAGAACTCCTGTCTGGCACCTTCCCCGGTGGAGTTGTGCAGGGGGTGTGTTTGGAACATTTTGCCACCAGCCGACTCCAAAGTTCAGCGGTTCCCCATCCTAGCCCAGAAAGCAGGAAGAACAACTTTTGTGGTGCCTTTCAAATGCCTACCAAGGTAGTGTAAAAACTACCAAGAGAACTCCTGTCTGGCACCTTCCCCGGTGGAGTTGTGCATGGGGTGTCTGTGAAACATTTTGTCACCGGCCGAGTCCAAAATTCAGCGTTTCCCCATCTCAGCCCAGAAAGCAGGTAGAACAACTTTTGTGGTGTCTTTCAGATGCCTACCGGAGCAATGTAAAAACTACCAGGAGAACTCCTGTCTGGCACCTTCCACGGTGGAGTTGTGCAGGGGGTGTGTTTGGAACATTTTGTCACCAGCCGAGTCCAAAATTCAGCGATTCCCCATCTCAGCCCAGAAAGCAGGTAGAACAACTTTTGTGGTGTCTTTCAGATGCCTACCGGAGCAATGTAAAAACTACCAGGAGAACTCCTGTCTGGCACCTTCCGTGGTGGAGTTGTGCATGGGGTGTGTTTGGAACATTTTGTCACCGGCCGAGTCCAAAATTCAGCGGTTCCCCATCTCAGCCCAGAAAGCAGGTAGAACAACTTTTGTGGTGTCTTTCAGATGCCTACCAAGGTAGTGTAAACACTACCAGGAGAACTCCTGTCTGGCACCTTCCCCGGTGGAGTTGTGCATGGGGTGTGTTTGGAACATTTTGTCACCGGCCGACTCCAAAATTCAGCGATTCCCCATCTCAGCCCAGAAAGCAGGTAGAACAACTTTTGTGGTGCCTTTCAGATGCCTACCAAGGTAGTGTAAAAACTACCAGGAGAACTCCTGTCTGGCACCTTCCCCGGTGGAGTTGTGCAGGGGGTGTGTTTGGAACATTTTGCCACCAGCCGACTCCAAAATTCAGCGGTTCCCCATCTCAGCCCAGAAAGCAGGTAGAACAACTTTTGTGGTGCCTTTCAGATGCCTACCAAGGTAGTGTAAAAACTACCAGGAGAACTCCTGTCTGGCACCTTCCGTGGTGGAGTTGTGCATGGGGTGTGTTTGGAACATTTTGTCACCGGCCGACTCCAAAATTCAGCGATTCCCCATCTCAGCCCAGAAAGCAGGTAGAACAACTTTTGTGGTGTCTTTCAGATGCCTACCAAGGTAGTGTAAAAACTACCAGGAGAACTCCTGTCTGGCACCTTCCCCGGTGGAGTTGTGCAGGGGGTGTGTTTGGAACATTTTGCCACCAGCCGACTCCAAAATTCAGCGGTTCCCCATCTCAGCCCAGAAAGCAGGAAGAACAACTTTTGTGGTGCCTTTCAAATGCCTACCAAGGTAGTGTAAAAACCACCAGGAGAACTCCTGTCTGGCACCTTCCCCGGTGGAGTTGTGCATGGGGTGTCTGTGAAACATTTTGTCACCGGCCGACTCCAAAAATCAGCGGTTCCCCATCTCAGCCCAGAAAGCTGGTAGAACAACTTTTGTGGTGTCTTTCAGATGCCTACCGGAGCAATGTAAAAACTACCAGGAGAACTCCTGTCTGGCACCTTCCCCGGTGGAGTTGTGCAGGGGGTGTGTTTGGAACATTTTATCACCAGCCGAGTCCAAAATTCAGCTGTTCCCCATCTCAGCCCAGAAAGCAGGTAGAACAACTTTTGTGGTGTCTTTCAGATGCCTACCAAGGTAGTGTGAAAACCACCAGGAGAACTCCTGTCTGGCACCTTCCCCGGTGGAGTTGTGCATGGGGTGTCTGTGAAACATTTTGTCACCGGCCGACTCCAAAAATCAGCGGTTCCCCATCTCAGCCCAGAAAGCAGGTAGAACAACTTTTGTGGTGTCTTTCAGATGCCTACCGGAGCAATGTAAAAACTACCAGGAGAACTCCTGTCTGGCACCTTCCCCGGTGGAGTTGTGCAGGGGGTGTGTTTGGAACATTTTATCACCAGCCGACTCCAAAATTCAGCGGTTCCCCATCTCAGCCCAGAAAGCAGGTAGAACAACTTTTGTGGTGTCTTTCAGATGCCTACCAAGGTAGTGTAAAAACTACCAGGAGAACTCCTGTCTGGCACCTTCCCCGGTGGAGTTGTGCATGGGGTGTGTTTGGAACATTTTGTCACCAGCCGAGTCCAAAATTCAGCGTTTCCCCATCTCAGCCCAGAAAGCAGGTAGAACAACTTTTGTGGTGTCTTTCAGATGCCTACCAAGGTAGTGTAAAAACTACCAGGAGAACTCCTGTCTGGCACCTTCCCCGGTGGAGTTGTGCATGGGGTGTGTTTGGAACATTTTGTCACCAGCCGACTCCAAAATTCAGCGTTTCCCCATCTCAGCCCAGAAAGCAGGTAGAACAACTTTTGTGGTGTCTTTCAGATGCCTACCAAGGTAGTGTAAAAACTACTAAGAGAACTCCTGTCTGGCACCTTCCCCGGTGGAGTTGTGCATGGGGTGTGTTTGGAACATTTTGTCACCAGCCGAGTCCAAAATTCAGCGTTTCCCTATCTCAGCCCAGAAAGCAGGTAGAACAACTTTTGTAGTGCCTTTCAGATGCCTACCAAGGTAGTGTAAAAACTACCAGGAGAACTCCTGTCTGGCACCTTCCCCGGTGGAGTGGTGCAGGGGGTGTGTTTGGAACATTTTGTCACCAGCCGAGTCCAAAATTCAGCGATTCCCCACCTCAGCCCAGAAAGCAGGTAGAACAACTTTTGTGGTGTCTTTCAGATGCCTACCGGAGCAATGTAAAAACTACCAGGAGAACTCCTGTCTGGCACCTTCCCCGGTGGAGTTGTGCAGGGGGTGTGTTTGGAACATTTTGTCACCGGCCGTGTCCAAAATTCAGCGGTTCCCCATCTCAGCCCAGAAAGCAGGTAGAACAACTTTTGTGGTGTCTTTCAGATGCCTACCAAGGTAGTGTAAAAACTACCAGGAGAACTCCTGTCTGGCACCTTCCCCGGTGGAGTTGTGCAGGGGGTGTGTTTGGAACATTTTGTCACCGGCCGACTCCAAAATTCAGCGATTCCCCATCTCAGCCCAGAAAGCAGGTAGAACAACTTTTGTGGTGTCTTTCAGATGCCTACCAAGGTAGTGTAAAAACTACCAGGAGAACTCCTGTCTGGCACCTTCCCCGGTGGAGTTGTGCAGGGGGTGTGTTTGGAACATTTTGCCACCAGCCGACTCCAAAATTCAGCGGTTCCCCATCTCAGCCCAGAAAGCAGGTAGAACAACTTTTGTGGTGCCTTTCAGATGCCTACCAAGGTAGTGTAAAAACTACGAAGAGAACTCCTGTCTGGCACCTTCCCCGGTGGAGTTGTGCATGGGGTGTGTTTGGAACATTTTGTCACCAGCCGAGTCCAAAATTCAGCGGTTCCCCATCTCAGCCCAGAAAGCAGGTAGAACATCTTTTGTGGTGCCTTTCAGCTGCCTACCGGATCAATGTAAAAACTACCAGGAGAACTCCTGTCTGGCACCTTCCCCGGTGGAGTTGTGCAGGGGGTGTGTTTGGAACATTTTGCCACCAGCCGACTCCAAAATTCAGCGGTTCCCCATCTCAGCCCAGAAAGCGGGTAGAACAACTTTTGTGGTGCCTTTCAAATGCCTACCAAGGTAGTGTAAAAACCACCAGGAGAACTCCTGTCTGGCACCTTCCCCGGTGGAGTTGTGCATGGGGTGTCTGTGAAACATTTTGTCACCGGCCGACTCCAAAAATCAGCGGTTCCCCATCTCAGCCCAGAAAGCAGGTAGAACAACTTTTGTGGTGTCTTTCAGATGCCTACCGGAGCAATGTAAAAACTACCAGGAGAACTCCTGTCTGGCACCTTCCCCGGTGGAGTTGTGCAGGGGGTGTGTTTGGAACATTTTGTCACCAGCCGACTCCAAAATTCAGCGGTTCCCCATCTCAGCCCAGAAAGCAGGTAGAACAACTTTTGTGGTGCCTTTCAGCTGCCTACCAAGGTAGTGTAAAAACTACCAAGAGAACTCCTGTCTGGCACCTTCCCCGGTGGAGTTGTGCATGGGGTGTGTTTGGAACATTTTGTCACCGGCCGAGTCCAAAATTCAGCGGTTCCCCATCTCAGCCCAGAAAGCAGGTAGAACAACTTTTGTGGTGCCTTTCAGCTGCCTACCAAGGTAGTGTAAAAACTACCAACAGAATTCGTTCCTGGCACCTTCCCCGGTGGAGTTGTGCATGGGGTGTGTTTGGAACATTTTGTCACCGGCCGAGTCCAAAATTCAGCGGTTCCCCATCTCAGCCCAGAAAGCAGGTAGAACAACTTTTGTGGTGCCTTTCAGCTGCCTACCAAGGTAGTGTAAAAACTACCAGGAGAACTCCTGTCTGGCACCTTCCCCGGTGGAGTTGTGCAGGGGGTGTGTTTGGAACATTTTGTCACCAGCCGAGTCCAAAATTCAGCGATTCCCCATCTCAGCCCAGAAAGCAGGTAGAACAACTTTTGTGGTGTCTTTCAGATGCCTACCGGAGCAATGTAAAAACTACCAGGAGAACTCCTGTCTGGCACCTTCCCCGGTGGAGTTGTGCATGGGGTGTGTTTGGAACATTTTGTCACCAGCCGACTCCAAAATTCAGCGTTTCCCCATCTCAGCCCAGAAAGCAGGTAGAACAACTTTTGTGGTGTCTTTCAGATGCCTACCAAGGTAGTGTAAAAACTACTAAGAGAACTCCTGTCTGGCACCTTCCCCGGTGGAGTTGTGCATGGGGTGTGTTTGGAACATTTTGTCACCAGCCGAGTCCAAAATTCAGCGTTTCCCCATCTCAGCCCAGAAAGCAGGTAGAACAACTTTTGTGGTGTCTTTCAGATGCCTACCAAGGTAGTGTAAAAACTACCAGGAGAACTCCTGTCTGGCACCTTCCCCGGTGGAGTTGTGCATGGGGTGTGTTTGGAACATTTTGTCACCAGCCGACTCCAAAATTCAGCGTTTCCCCATCTCAGCCCAGAAAGCAGGTAGAACAACTTTTGTGGTGTCTTTCAGATGCCTACCAAGGTAGTGTAAAAACTACTAAGAGAACTCCTGTCTGGCACCTTCCCCGGTGGAGTTGTGCATGGGGTGTGTTTGGAACATTTTGTCACCAGCCGACTCCAAAATTCAGCGGTTCCCCATCTCAGCCCAGAAAGCAGGTAGAACAACTTTTGTGGTGTCTTTCAGATGCCTACCGGAGCAATGTAAAAACTACCAGGAGAACTCCTGTCTGGCACCTTCCCCGGTGGAGTTGTGCAGGGGGTGTGTTTGGAACATTTTGTCACCAGCCGACTCCAAAATTCAGCGGTTCCCCATCTCAGCCCAGAAAGCAGGTAGAACAACTTTTGTGGTGCCTTTCAGCTGCCTACCAAGGTAGTGTAAAAACTACCAAGAGAACTCCTGTCTGGCACCTTCCCCGGTGGAGTTGTGCATGGGGTGTGTTTGGAACATTTTGTCACCGGCCGAGTCCAAAATTCAGCGGTTCCCCATCTCAGCCCAGAAAGCAGGAAGAACAACATTTGCGGTGCCTTTCAAATGCCTACCAAGGTAGTGTAAAAACTACCAGGAGAACTCCTGTCTGGCACCTTCCCCGGTGGAGTTGTGCAGGGGGTGTGTTTGGAACATTTTGTCACCGGCCGACTCCAAAATTCAGCGATTCCCCATCTCAGCCCAGAAAGCAGGTAGAACAACTTTTGTGGTGTCTTTCAGATGCCTACCAAGGTAGTGTAAAAACTACCAGGAGAACTCCTGTCTGGCACCTTCCCCGGTGGAGTTGTGCATGGGGTGTGTTTGGAACATTTTGTCACCAGCCGAGTCCAAAATTCAGCGTTTCCCCATCTCAGCCCAGAAAGCAGGTAGAACAACTTTTGTGGTGTCTTTCAGATGCCTACCGGAGCAATGTAAAAACTACCAGGAGAACTCCTGTCTGGCACCTTCCCCGGTGGAGTTGTGCATGGGGTGTGTTTGGAACATTTTGTCACCGGCCGAGTCCAAAATTCAGCGTTTCCCCATCTCAGCCCAGAAAGCAGGTAGAACAACTTTTGTGGTGTCTTTTAGATGCCTACCAAGGTAGTGTAAAAACTACCAAGAGAACTCCTGTCTGGCACCTTCCCCGGTGGAGTTGTGCATGGGGTGTGTTTGGAACATTTTGTCACCGGCCGAGTCCAAAATTCAGCGGTTCCCCATCTCAGCCCAGAAAGCAGGTAGAACAACTTTTGTGGTGTCTTTCAGATGCCTACCAAGGTAGTGTAAAAACTACCAGGAGAACTCCTGTCTGGCACCTTCCCCGGTGGAGTTGTGCATGGGGTGTGTTTGGAACATTTTGTCACCGGCCGACTCCAAAATTCAGCGATTCCCCATCTCAGCCCAGAAAGCAGGTAGAACAACTTTTGTGGTGTCTTTCAGATGCCTACCAAGGTAGTGTAAAAACTACCAGGAGAACTCGTTTCTGGCACCTTCCCCGGTGGAGGTGTGCATGGGGTGTGTTTGGAACATTTTGTCACCGGCCGAGTCCAAAATTCAGCGTTTCCCCATCTCAGCCCAGAAAGCAGGTAGAACAACTTTTGTGGTACCTTTCAGATGCCTACCAAGGTAGTGTAAAAACTATCAAGAGAACTCCTGTCTGGCACCTTCCCCGGTGGAGTTGTGCATGGGGTGTGTTTGGAACATTTTGTCACCAGCCGAGTCCAAAATTCAGCGGTTCCCCATCTCAGCCCAGAAAGCAGGTAGAACAACTTTTGTGGTGCCTTTCAGCTGCCTACCAAGGTAGTGTAAAAACTACCAACAGAATTCGTTCCTGGCACCTTCCCCGGTGGAGTTGTGCATGGGGTGTGTTTGGAACATTTTGTCACCGGCCGAGTCCAAAATTCAGCGGTTCCCCATCTCAGCCCACAAAGCAGGTAGAACAACTTTTCTTGTGCCTTTCAGCTGCCTACCAAGGTAGTGTAAAAACTACCAAGAGAATTCGTTCCTGGCACCTTCCCCGGTGGAGTTGTGCATGGGGTGTCTGTGGAACATTTTGTCACCGGCCGAGTCCAAAATTCAGCGGTTCCCCATCTCAGCCCAGAAAGCAGGTAGAACAACTTTTGTGGTGCCTTTCAGCTGCCTACCAAGGTAGTGTAAAAACTACCAACAGAATTCGTTCCTGGCACCTTCCCCGGTGGAGTTGTGCATGGGGTGTGTTTGGAACATTTTGTCACCGGCCGACTCCAAAATTCAGCGGTTCCCCATCTCAGCCCAGAAAGCAGGTAGAACAACTTTTGTGGTGCCTTTCAGCTGCCTACCAAGGTAGTGTAAAAACTACCAGGAGAACTCCTGTCTGGCACCTTCCCCGGTGGAGTTGTGCAGGGGGTGTGTTTGGAACATTTTGTCACCAGCCGAGTCCAAAATTCAGCGATTCCCCATCTCAGCCCAGAAAGCAGGTAGAACAACTTTTGTGGTGTCTTTCAGATGCCTACCGGAGCAATGTAAAAACTACCAGGAGAACTCCTGTCTGGCACCTTCCCCGGTGGAGTTGTGCATGGGGTGTGTTTGGAACATTTTGTCACCAGCCGAGTCCAAAATTCAGCGTTTCCCCATCTCAGCCCAGAAAGCAGGTAGAACAACTTTTGTGGTGTCTTTCAGATGCCTACCAAGGTAGTGTAAAAACTACCAGGAGAACTCCTGTCTGGCACCTTCCCCGGTGGAGTTGTGCATGGGGTGTGTTTGGAACATTTTGTCACCAGCCGACTCCAAAATTCAGCGTTTCCCCATCTCAGCCCAGAAAGCAGGTAGAACAACTTTTGTGGTGTCTTTCAGATGCCTACCAAGGTAGTGTAAAAACTACTAAGAGAACTCCTGTCTGGCACCTTCCCCGGTGGAGTTGTGCATGGGGTGTGTTTGGAACATTTTGTCACCAGCCGAGTCCAAAATTCAGCGTTTCCCTATCTCAGCCCAGAAAGCAGGTAGAACAACTTTTGTGGTGCCTTTCAGCTGCCTACCAAGGTAGTGTAAAAACTACCAGGAGAACTCCTGTCTGGCACCTTCCCCGGTGGAGTTGTGCAGGGGGTGTGTTTGGAACATTTTGTCACCAGCCGAGTCCAAAATTCAGCGATTCCCCATCTCAGCCCAGAAAGCAGGTAGAACAACTTTTGTGGTGTCTTTCAGATGCCTACCGGAGCAATGTAAAAACTACCAGGAGAACTCCTGTCTGGCACCTTCCGTGGTGGAGTTGTGCATGGGGTGTGTTTGGAACATTTTGTCACCGGCCGAGTCCAAAATTCAGCGGTTCCCCATCTCAGCCCAGAAAGCAGGTAGAACAACTTTTGTGGTGTCTTTCAGATGCCTACCAAGGTAGTGTAAAAACTACCAGGAGAACTCCTGTCTGGCACCTTCCCCGGTGGAGTTGTGCATGGGGTGTGTTTGGAACATTTTGTCGCCGGCCGACTCCAAAATTCAGCGATTCCCCATCTCAGCCCAGAAAGCAGGTAGAACAACTTTTGTGGTGTCTTTCAGATGCCTACCAAGGTAGTGTAAAAACTACCAGGAGAACTCCTGTCTGGCACCTTCCCCGGTGGAGTTGTGCATGGGGTGTGTTTGGAACATTTTGTCACCGGCCGAGTCCAAAATTCAGCGTTTCCCCATCTCAGCCCAGAAAGCAGGTAGAACAACTTTTGTGGTGCCTTTCAGATGCCTACCAAGGTAGTGTAAAAACTACCAAGAGAACTCCTGTCTGGCACCTTCCCCGGTGGAGTTGTGCATGGGGTGTGTTTGGAACATTTTGTCACCAGCCGACTCCAAAATTCAGCGGTTCCCCATCTCAGCCCACAAAGCAGGTACAACAACTTTTCTTGTGCCTTTCAGCTGCCTACCAAGGTAGTGTAAAAACTACCAACAGAATTCGTTCCTGGCACCTTCCGTGGTGGAGTTGTGCATGGGGTGTGTTTGGAACATTTTGTCACCGGCCGACTCCAAAATTCAGCGATTCCCCATCTCAGCCCAGAAAGCAGGTAGAACAACTTTTGTGGTGTCTTTCAGATGCCTACCAAGGTAGTGTAAAAACTACCAGGAGAACTCCTGTCTGGCACCTTCCCCGGTGGAGTTGTGCATGGGGTGTGTTTGGAACATTTTGTCACCGGCCGACTCCAAAATTCAGCGGTTCCCCATCTCAGCCCAGAAAGCAGGTAGAACAACTTTTGTGGTGCCTTTCAGATGCCTACCAAGGTAGTGTAAAAACTACCAACAGAATTCGTTCCTGGCACCTTCCCCGGTGGAGTTGTGCAGGGGGTGTGTTTGGAACATTTTGTCACTGGCCGAGTCCAAAATTCAGCGTTTCCCCATCTCAGCCCAGAAAGCAGGTAGAACAACTTTTGTGGTGTCTTTCAGATGCCTACCAAGGTAGTGTAAAAACTACCAGGAGAACTCCTGTCTGGCACCTTCCCCGGTGGAGTTGTGCAGGGGGTGTGTTTGGAACATTTTGTCACCGGCCGACTCCAAAATTCAGCTGTTCCCCATCTCAGCCCAGAAAGCAGGTAGAACAACTTTTGTGGTGTCTTTCAGATGCCTACCAAGGTAGTGTGAAAACCACCAGGAGAACTCCTGTCTGGCACCTTCCCCGGTGGAGTTGTGCATGGGGTGTCTGTGAAACATTTTGTCACCGGCCGACTCCAAAAATCAGCGGTTCCCCATCTCAGCCCAGAAAGCAGGTAGAACAACTTTTGTGGTGTCTTTCAGATGCCTACCGGAGCAATGTAAAAACTACCAGGAGAACTCCTGTCTGGCACCTTCCCCGGTGGAGTTGTGCAGGGGGTGTGTTTGGAACATTTTGTCACCAGCCGAGTCCAAAATTCAGCGATTCCCCATCTCAGCCCAGAAAGCAGGTAGAACAACTTTTGTGGTGTCTTTCAGATGCCTACCAAGGTAGTGTAAAAACTACCAGGAGAACTCCTGTCTGGCACCTTCCCCGGTGGAGTTGTGCAGGGGGTGTGTTTGGAACACTTTGTCACCGGCCGAGTCCAAAATTTAGCGATTCCCCATCTCAGCCCAGAAAGCAGGTAGAACAACTTTTGTGGTGTCTTTCAGATGCCTACCGGAGCAATGTAAAAACTACCAGGAGAACTCCTGTCTGGCACCTTCCCCGGTGGAGTTGTGCAGGGGGTGTGTTTGGAACATTTTGTCACCAGCCGACTCCAAAATTCAGCGGTTCCCCATCTCAGCCCAGAAAGCAGGTAGAACAACTTTTGTGGTGCCTTTCAGCTGCCTACCAAGGTAGTGTAAAAACTACCAAGAGAACTCCTGTCTGGCACCTTCCCCGGTGGAGTTGTGCATGGGGTGTGTTTGGAACATTTTGTCACCGGCCGAGTCCAAAATTCAGCGGTTCCCCATCTCAGCCCAGAAAGCAGGTAGAACAACTTTTGTGGTGCCTTTCAGCTGCCTACCAAGGTAGTGTAAAAACTACCAACAGAATTCGTTCCTGGCACCTTCCCCGGTGGAGTTGTGCATGGGGTGTGTTTGGAACATTTTGTCACCGGCCGAGTCCAAAATTCAGCGGTTCCCCATCTCAGCCCAGAAAGCAGGTAGAACAACTTTTGTGGTGTCTTTCAGATGCCTACCGGAGCAATGTAAAAACTACCAGGAGAACTCCTGTCTGGCACCTTCCCCGGTGGAGTTGTGCATGGGGTGTGTTTGGAACATTTTGTCACCAGCCGAGTCCAAAATTCAGCGTTTCCCCATCTCAGCCCAGAAAGCAGGTAGAACAACTTTTGTGGTGTCTTTCAGATGCCTACCAAGGTAGTGTAAAAACTACCAGGAGAACTCCTGTCTGGCACCTTCCCCGGTGGAGTTGTGCATGGGGTGTGTTTGGAACATTTTGTCACCAGCCGACTCCAAAATTCAGCGTTTCCCCATCTCAGCCCAGAAAGCAGGTAGAACAACTTTTGTGGTGTCTTTCAGATGCCTACCAAGGTAGTGTAAAAACTACTAAGAGAACTCCTGTCTGGCACCTTCCCCGGTGGAGTTGTGCATGGGGTGTGTTTGGAACATTTTGTCACCAGCCGACTCCAAAATTCAGCGGTTCCCCATCTCAGCCCAGAAAGCAGGTAGAACAACTTTTGTGGTGTCTTTCAGATGCCTACCGGAGCAATGTAAAAACTACCAGGAGAACTCCTGTCTGGCACCTTCCCCGGTGGAGTTGTGCAGGGGGTGTGTTTGGAACATTTTGTCACCAGCCGACTCCAAAATTCAGCGGTTCCCCATCTCAGCCCAGAAAGCAGGTAGAACAACTTTTGTGGTGCCTTTCAGCTGCCTACCAAGGTAGTGTAAAAACTACCAAGAGAACTCCTGTCTGGCACCTTCCCCGGTGGAGTTGTGCATGGGGTGTGTTTGGAACATTTTGTCACCGGCCGAGTCCAAAATTCAGCGGTTCCCCATCTCAGCCCAGAAAGCAGGTAGAACAACATTTGCGGTGCCTTTCAAATGCCTACCAAGGTAGTGTAAAAACTACCAGGAGAACTCCTGTCTGGCACCTTCCCCGGTGGAGTTGTGCAGGGGGTGTGTTTGGAACATTTTGTCACCGGCCGACTCCAAAATTCAGCGATTCCCCATCTCAGCCCAGAAAGCAGGTAGAACAACTTTTGTGGTGTCTTTCAGATGCCTACCAAGGTAGTGTAAAAACTACCAGGAGAACTCCTGTCTGGCACCTTCCCCGGTGGAGTTGTGCATGGGGTGTGTTTGGAACATTTTGTCACCAGCCGAGTCCAAAATTCAGCGTTTCCCCATCTCAGCCCAGAAAGCAGGTAGAACAACTTTTGTGGTGTCTTTCAGATGCCTACCGGAGCAATGTAAAAACTACCAGGAGAACTCCTGTCTGGCACCTTCCCCGGTGGAGTTGTGCATGGGGTGTGTTTGGAACATTTTGTCACCTGCCGAGTCCAAAATTCAGCGTTTCCCCATCTCAGCCCAGAAAGCAGGTACAACAACTTTTGTGGTGTCTTTTAGATGCCTACCAAGGTAGTGTAAAAACTACCAAGAGAACTCCTGTCTGGCACCTTCCCCGGTGGAGTTGTGCATGGGGTGTGTTTGGAACATTTTGTCACCGGCCGAGTCCAAAATTCAGCGGTTCCCCATCTCAGCCCAGAAAGCAGGTAGAACAACTTTTGTGGTGTCTTTCAGATGCCTACCAAGGTAGTGTAAAAACTACCAGGAGAACTCCTGTCTGGCACCTTCCCCGGTGGAGGTGTGCATGGGGTGTGTTTGGAACATTTTGTCACCGGCCGAGTCCAAAATTCAGCGTTTCCCCATCTCAGCCCAGAAAGCAGGTAGAACAACTTTTGTGGTACCTTTCAGATGCCTACCAAGGTAGTGTAAAAACTATCAAGAGAACTCCTGTCTGGCACCTTCCCCGGTGGAGTTGTGCATGGGGTGTGTTTGGAACATTTTGTCACCAGCCGAGTCCAAAATTCAGCGTTTCCCCATCTCAGCCCAGAAAGCAGGTAGAACAACTTTTGTGGTGCCTTTCAGCTGCCTACCAAGGTAGTGTAAAAACTACCAACAGAATTCGTTCCTGGCACCTTCCCCGGTGGAGTTGTGCATGGGGTGTGTTTGGAACATTTTGTCACCGGCCGAGTCCAAAATTCAGCGGTTCCCCATCTCAGCCCACAAAGCAGGTAGAACAACTTTTCTTGTGCCTTTCAGCTGCCTACCAAGGTAGTGTAAAAACTACCAAGAGAATTCGTTCCTGGCACCTTCCCCGGTGGAGTTGTGCATGGGGTGTCTGTGGAACATTTTGTCACCGGCCGAGTCCAAAATTCAGCGGTTCCCCATCTCAGCCCAGAAAGCAGGTAGAACAACTTTTGTGGTGCCTTTCAGCTGCCTACCAAGGTAGTGTAAAAACTACCAACAGAATTCGTTCCTGGCACCTTCCCCGGTGGAGTTGTGCATGGGGTGTGTTTGGAACATTTTGTCACCGGCCGACTCCAAAATTCAGCGGTTCCCCATCTCAGCCCAGAAAGCAGGTAGAACAACTTTTGTGGTGTCTTTCAGATGCCTACCGGAGCAATGTAAAAACTACCAGGAGAACTCCTGTCTGGCACCTTCCCCGGTGGAGTTGTGCAGGGGGTGTGTTTGGAACATTTTGTCACCAGCCGAGTCCAAAATTCAGCGATTCCCCATCTCAGCCCAGAAAGCAGGTAGAACAACTTTTGTGGTGTCTTTCAGATGCCTACCGGAGCAATGTAAAAACTACCAGGAGAACTCCTGTCTGGCACCTTCCCCGGTGGAGTTGTGCATGGGGTGTGTTTGGAACATTTTGTCACCAGCCGAGTCCAAAATTCAGCGTTTCCCCATCTCAGCCCAGAAAGCAGGTAGAACAACTTTTGTGGTGTCTTTCAGATGCCTACCAAGGTAGTGTAAAAACTACCAGGAGAACTCCTGTCTGGCACCTTCCCCGGTGGAGTTGTGCATGGGGTGTGTTTGGAACATTTTGTCACCAGCCGACTCCAAAATTCAGCGTTTCCCCATCTCAGCCCAGAAAGCAGGTAGAACAACTTTTGTGGTGTCTTTCAGATGCCTACCAAGGTAGTGTAAAAACTACTAAGAGAACTCCTGTCTGGCACCTTCCCCGGTGGAGTTGTGCATGGGGTGTGTTTGGAACATTTTGTCACCAGCCGAGCCCAAAATTCAGCGTTTCCCTATCTCAGCCCAGAAAGCAGGTAGAACAACTTTTGTGGTGCCTTTCAGCTGCCTACCAAGGTAGTGTAAAAACTACCAGGAGAACTCCTGTCTGGCACCTTCCCCGGTGGAGTTGTGCAGGGGGTGTGTTTGGAACATTTTGTCACCAGCCGAGTCCAAAATTCAGCGATTCCCCATCTCAGCCCAGAAAGCAGGTAGAACAACTTTTGTGGTGTCTTTCAGATGCCTACCGGAGCAATGTAAAAACTACCAGGAGAACTCCTGTCTGGCACCTTCCGTGGTGGAGTTGTGCATGGGGTGTGTTTGGAACATTTTGTCACCGGCCGAGTCCAAAATTCAGCGGTTCCCCATCTCAGCCCAGAAAGCAGGTAGAACAACTTTTGTGGTGTCTTTCAGATGCCTACCAAGGTAGTGTAAAAACTACCAGGAGAACTCCTGTCTGGCACCTTCCCCGGTGGAGTTGTGCATGGGGTGTGTTTGGAACATTTTGTCGCCGGCCGACTCCAAAATTCAGCGATTCCCCATCTCAGCCCAGAAAGCAGGTAGAACAACTTTTGTGGTGTCTTTCAGATGCCTACCAAGGTAGTGTAAAAACTACCAGGAGAACTCCTGTCTGGCACCTTCCCCGGTGGAGTTGTGCATGGGGTGTGTTTGGAACATTTTGTCACCGGCCGAGTCCAAAATTCAGCGTTTCCCCATCTCAGCCCAGAAAGCAGGTAGAACAACTTTTGTGGTGCCTTTCAGATGCCTACCAAGGTAGTGTAAAAACTACCAAGAGAACTCCTGTCTGGCACCTTCCCCGGTGGAGTTGTGCATGGGGTGTGTTTGGAACATTTTGTCAACGGCCGACTCCAAAATTCAGCGGTTCCCCATCTCAGCCCACAAAGCAGGTACAACAACTTTTCTTGTGCCTTTCAGCTGCCTACCAAGGTAGTGTAAAAACTACCAACAGAATTCGTTCCTGGCACCTTCCGTGGTGGAGTTGTGCATGGGGTGTGTTTGGAACATTTTGTCACCGGCCGACTCCAAAATTCAGCGATTCCCCATCTCAGCCCAGAAAGCAGGTAGAACAACTTTTGTGGTGTCTTTCAGATGCCTACCAAGGTAGTGTAAAAACTACCAGGAGAACTCCTGTCTGGCACCTTCCCCGGTGGAGTTGTGCATGGGGTGTGTTTGGAACATTTTGTCACCGGCCGACTCCAAAATTCAGCGGTTCCCCATCTCAGCCCAGAAAGCAGGTAGAACAACTTTTGTGGTGCCTTTCAGATGCCTACCAAGGTAGTGTAAAAACTACCAAGAGAACTCCTGTCTGGCACCTTCCCCGGTGGAGTTGTGCATGGGGTGTGTTTGGAACATTTTGTCACCGGCCGACTCCAAAATTCAGCGGTTCCCCATCTCAGCCCACAAAGCAGGTAGAACAACTTTTCTTGTGCCTTTCAGCTGCCTACCAAGGTAGTGTAAAAACTACCAACAGAATTCGTTCCTGGCACCTTCCCCGGTGGAGTTGTGCAGGGGGTGTGTTTGGAACATTTTGTCACTGGCCGAGTCCAAAATTCAGCGTTTCCCCATCTCAGCCCAGAAAGCAGGTAGAACAACTTTTGTGGTGTCTTTCAGATGCCTACCAAGGTAGTGTAAAAACTACCAGGAGAACTCCTGTCTGGCACCTTCCCCGGTGGAGTTGTGCAGGCGGTGTGTTTGGAACATTTTGTCACCAGCCGAGTCCAAAATTCAGCGGTTCCCCATCTCAGCCCAGAAAGCAGGTAGAACAACTTTTGTGGTGTCTTTCAGATGCCTACCAAGGTAGTGTAAAAACTACCAGGAGAACTCCTGTCTGGCACCTTCCCCGGTGGAGTTGTGCATGGGGTGTGTTTGGAACATTTTGCCACCAGCCGACTCCAAAATTCAGCGGTTCCCCATCTCAGCCCAGAAAGCAGGAAGAACAACTTTTGTGGTGCCTTTCAAATGCCTACCAAGGTAGTGTAAAAACCACCAGGAGAACTCCTGTCTGGCACCTTCCCCGGTGGAGTTGTGCATGGGGTGTCTGTGAAACATTTTGTCACCGGCCGACTCCAAAAATCAGCGGTCCCCCATCTCAGCCCAGAAAGCTGGTAGAACAACTTTTGTGGTGTCTTTCAGATGCCTACCGGAGCAATGTAAAAACTACCAGGAGAACTCCTGTCTGGCACCTTCCCCGGTGGAGTTGTGCAGGGGGTGTGTTTGGAACATTTTATCACCGGCCGACTCCAAAATTCAGCTGTTCCCCATCTCAGCCCAGAAAGCAGGTAGAACAACTTTTGTGGTGTCTTTCAGATGCCTACCAAGGTAGTGTGAAAACCACCAGGAGAACTCCTGTCTGGCACCTTCCCCGGTGGAGTTGTGCATGGGGTGTCTGTGAAACATTTTGTCACCGGCCGACTCCAAAAATCAGCGGTTCCCCATCTCAGCCCAGAAAGCAGGTAGAACAACTTTTGTGGTGTCTTTCAGATGCCTACCGGAGCAATGTAAAAACTACCAGGAGAACTCCTGTCTGGCACCTTCCCCGGTGGAGTTGTGCAGGGGGTGTGTTTGGAACATTTTGTCACCAGCCGAGTCCAAAATTCAGCGATTCCCCATCTCAGCCCAGAAAGCAGGTAGAACAACTTTTGTGGTGTCTTTCAGATGCCTACCAAGGTAGTGTAAAAACTACCAGGAGAACTCCTGTCTGGCACCTTCCCCGGTGGAGTTGTGCAGGGGGTGTGTTTGGAACACTTTGTCACCGGCCGAGTCCAAAATTTAGCGATTCCCCATCTCAGCCCAGAAAGCAGGTAGAACAACTTTTGTGGTGTCTTTCAGATGCCTACCAAGGTAGTGTAAAAACTACCAGGAGAACTCCTGTCTGGCACCTTCCCCGGTGGAGTTGTGCATGGGGTGTGTTTGGAACATTTTGTCACCAGCCGAGTCCAAAATTCAGCTGTTCCCCATCTCAGCCCAGAAAGCAGGTAGAACAACTTTTGTGGTGTCTTTCAGATGCCTACCGGAGCAATGTAAAAACTACCAGGAGAACTCCTGTCTGGCACCTTCCCCGGTGGAGTTGTGCAGGGGGTGTGTTTGGAACATTTTGTCACCAGCCGAGTCCAAAATTCAGCGGTTCCCCATCTCAGCCCAGAAAGCAGGTAGAACAACTTTTGTGGTGTCTTTCAGATGCCTACCAAGGTAGTGTAAAAACTACCAGGAGAACTCCTGTCTGGCACCTTCCCCGGTGGAGTTGTGCAGGGGGTGTGTTTGGAACATTTTGTCACCAGCCGACTCCAAAATTCAGCGGTTCCCTATCTCAGCCCAGAAAGCAGGTAGAACAACTTTTGTGGTGTCTTTCAGATGCCTACCGGAGCAATGTAAAAACTACCAGGAGAAGTCCTGTCTGGCTCCTTCCGTGGTGGAGTTGTGCATGGGGTGTGTTTGGAACATTTTGTCACCAGCCGAGTCCAAAATTCAGCGGTTCCCCATCTCAGCCCAGAAAGCAGGTAGAACAACTTTTGTGGTGTCTTTCAGATGCCTACCAAGGTAGTGTAAAAACTACCAGGAGAACTCCTGTCTGGCACCTTCCCCGGTGGAGTTGTGCAGGGGGTGTGTTTGGAACACTTTGTCACCGGCCGAGTCCAAAATTTAGCGATTCCCCATCTCAGCCCAGAAAGCAGGTAGAACAACTTTTGTGGTGTCTTTCAGATGCCTACCAAGGTAGTGTAAAAACTACCAGGAGAACTCCTTTCTGGCACCTTCCCCGGTGGAGTTGTGCATGGGGTGTGTTTGGAACATTTTGTCACCAGCCGAGTCCAAAATTCAGCTGTTCCCCATCTCAGCCCAGAAAGCAGGTAGAACAACTTTTGTGGTGTCTTTCAGATGCCTACCGGAGCAATGTAAAAACTACCAGGAGAACTCCTGTCTGGCACCTTCCCCGGTGGAGTTGTGCAGGGGGTGTGTTTGGAACATTTTGTCACCAGCCGAGTCCAAAATTCAGCGGTTCCCCATCTCAGCCCAGAAAGCAGGTAGAACAACTTTTGTGGTGTCTTTCAGATGCCTACCGGAGCAATGTAAAAACTACCAGGAGAACTCCTGTCTGGCACCTTCCCCGGTGGAGTTGTGCATGGGGTGTGTTTGGAACATTTTGTCACCGGCCGAGTCCAAAATTCAGCGGTTCCCCATCTCAGCCCAGAAAGCAGGTAGAACATCTTTTGTGGTGTCTTTCAGATGCCTACCGGAGCAATGTAAAAACTACCAGGAGAACTCCTGTCTGGCACCTTCCCCGGTGGAGTTGTGCAGGGGGTGTGTTTGGAACATTTTGTCACCAGCCGAGTCCAAAATTCAGCGGTTCCCCATCTCAGCCCAGAAAGCAGGTAGAACAACTTTTGTGGTGTCTTTTAGATGCCTACCAAGGTAGTGTAAAAACTACCAGGAGAACTCCTGTCTGGCACCTTCCCCGGTGGAGTTGTGCATGGGGTGTGTTTGGAACATTTTGTCACCGGCCGACTCCAAAATTCAGCGGTTCCCCATCTCAGCCCAGAAAGCAGGTAGAACAACTTTTGTGGTGTCTTTCAGATGCCTACCGGAGCAATGTAAAAACTACCAGGAGAACTCCTGTCTGGCACCTTCCCCGGTGGAGTTGTGCAGGGGGGTGTGTTTGGAACATTTTGTCACCAGCCGAGTCCAAAATTCAGCGGTTCCCCATCTCAGCCCAGAAAGCAGGTAGAACAACTTTTGTGGTGTCTTTTAGATGCCTACCAAGGTAGTGTAAAAACTACCAAGAGAACTCCTGTCTGGCACCTTCCCCGGTGGAGTTGTGCATGGGGTGTGTTTGGAACATTTTGTCAACGGCCGAGTCCAAAATTCAGCGGTTCCCCCATCTCAGCCCAGAAAGCAGGTAGAACAACTTTTGTGGTGTCTTTCAGATGCCTACCGGAGCAATGTAAAAAACTACCAGGAGAAACTCCTGTCTGGCACCTTCCCCGGTGGAGTTGTGCATGGGGTGTGTTTGGAACATTTTGTCACCAGCCGAGTCCAAAATTCAGCGGTTCCCCATCTCAGCCCAGAAAGCAGGTAGAACATCTTTTGTGGTATCTTGATGCCTACCGGATCAATGTAAAAACTACCAGGAGAACTCCTGTCTGGCACCTTCCCCGGTGGAGTTGTGCAGGGGGTGTGTTTGGAACATTTTGTCACCGGCCGACTCCAAAATTTAGCGTTTCCCCATCTCAGCCCAGAAAGCAGGTAGAACAACTTTTGTGGTGTCTTTCAGATGCCTACCAAGGTAGTGTAAAAACTACCAGGAGAACTCCTGTCTGGCACCTTCCCCGGTGGAGTTGTGCATGGGGTGTGTTTGGAACATTTTGTCACCGGCCGAGTCCAAAATTCAGCGATTCCCCATCTCAGCCAGAAAGCAGGTAGAACAACTTTTGTGGTGTCTTTCAGCTGCCTACCAAGGTAGTGTAAAAACTACCAAGAGAACTCCTGTCTGGCACCTTCCCCGGTGGAGTTGTGCATGGGGTGTGTTTGGAACATTTTGTCACCAGCCGACTCCAAAATTCAGCGGTTCCCCATCTCAGCCCAGAAAGCAGGTAGAACAACTTTTGTGGTGTCTTTCAGATGCCTACCAAGGTAGTGTAAAAACTCCTAAGAGAACTCCTGTCTGGCACCTTCCCCGGTGGAGTTGTGCATGGGGTGTGTTTGGAACATTTTGTCACCGGCCGAGTCCAAAATTCAGCGGTTCCCCATCTCAGCCCACAAAGCAGGTAGAACAACTTTTGTGGTGTCTTTCAGATGCCTACCGGAGCAATGTAAAAACTACCAGGAGAACTCCTGTCTGGCACCTTCCCCGGTGGAGTTGTGCATGGGGTGTGTTTGGAACATTTTGTCACCAGCCGAGTCCAAAATTCAGCGGTTCCCCATCTCAGCCCAGAAAGCAGGTAGAACATCTTTTGTGGTATCTTTCAGATGCCTACTGGATCAATGTAAAAACTACCAGGAGAACTCCTGTCTGGCACCTTCCCCGGTGGAGTTGTGCAGGGGGTGTGTTTGGAACATTTTGCCACCAGCCGACTCCAAAATTCAGCGGTTCCCCATCTCAGCCCAGAAAGCAGGAAGAACAACTTTTGTGGTGCCTTTCAAATGCCTACCAAGGTAGTGTAAAAACTACCAGGAGAACTCCTGTCTGGCACCTTCCCCGGTGGAGTTGTGCATGGGGTGTCTGTGAAACATTTTGTCACCGGCCGAGTCCAAAATTCAGCGGTTCCCCATCTCAGCCCAGAAAGCAGGTAGAACAACTTTTGTGGTGTCTTTCAGATGCCTACCGGAGCAATGTAAAAACTACCAGGAGAACTCCTGTCTGGGCACCTTCCCCGGTGGAGTTGTGCAGGGGGTGTGTTTGGAACATTTTGTCACCGGCCGAGTCCAAAATTCAGCGTTTCCCCATCTCAGCCCAGAAAGCAGGTAGAACAACTTTTGTGGTGTCTTTCAGCTGCCTACCAAGGTAGTGTAAAAACTACCAAGAGAACTCCTGTCTGGCACCTTCCCCGGTGGAGTTGTGCAGGGGGTGTGTTTGGAACATTTTGTCACCGGCCGAGTCTAAAATTCAGCGATTCCCCATCTCAGCCCAGAAAGCAGGTAGAACAACTTTTTGTGGTGTCTTTCAGCTGCCTACCAAGGTAGTGTAAAAACTACCAAGAGAACTCCTGTCTGGCACCTTCCCCGGTGGAGTTGTGCATGGGGTGTGTTTGGAACATTTTGTCAACGGCCGACTCCAAAATTCAGCGGTTCCCCCATCTCAGCCCACAAAGCAGGTAGAACAACTTTTCTTGTGCCTTTCAGCTGCCTACCAAGGTAGTGTAAAAACTACCAACAGAATTCGTTCCTGGCACCTTCCCCGGTGGAGTTGTGCAGGGGGTGTGTTTGGAACATTTTGTCACCGGCCGACTCCAAAAATCAGCGGTTCCCCATCTCAGCCCAGAAAGCAGGTAGAACAACTTTTGTGGTGTCTTTCAGATGCCTACCGGAGCAATGTAAAAACTACCAGGAGAACTCCTGTCTGGCACCTTCCCCGGTGGAGTTGTGCATGGGGTGTGTTTGGAACATTTTGTCACCGGCCGAGTCCAAAATTCAGCGATTCCCCATCTCAGCCCAGAAAGCAGGTAGAACAACTTTTGTGGTGTCTTTCAGATGCCTACCAAGGTAGTGTAAAAACTACCAGGAGAACTCTTTTCTGGCACCTTCCCCGGTGGAGTTGTGCAGGGGGTGTGTTTGGAACATTTTGTCACCAGCCGACTCCAAAATTCAGCGGTTCCCCATCTCAGCCCAGAAAGCAGGTAGAACAACTTTTGTGGTGTCTTTCAGCTGCCTACCAAGGTAGTGTAAAAACTACCAAGAGAACTCCTGTCTGGCACCTTCCCCGGTGGAGTTGTGCATGGGGTGTGTTTGGAACATTTTGTCACCAGCCGACTCCAAAATTCAGCGTTTCCCCATCTCAGCCCAGAAAGCAGGTAGAACAACTTTTGTGGTGTCTTTCAGATGCCTACCAAGGTAGTGTAAAAACTACTAAGAGAACTCCTGTCTGGCACCTTCCCCGGTGGAGTTGTGCATGGGGTGTGTTTGGAACATTTTGTCACCGGCCGAGTCCAAAATTCAGCGGTTCCCCATCTCAGCCCAGAAAGCAGGTAGAACAACTTTTGTGGTGTCTTTCAGATGCCTACCGGAGCAATGTAAAAACTACCAGGAGAACTCCTGTCTGGCACCTTCCCCGGTGGAGTTGTGCATGGGGTGTGTTTGGAACATTTTGTCACCAGCCGAGTCCAAAATTCAGCGGTTCCCCATCTCAGCCCAGAAAGCAGGTAGAACATCTTTTGTGGTATCTTTCAGATGCCTACTGGATCAATGTAAAAACTACCAGGAGAACTCCTGTCTGGCACCTTCCCCGGTGGAGTTGTGCAGGGGGTGTGTTTGGAACATTTTGCCACCAGCCGACTCCAAAATTCAGCGGTTCCCCATCTCAGCCCAGAAAGCAGGAAGAACAACTTTTGTGGTGCCTTTCAAATGCCTACCAAGGTAGTGTAAAAACTACCAGGAGAACTCCTGTCTGGCACCTTCCCCAGTGGAGTTGTGCATGGGGTGTCTGTGAAACATTTTGTCACCGGCCGAGTCCAAAATTCAGCGGTTCCCCATCTCAGCCCAGAAAGCAGGTAGAACAACTTTTGTGGTGTCTTTCAGATGCCTACCGGAGCAATGTAAAAACTACCAGGAGAACTCCTGTCTGGCACCTTCCCGGTGGAGTTGTGCAGGGGGTGTGTTTGGAACATTTTATCACCAGCCGAGTCCAAAATTCAGCGGTTCCCCATCTCAGCCCAGAAAGCAGGTAGAACAACTTTTGTGGTGTCTTTCAGCTGCCTACCAAGGTAGTGTAAAAACTACCAAGAGAACTCCTGTCTGGCACCTTCCCCGGTGGAGTTGTGCATGGGGTGTGTTTGGAACATTTTGTCGCCGGCCGACTCCAAAATTCAGCGGTTCCCCATCTCAGCCCACAAAGCAGGTAGAACAACTTTTCTTGTGCCTTTCAGCTGCCTACCAAGGTAGTGTAAAAACTACCAACAGAATTCGTTCCTGGCACCTTCCCCGGTGGAGTTGTGCAGGGGGTGTGTTTGGAACATTTTGTCACCGGCCGACTCCAAAATTCAGCGGTTCCCCATCTCAGCCCAGAAAGCAGGTAGAACAACTTTTTTGGTGTCTTTCAGATGCCTACCAGAGCAATGTAAAAACTACCAGGAGAACTCCTGTCTGGCACCTTCCCCGGTGGAGTTGTGCATGGGGTGTGTTTGGAACATTTTGTCACCGGCCGAGTCCAAAATTCAGCGATTCCCCATCTCAGCCCAGAAAGCAGGTAGAACAACTTTTGTGGTGCCTTTCAGATGCCTACCAAGGTAGTGTAAAAACTACCAAGAGAACTCCTGTCTGGCACCTTCCCCGGTGGAGTTGTGCATGGGGTGTGTTTGGAACATTTTGTCACCGGCCGAGTCCAAAATTCAGCGATTCCCCATCTCAGCCCAGAAAGCAGGTAGAACAACTTTTGTGGTGTCTTTCAGCTGCCTACCAAGGTAGTGTAAAAACTACCAGGAGAACTCCTGTCTGGCACCTTCCCCGGTGGAGTTGTGCAGGGGGTGTGTTTGGAACATTTTGTCACCAGCCGAGTCCAAAATTCAGCGGTTCCCCATCTCAGCCCAGAAAGCAGGTAGAACATCTTTTGTGGTATCTTTCAGATGCCTACCGGATCAATGTAAAAACTACCAGGAGAACTCCTGTCTGGCACCTTCCCCGGTGGAGTTGTGCAGGGGGTGTGTTTGGAACATTTTGTCACCGGCCGAGTCCAAAATTCAGCGGTTCCCCATCTCAGCCCAGAAAGCAGGTAGAACAACTTTTGTGGTGTCTTTCAGATGCCTACCGGAGCAATGTAAAAACTACCAGGAGAACTCCTGTCTGGCACCTTCCCCGGTGGAGTTGTGCAGGGGGTGTGTTTGGAACATTTTATCACCAGCCGAGTCCAAAATTCATCTGTTCCCCATCTCAGCCCAGAAAGCAGGTAGAACAACTTTTGTGGTGTCTTTCAGCTGCCTACCAAGGTAGTGTAAAAACTACCAAGAGAACTCCTGTCTGGCACCTTCCCCGGTGGAGTTGTGCATGGGGTGTGTTTGGAACATTTTGTCACCGGCCGAGTCCAAAATTCAGCGATTCCCCATCTCAGCCCAGAAAGCAGGTAGAACAACTTTTGTGGTGTCTTTCAGATGCCTACCAAGGTAGTGTAAAAACTACCAGGAGAACTCCTGTCTGGCACCTTCCCCGGTGGAGTTGTGCATGGGGTGTGTTTGGAACATTTTGTCACCAGCCGACTCCAAAATTCAGCGTTTCCCCATCTCAGCCCAGAAAGCAGGTAGAACAACTTTTGTGGTGCCTTTCAGCTGCCTACCAAGGTAGTGTAAAAACTACCAAGAGAACTCCTGTCTGGCACCTTCCCCGGTGGAGTTGTGCATGGGGTGTGTTTGGAACATTTTGTCAACGGCCGACTCCAAAATTCAGCGGTTCCCCATCTCAGCCCACAAAGCAGGTAGAACAACTTTTCTTGTGCCTTTCAGCTGCCTACCAAGGTAGTGTAAAAACTACCAACAGAATTCGTTCCTGGCACCTTCCCCGGTGGAGTTGTGCAGGGGGTGTGTTTGGAACATTTTGTCACCGGCCGACTCCAAAATTCAGCGGTTCCCCATCTCAGCCCAGAAAGCAGGTAGAACAACTTTTTTGGTGTCTTTCAGATGCCTACCGGACCAATGTAAAAACTACCAGGAGAACTCCTGTCTGGCACCTTCCCCGGTGGAGTTGTGCATGGGGTGTGTTTGGAACATTTTGTCACCAGCCGACTCCAAAATTCAGCGGTTCCCCATCTCAGCCCAGAAAGCAGGTAGAACAACTTTTGTGGTGTCTTTCAGATGCCTACCAAGGTAGTGTAAAAACTACCAAGAGAACTCCTGTCTGGCACCTTCCCCGGTGGAGTTGTGCAGGGGGTGTGTTTGGAACATTTTGCCACCAGCCGACTCCAAAATTCAGCGGTTCCCCATCTCAGCCCAGAAAGCAGGTAGAACAACTTTTGTGGTGCCTTTCAGATGCCTACCAAGGTAGTGTAAAAACTACTAAGAGAACTCCTGTCTGGCACCTTCCCCGGTGGAGTTGTGCATGGGGTGTGTTTGGAACATTTTGTCACCAGCCGAGTCCAAAATTCAGCGGTTCCCCATCTCAGCCCAGAAAGCAGGTAGAACATCTTTTGTGGTGCCTTTCAGCTGCCTACCGGATCAATGTAAAAACTACCAGGAGAACTCCTGTCTGGCACCTTCCCCGGTGGAGTTGTGCAGGGGGTGTGTTTGGAACATTTTGCCACCAGCCGACTCCAAAATTCAGCGTTTCCCCATCTCAGCCCAGAAAGCAGGTAGAACAACTTTTGTGGTGCCTTTCAAATGCCTACCAAGGTAGTGTAAAAACCACCAGGAGAACTCCTGTCTGGCACCTTCCCCGGTGGAGTTGTGCATGGGGTGTCTGTGAAACATTTTGTCACCGGCCGACTCCAAAAATTAGCGGTTCCCCATCTCAGCCCAGAAAGCAGGTAGAACAACTTTTGTGGTGTCTTTCAGATGCCTACCGGAGCAATGTAAAAACTACCAGGAGAACTCCTGTCTGGCACCTTCCCCGGTGGAGTTGTGCAGGGGGTGTGTTTGGAACATTTTATCACCAGCCGAGTCCAAAATTCAGCTGTTCCCCATCTCAGCCCAGAAAGCAGGTAGAACAACTTTTGTGGTGTCTTTCAGATGCCTACCAAGGTAGTGTAAAAACTACCAGGAGGACTCCTGTCTGGCGCCTTCCCCGGTGGAGTTGTGCATGGGGTGTGTTTGGAACATTTTGTCACCGGCCGACTCCAAAATTCAGCGATTCCCCATCTCAGCCCAGAAGCAGGTAGAACAACTTTTGTGGTGTCTTTCAGATGCCTACCAAGGTAGTGTAAAAACTACCAGGAGAACTCCTGTCTGGCACCTTCCCCGGTGGAGTTGTGCATGGGGTGTGTTTGGAACATTTTGTCACCAGCCGAGTCCAAAATTCAGCGTTTCCCCATCTCAGCCCAGAAAGCAGGTAGAACAACTTCTGTGGTGTCTTTCAGATGCCTACCAAGGTAGTGTAAAAACTACCAGGAGAACTCCTGTCTGGCACCTTCCCCGGTGGAGTTGTGCATGGGGTGTGTTTGGAACATTTTGTCACCAGCCGAGTCCAAAATTCAGCGTTTCCCCATCTCAGCCCAGAAAGCAGGTAGAACAACTTTTGTGGTGTCTTTCAGATGCCTACCGGAGCAATGTAAAAACTACCAGGAGAACTCCTGTCTGGCACCTTCCCCGGTGGAGTTGTGCATGGGGTGTGTTTGGAACATTTTGTCACCAGCCGAGTCCAAAATTCAGCGTTTCCCCATCTCAGCCCAGAAAGCAGGTACAACAACTTTTGTGGTGTCTTTTAGATGCCTACCAAGGTAGTGTAAAAACTACCAAGAGAACTCCTGTCTGGCACCTTCCCCGGTGGAGTTGTGCATGGGGTGTGTTTGGAACATTTTGTCACCGGCCGAGTCCAAAATTCAGCGGTTCCCCATCTCAGCCCAGAAAGCAGGTAGAACAACTTTTGTGGTGTCTTTCAGATGCCTACCAAGGTAGTGTAAAAACTACCAGGAGAACTCCTGTCTGGCACCTTCCCCGGTGGAGTTGTGCATGGGGTGTGTTTGGAACATTTTGTCACCGGCCGACTCCAAAATTCAGCGTTTCCCCATCTCAGCCCAGAAAGCAGGTAGAACAACTTTTGTGGTGCCTTTCAGATGCCTACCAAGGTAGTGTAAAAACTACCAAGAGAACTCCTGTCTGGCACCTTCCCCGGTGGAGTTGTGCATGGGGTGTGTTTGGAACATTTTGTCACCGGCCGACTCCAAAATTCAGCGTTTCCCCATCTCAGCCCACAAAGCAGGTACAACAACTTTTCTTGTGCCTTTCAGCTGCCTACCAAGGTAGTGTAAAAACTACCAGGAGAACTCCTGTCTGGCACCTTCCCCGGTGGAGTTGTGCATGGGGTGTCTGTGGAACATTTTGTCACCGGCCGACTCCAAAATTCAGCGGTTCCCCATCTCAGCCCAGAAAGCAGGAAGAACAACTTTTGTGGTGCCTTTCAAATGCCTACCAAGGTAGTGTAAAAACCACCAGGAGAACTCCTGTCTGGCACCTTCCCCGGTGGAGATGTGCATGGGGTGTCTGTGAAACATTTTGTCACCGGCCGAGTCCAAAATTCAGCGATTCCCCATCTCAGCCCAGAAAGCAGGTAGAACAACTTTTGTGGTGTCTTTCAGATGCCTACCAAGGTAGTGTAAAAACTACCAGGAGAACTCCTGTCTGGCACCTTCCCCGGTGGAGTTGTGCATGGGGTGTGTTTGGAACATTTTGTCACCGGCCGACTCCAAAATTCAGCGGTTCCCCATCTCAGCCCAGAAAGCAGGTAGAACAACTTTTGTGGTGTCTTTCAGATGCCTACCAAGGTAGTGTAAAAACTACCAGGAGAACTCCTGTCTGGCACCTTCCCCGGTGGAGTTGTGCATGGGGTGTGTTTGGAACATTTTGTCACCGGCCGACTCCAAAATTCAGCGGTTCCCCATCTCAGCCCAGAAAGCAGGTAGAACAACTTTTGTGGTGCCTTTCAGATGCCTACCAAGGTAGTGTAAAAACTACCAGGAGAACTCCTGTCTGGCACCTTCCCCGGTGGAGTTGTGCATGGGGTGTGTTTGGAACATTTTGTCAACGGCCGACTCCAAAATTCAGCGGTTCCCCATCTCAGCCCACAAAGCAGGTACAACAACTTTTCTTGTGCCTTTCAGCTGCCTACCAAGGTAGTGTAAAAACTACCAACAGAATTCGTTCCTGGCACCTTCCCCGGTGGAGTTGTGCATGGGGTGTCTGTGGAACATTTTGTCACCGGCCGAGTCCAAAATTCAGCGGTTCCCCATCTCAGCCCAGAAAGCAGGAAGAACAACTTTTGTGGTGCCTTTCAAATGCCTACCAAGGTAGTGTAAAAACCACCAGGAGAACTCCTGTCTGGCACCTTCCCCGGTGGAGTTGTGCAGGGGGTGTCTGTGAAACATTTTGTCACCGGCCGACTCCAAAATTCAGCGGTTCCCCATCTCAGCCCAGAAAGCAGGTAGAACAACTTTTGTGGTGTCTTTCAGATGCCTACAAAGGCAGTGTAAAAACTACCAGGAGAACTCCTGTCTGGCACCTTCCCCGGTGGAGTTGTGCATGGGGTGTGTTTGGAACATTTTGTCACCGGCCGTGTCCAAAATTCAGCGGTTCCCCATCTCAGCCCAGAAAGCAGGTAGAACAACTTTTGTGGTGCCTTTCAGCTGCCTACCAAGGTAGTGTAAAAACTACCAAGAGAACTCCTGTCTGGCACCTTCCCCGGTGGAGTTGTGCATGGGGTGTGTTTGGAACATTTTGTCACCGGCCGAGTCCAAAATTCAGCGGTTCCCCATCTCAGCCCAGAAAGCAGGAAGAACAACATTTGCGGTGCCTTTCAAATGCCTACCAAGGTAGTGTAAAAACTACCAGGAGAACTCCTGTCTGGCACCTTCCCCGGTGGAGTTGTGCATGGGGTGTGTTTGGAACATTTTGTCACCAGCCGACTCCAAAATTCAGCGTTTCCCCATCTCAGCCCAGAAAGCAGGTAGAACAACTTTTGTGGTGTCTTTCAGCTGCCTACCAAGGTAGTGTAAAAACTACCAGGAGAACTCCTGTCTGGCACCTTCCCCGGTGGAGTGGTGCAGGGGGTGTGTTTGGAACATTTTGTCACCAGCCGAGTCCAAAATTCAGCGTTTCCCTATCTCAGCCCAGAAAGCAGGTAGAACAACTTTTGTGGTGCCTTTCAGCTGCCTACCAAGGTAGTGTAAAAACTACCAGGAGAACTCCTGTCTGGCACCTTCCCCGGTGGAGTTGTGCAGGGGGTGTGTTTGGAACATTTTGTCACCAGCCGAGTCCAAAATTCAGCGATTCCCCATCTCAGCCCAGAAAGCAGGTAGAACAACTTTTGTGGTGTCTTTCAGATGCCTACCGGAGCAATGTAAAAACTACCAGGAGAACTCCTGTCTGGCACCTTCCGTGGTGGAGTTGTGCATGGGGTGTGTTTGGAACATTTTGTCACCGGCCGAGTCCAAAATTCAGCGGTTCCCCATCTCAGCCCAGAAAGCAGGTAGAACAACTTTTGTGGTGTCTTTCAGATGCCTACCAAGGTAGTGTAAAAACTACCAGGAGAACTCCTGTCTGGCACCTTCCCCGGTGGAGTTGTGCATGGGGTGTGTTTGGAACATTTTGTCGCCGGCCGACTCCAAAATTCAGCGATTCCCCATCTCAGCCCAGAAAGCAGGTAGAACAACTTTTGTGGTGTCTTTCAGATGCCTACCAAGGTAGTGTAAAAACTACCAGGAGAACTCCTGTCTGGCACCTTCCCCGGTGGAGTTGTGCATGGGGTGTGTTTGGAACATTTTGTCACCAGCCGACTCCAAAATTCAGCGTTTCCCCATCTCAGCCCAGAAAGCAGGTAGAACAACTTTTGTGGTGTCTTTCAGATGCCTACCAAGGTAGTGTAAAAACTACCAAGAGAACTCCTGTCTGGCACCTTCCCCGGTGGAGTTGTGCATGGGGTGTGTTTGGAACATTTTGTCAACGGCCGACTCCAAAATTCAGCGGTTCCCCATCTCAGCCCACAAAGCAGGTACAACAACTTTTCTTGTGCCTTTCAGCTGCCTACCAAGGTAGTGTAAAAACTACCAACAGAATTCGTTCCTGGCACCTTCCGTGGTGGAGTTGTGCATGGGGTGTGTTTGGAACATTTTGTCACTGGCCGAGTCCAAAATTCAGCGTTTCCCCATCTCAGCCCAGAAAGCAGGTAGAACAACTTTTGTGGTGTCTTTCAGATGCCTACCAAGGTAGTGTAAAAACTACCAGGAGAACTCCTGTCTGGCACCTTCCCCGGTGGAGTTGTGCATGGGGTGTGTTTGGAACATTTTGTCACCAGCCGACTCCAAAATTCAGCGGTTCCCCATCTCAGCCCAGAAAGCAGGTAGAACAACTTTTGTGGTGCCTTTCAGATGCCTACCAAGGTAGTGTAAAAACTACCAAGAGAACTCCTGTCTGGCACCTTCCCCGGTGGAGTTGTGCATGGGGTGTGTTTGGAACATTTTGTCACCGGCCGACTCCAAAATTCAGCGGTTCCCCATCTCAGCCCACAAAGCAGGTAGAACAACTTTTCTTGTGCCTTTCAGCTGCCTACCAAGGTAGTGTAAAAACTACCAACAGAATTCGTTCCTGGCACCTTCCCCGGTGGAGTTGTGCAGGGGGTGTGTTTGGAACATTTTGTCACTGGCCGAGTCCAAAATTCAGCGTTTCCCCATCTCAGCCCAGAAAGCAGGTAGAACAACTTTTGTGGTGTCTTTCAGATGCCTACCAAGGTAGTGTAAAAACTACCAGGAGAACTCCTGTCTGGCACCTTCCCCGGTGGAGTTGTGCAGGCGGTGTGTTTGGAACATTTTGTCACCAGCCGAGTCCAAAATTCAGCGGTTCCCCATCTCAGCCCAGAAAGCAGGTAGAACAACTTTTGTGGTGTCTTTCAGATGCCTACCAAGGTAGTGTAAAAACTACCAGGAGAACTCCTGTCTGGCACCTTCCCCGGTGGAGTTGTGCATGGGGTGTGTTTGGAACATTTTGCCACCAGCCGACTCCAAAATTCAGCGGTTCCCCATCTCAGCCCAGAAAGCAGGAAGAACAACTTTTGTGGTGCCTTTCAAATGCCTACCAAGGTAGTGTAAAAACCACCAGGAGAACTCCTGTCTGGCACCTTCCCCGGTGGAGTTGTGCATGGGGTGTCTGTGAAACATTTTGTCACCGGCCGACTCCAAAAATCAGCGGTTCCCCATCTCAGCCCAGAAAGCTGGTAGAACAACTTTTGTGGTGTCTTTCAGATGCCTACCGGAGCAATGTAAAAACTACCAGGAGAACTCCTGTCTGGCACCTTCCCCGGTGGAGTTGTGCAGGGGGTGTGTTTGGAACATTTTATCACCAGCCGAGTCCAAAATTCAGCTGTTCCCCATCTCAGCCCAGAAAGCAGGTAGAACAACTTTTGTGGTGTCTTTCAGATGCCTACCAAGGTAGTGTGAAAACCACCAGGAGAACTCCTGTCTGGCACCTTCCCCGGTGGAGTTGTGCATGGGGTGTCTGTGAAACATTTTGTCACCGGCCGACTCCAAAAATCAGCGGTTCCCCATCTCAGCCCAGAAAGCAGGTAGAACAACTTTTGTGGTGTCTTTCAGATGCCTACCGGAGCAATGTAAAAACTACCAGGAGAACTCCTGTCTGGCACCTTCCCCGGTGGAGTTGTGCAGGGGGTGTGTTTGGAACATTTTATCACCAGCCGAGTCCAAAATTCAGCTGTTCCCCATCTCAGCCCAGAAAGCAGGTAGAACAACTTTTGTGGTGTCTTTCAGATGCCTACCAAGGTAGTGTAAAAACTACTAAGAGAACTCCTGTCTGGCACCTTCCCCGGTGGAGTTGTGCATGGGGTGTGTTTGGAACATTTTGTCACCGGCCGAGTCCAAAATTCAGCGATTCCCCATCTCAGCCCAGAAAGCAGGTAGAACAACTTTTGTGGTGTCTTTCAGATGCCTACCAAGGTAGTGTAAAAACTACCAGGAGAACTCCTGTCTGGCACCTTCCCCGGTGGAGTTGTGCATGGGGTGTGTTTGGAACATTTTGTCACCAGCCGAGTCCAAAATTCAGCGTTTCCCCATCTCAGCCCAGAAAGCAGGTAGAACAACTTTTGTGGTGTCTTTCAGATGCCTACCAAGGTAGTGTAAAAACTACCAGGAGAACTCCTGTCTGGCACCTTCCCCGGTGGAGTTGTGCATGGGGTGTGTTTGGAACATTTTGTCACCAGCCGACTCCAAAATTCAGCGTTTCCCCATCTCAGCCCAGAAAGCAGGTAGAACAACTTTTGTGGTGTCTTTCAGATGCCTACCAAGGTAGTGTAAAAACTACTAAGAGAACTCCTGTCTGGCACCTTCCCCGGTGGAGTTGTGCATGGGGTGTGTTTGGAACATTTTGTCACCAGCCGAGTCCAAAATTCAGCGTTTCCCTATCTCAGCCCAGAAAGCAGGTAGAACAACTTTTGTAGTGCCTTTCAGATGCCTACCAAGGTAGTGTAAAAACCACCAGGAGAACTCCTGTCTGGCACCTTCCCCGGTGGAGTGGTGCAGGGGGTGTGTTTGGAACATTTTGTCACCAGCCGAGTCCAAAATTCAGCGATTCCCCACCTCAGCCCAGAAAGCAGGTAGAACAACTTTTGTGGTGTCTTTCAGATGCCTACCGGAGCAATGTAAAAACTACCAGGAGAACTCCTGTCTGGCACCTTCCGTGGTGGAGTTGTGCATGGGGTGTGTTTGGAACATTTTGTCACCGGCCGTGTCCAAAATTCAGCGGTTCCCCATCTCAGCCCAGAAAGCAGGTAGAACAACTTTTGTGGTGTCTTTCAGATGCCTACCAAGGTAGTGTAAAAACTACCAGGAGAACTCCTGTCTGGCACCTTCCCCGGTGGAGTTGTGCAGGGGGTGTGTTTGGAACATTTTGTCACCGGCCGACTCCAAAATTCAGCGATTCCCCATCTCAGCCCAGAAAGCAGGTAGAACAACTTTTGTGGTGTCTTTCAGATGCCTACCAAGGTAGTGTAAAAACTACCAGGAGAACTCCTGTCTGGCACCTTCCCCGGTGGAGTTGTGCAGGGGGTGTGTTTGGAACATTTTGCCACCAGCCGACTCCAAAATTCAGCGGTTCCCCATCTCAGCCCAGAAAGCAGGTAGAACAACTTTTGCGGTGCCTTTCAGATGCCTACCAAGGTAGTGTAAAAACTACTAAGAGAACTCCTGTCTGGCACCTTCCCCGGTGGAGTTGTGCATGGGGTGTGTTTGGAACATTTTGTCACCAGCCGACTCCAAAATTCAGCGGTTCCCCATCTCAGCCCAGAAAGCAGGTAGAACATCTTTTGTGGTGCCTTTCAGCTGCCTACCGGATCAATGTAAAAACTACCAGGAGAACTCCTGTCTGGCACCTTCCCCGGTGGAGTTGTGCAGGGGGTGTGTTTGGAACATTTTGTCACCAGCCGAGTCCAAAATTCAGCGTTTCCCCATCTCAGCCCAGAAAGCAGGTAGAACAACTTTTGTGGTGTCTTTCAGATGCCTACCGGAGCAATGTAAAAACTACCAGGAGAACTCCTGTCTGGCACCTTCCCCGGTGGAGTTGTGCATGGGGTGTGTTTGGAACATTTTGTCACCGGCCGAGTCCAAAATTCAGCGTTTCCCCATCTCAGCCCAGAAAGCAGGTACAACAACTTTTGTGGTGTCTTTTAGATGCCTACCAAGGTAGTGTAAAAACTACCAAGAGAACTCCTGTCTGGCACCTTCCCCGGTGGAGTTGTGCATGGGGTGTGTTTGGAACATTTTGTCACCGGCCGAGTCCAAAATTCAGCGGTTCCCCATCTCAGCCCAGAAAGCAGGTAGAACAACTTTTGTGGTGTCTTTCAGATGCCTACCAAGGTAGTGTAAAAACTACCAGGAGAACTCCTGTCTGGCACCTTCCCCGGTGGAGTTGTGCATGGGGTGTGTTTGGAACATTTTGTCGCCGGCCGACTCCAAAATTCAGCGATTCCCCATCTCAGCCCAGAAAGCAGGTAGAACAACTTTTGTGGTGTCTTTCAGATGCCTACCAAGGTAGTGTAAAAACTACCAGGAGAACTCCTGTCTGGCACCTTCCCCGGTGGAGTTGTGCATGGGGTGTGTTTGGAACATTTTGTCACCAGCCGACTCCAAAATTCAGCGTTTCCCCATCTCAGCCCAGAAAGCAGGTAGAACAACTTTTGTGGTGCCTTTCAGATGCCTACCAAGGTAGTGTAAAAACTACCAAGAGAACTCCTGTCTGGCACCTTCCCCGGTGGAGTTGTGCATGGGGTGTGTTTGGAACATTTTGTCAACGGCCGACTCCAAAATTCAGCGGTTCCCCATCTCAGCCCACAAAGCAGGTACAACAACTTTTCTTGTGCCTTTCAGCTGCCTACCAAGGTAGTGTAAAAACTACCAACAGAATTCGTTCCTGGCACCTTCCGTGGTGGAGTTGTGCATGGGGTGTGTTTGGAACATTTTGTCACTGGCCGAGTCCAAAATTCAGCGTTTCCCCATCTCAGCCCAGAAAGCAGGTAGAACAACTTTTGTGGTGTCTTTCAGATGCCTACCAAGGTAGTGTAAAAACTACCAGGAGAACTCCTGTCTGGCACCTTCCCCGGTGGAGTTGTGCATGGGGTGTGTTTGGAACATTTTGTCACCGGCCGACTCCAAAATTCAGCGGTTCCCCATCTCAGCCCAGAAAGCAGGTAGAACAACTTTTGTGGTGCCTTTCAGATGCCTACCAAGGTAGTGTAAAAACTACCAAGAGAACTCCTGTCTGGCACCTTCCCCGGTGGAGTTGTGCATGGGGTGTGTTTGGAACATTTTGTCACCGGCCGACTCCAAAATTCAGCGGTTCCCCATCTCAGCCCACAAAGCAGGTAGAACAACTTTTCTTGTGCCTTTCAGCTGCCTACCAAGGTAGTGTAAAAACTACCAACAGAATTCGTTCCTGGCACCTTCCCCGGTGGAGTTGTGCAGGGGGTGTGTTTGGAACATTTTGTCACTGGCCGAGTCCAAAATTCAGCGTTTCCCCATCTCAGCCCAGAAAGCAGGTAGAACAACTTTTGTGGTGTCTTTCAGATGCCTACCAAGGTAGTGTAAAAACTACCAGGAGAACTCCTGTCTGGCACCTTCCCCGGTGGAGTTGTGCAGGCGGTGTGTTTGGAACATTTTGTCACCAGCCGAGTCCAAAATTCAGCGGTTCCCCATCTCAGCCCAGAAAGCAGGTAGAACAACTTTTGTGGTGTCTTTCAGATGCCTACCAAGGTAGTGTAAAAACTACCAGGAGAACTCCTGTCTGGCACCTTCCCCGGTGGAGTTGTGCATGGGGTGTGTTTGGAACATTTTGCCACCAGCCGACTCCAAAATTCAGCGGTTCCCCATCTCAGCCCAGAAAGCAGGAAGAACAACTTTTGTGGTGCCTTTCAAATGCCTACCAAGGTAGTGTAAAAACCACCAGGAGAACTCCTGTCTGGCACCTTCCCCGGTGGAGTTGTGCATGGGGTGTCTGTGAAACATTTTGTCACCGGCCGACTCCAAAAATCAGCGGTTCCCCATCTCAGCCCAGAAAGCTGGTAGAACAACTTTTGTGGTGTCTTTCAGATGCCTACCGGAGCAATGTAAAAACTACCAGGAGAACTCCTGTCTGGCACCTTCCCCGGTGGAGTTGTGCAGGGGGTGTGTTTGGAACATTTTATCACCAGCCGAGTCCAAAATTCAGCTGTTCCCCATCTCAGCCCAGAAAGCAGGTAGAACAACTTTTGTGGTGTCTTTCAGATGCCTACCAAGGTAGTGTGAAAACCACCAGGAGAACTCCTGTCTGGCACCTTCCCCGGTGGAGTTGTGCATGGGGTGTCTGTGAAACATTTTGTCACCGGCCGACTCCAAAAATCAGCGGTTCCCCATCTCAGCCCAGAAAGCAGGTAGAACAACTTTTGTGGTGTCTTTCAGATGCCTACCGGAGCAATGTAAAAACTACCAGGAGAACTCCTGTCTGGCACCTTCCCCGGTGGAGTTGTGCAGGGGGTGTGTTTGGAACATTTTATCACCAGCCGAGTCCAAAATTCAGCTGTTCCCCATCTCAGCCCAGAAAGCAGGTAGAACAACTTTTGTGGTGTCTTTCAGATGCCTACCAAGGTAGTGTAAAAACTACTAAGAGAACTCCTGTCTGGCACCTTCCCCGGTGGAGTTGTGCATGGGGTGTGTTTGGAACATTTTGTCACCGGCCGAGTCCAAAATTCAGCGATTCCCCATCTCAGCCCAGAAAGCAGGTAGAACAACTTTTGTGGTGTCTTTCAGATGCCTACCAAGGTAGTGTAAAAACTACCAGGAGAACTCCTGTCTGGCACCTTCCCCGGTGGAGTTGTGCATGGGGTGTGTTTGGAACATTTTGTCACCAGCCGAGTCCAAAATTCAGCGTTTCCCCATCTCAGCCCAGAAAGCAGGTAGAACAACTTTTGTGGTGTCTTTCAGATGCCTACCAAGGTAGTGTAAAAACTACCAGGAGAACTCCTGTCTGGCACCTTCCCCGGTGGAGTTGTGCATGGGGTGTGTTTGGAACATTTTGTCACCAGCCGACTCCAAAATTCAGCGTTTCCCCATCTCAGCCCAGAAAGCAGGTAGAACAACTTTTGTGGTGTCTTTCAGATGCCTACCAAGGTAGTGTAAAAACTACTAAGAGAACTCCTGTCTGGCACCTTCCCCGGTGGAGTTGTGCATGGGGTGTGTTTGGAACATTTTGTCACCAGCCGAGTCCAAAATTCAGCGTTTCCCTATCTCAGCCCAGAAAGCAGGTAGAACAACTTTTGTAGTGCCTTTCAGATGCCTACCAAGGTAGTGTAAAAACCACCAGGAGAACTCCTGTCTGGCACCTTCCCCGGTGGAGTGGTGCAGGGGGTGTGTTTGGAACATTTTGTCACCAGCCGAGTCCAAAATTCAGCGATTCCCCACCTCAGCCCAGAAAGCAGGTAGAACAACTTTTGTGGTGTCTTTCAGATGCCTACCGGAGCAATGTAAAAACTACCAGGAGAACTCCTGTCTGGCACCTTCCGTGGTGGAGTTGTGCATGGGGTGTGTTTGGAACATTTTGTCACCGGCCGTGTCCAAAATTCAGCGGTTCCCCATCTCAGCCCAGAAAGCAGGTAGAACAACTTTTGTGGTGTCTTTCAGATGCCTACCAAGGTAGTGTAAAAACTACCAGGAGAACTCCTGTCTGGCACCTTCCCCGGTGGAGTTGTGCAGGGGGTGTGTTTGGAACATTTTGCCACCAGCCGACTCCAAAATTCAGCGGTTCCCCATCTCAGCCCAGAAAGCAGGTAGAACAACTTTTGCGGTGCCTTTCAGATGCCTACCAAGGTAGTGTAAAAACTACTAAGAGAACTCCTGTCTGGCACCTTCCCCGGTGGAGTTGTGCATGGGGTGTGTTTGGAACATTTTGTCACCAGCCGACTCCAAAATTCAGCGTTTCCCCATCTCAGCCCAGAAAGCAGGTAGAACATCTTTTGTGGTGCCTTTCAGCTGCCTACCGGATCAATGTAAAAACTACCAGGAGAACTCCTGTCTGGCACCTTCCCCGGTGGAGTTGTGCAGGGGGTGTGTTTGGAACATTTTGTCACCAGCCGAGTCCAAAATTCAGCGTTTCCCCATCTCAGCCCAGAAAGCAGGTAGAACAACTTTTGTGGTGTCTTTCAGATGCCTACCGGAGCAATGTAAAAACTACCAGGAGAACTCCTGTCTGGCACCTTCCCCGGTGGAGTTGTGCATGGGGTGTGTTTGGAACATTTTGTCACCGGCCGAGTCCAAAATTCAGCGTTTCCCCATCTCAGCCCAGAAAGCAGGTACAACAACTTTTGTGGTGTCTTTTAGATGCCTACCAAGGTAGTGTAAAAACTACCAAGAGAACTCCTGTCTGGCACCTTCCCCGGTGGAGTTGTGCATGGGGTGTGTTTGGAACATTTTGTCACCGGCCGAGTCCAAAATTCAGCGGTTCCCCATCTCAGCCCAGAAAGCAGGTAGAACAACTTTTGTGGTGTCTTTCAGATGCCTACCAAGGTAGTGTAAAAACTACCAGGAGAACTCCTGTCTGGCACCTTCCCCGGTGGAGTTGTGCATGGGGTGTGTTTGGAACATTTTGTCACCGGCCGACTCCAAAATTCAGCGGTTCCCCATCTCAGCCCAGAAAGCAGGTAGAACAACTTTTGTGGTGTCTTTCAGATGCCTACCAAGGTAGTGTAAAAACTACCAGGAGAACTCCTGTCTGGCACCTTCCCCGGTGGAGGTGTGCATGGGGTGTGTTTGGAACATTTTGTCACCGGCCGACTCCAAAATTCAGCGTTTCCCCATCTCAGCCCAGAAAGCAGGTAGAACAACTTTTGTGGTACCTTTCAGATGCCTACCAAGGTAGTGTAAAAACTATCAAGAGAACTCCTGTCTGGCACCTTCCCCGTGGAGTTGTGCATGGGGTGTGTTTGGAACATTTTGTCACCAGCCGAGTCCAAAATTCAGCGGTTCCCCATCTCAGCCCAGAAAGCAGGTAGAACAACTTTTGTGGTGCCTTTCAGCTGCCTACCAAGGTAGTGTAAAAACTACCAACAGAATTCGTTCCTGGCACCTTCCCCGGTGGAGTTGTGCATGGGGTGTGTTTGGAACATTTTGTCACCGGCCGAGTCCAAAATTCAGCGGTTCCCCATCTCAGCCCACAAAGCAGGTAGAACAACTTTTCTTGTGCCTTTCAGCTGCCTACCAAGGTAGTGTAAAAACTAGCAAGAGAATTCGTTCCTGGCACCTTCCCCGGTGGAGTTGTGCATGGGGTGTCTGTGGAACATTTTGTCACCGGCCGAGTCCAAAATTCAGCGGTTCCCCATCTCAGCCCAGAAAGCAGGTAGAACAACTTTTGTGGTGCCTTTCAGCTGCCTACCAAGGTAGTGTAAAAACTACCAGGAGAACTCCTGTCTGGCACCTTCCCCGGTGGAGTTGTGCATGGGGTGTGTTTGGAACATTTTGTCACCGGCCGAGTCCAAAATTCAGCGGTTCCCCATCTCAGCCCAGAAAGCAGGTAGAACAACTTTTGTGGTGCCTTTCAGCTGCCTACCAAGGTAGTGTAAAAACTACCAGGAGAACTCCTGTCTGGCACCTTCCCCGGTGGAGTTGTGCAGGGGGTGTGTTTGGAACATTTTGTCACCAGCCGAGTCCAAAATTCAGCGATTCCCCATCTCAGCCCAGAAAGCAGGTAGAACAACTTTTGTGGTGTCTTTCAGATGCCTACCGGAGCAATGTAAAAACTACCAGGAGAACTCCTGTCTGGCACCTTCCCCGGT
Organism: Falco cherrug; assembly: GCF_023634085.1. Classification (NCBI taxonomy): domain Eukaryota; kingdom Metazoa; phylum Chordata; class Aves; order Falconiformes; family Falconidae; genus Falco; species Falco cherrug. The sequence goes on along the minus strand of NW_026599479.1, from coordinate 945,926 downwards.
GGAGTTGTGCATGGGGTGTGTTTGGAACATTTTGTCACCAGCCGAGTCCAAAATTCAGCGTTTCCCCATCTCAGCCCAGAAAGCAGGTAGAACAACTTTTGTGGTGTCTTTCAGATGCCTACCAAGGTAGTGTAAAAACTACCAGGAGAACTCCTGTCTGGCACCTTCCCCGGTGGAGTTGTGCATGGGGTGTGTTTGGAACATTTTGTCACCAGCCGACTCCAAAATTCAGCGTTTCCCCATCTCAGCCCAGAAAGCAGGTAGAACAACTTTTGTGGTGTCTTTCAGATGCCTACCAAGGTAGTGTAAAAACTACTAAGAGAACTCCTGTCTGGCACCTTCCCCGGTGGAGTTGTGCATGGGGTGTGTTTGGAACATTTTGTCACCAGCCGAGTCCAAAATTCAGCGTTTCCCTATCTCAGCCCAGAAAGCAGGTAGAACAACTTTTGTGGTGCCTTTCAGCTGCCTACCAAGGTAGTGTAAAAACTACCAGGAGAACTCCTGTCTGGCACCTTCCCCGGTGGAGTTGTGCAGGGGGTGTGTTTGGAACATTTTGTCACCAGCCGAGTCCAAAATTCAGCGATTCCCCATCTCAGCCCAGAAAGCAGGTAGAACAACTTTTGTGGTGTCTTTCAGATGCCTACCGGAGCAATGTAAAAACTACCAGGAGAACTCCTGTCTGGCACCTTCCGTGGTGGAGTTGTGCATGGGGTGTGTTTGGAACATTTTGTCACCGGCCGAGTCCAAAATTCAGCGGTTCCCCATCTCAGCCCAGAAAGCAGGTAGAACAACTTTTGTGGTGTCTTTCAGATGCCTACCAAGGTAGTGTAAAAACTACCAGGAGAACTCCTGTCTGGCACCTTCCCCGGTGGAGTTGTGCATGGGGTGTGTTTGGAACATTTTGTCGCCGGCCGACTCCAAAATTCAGCGATTCCCCATCTCAGCCCAGAAAGCAGGTAGAACAACTTTTGTGGTGTCTTTCAGATGCCTACCAAGGTAGTGTAAAAACTACCAGGAGAACTCCTGTCTGGCACCTTCCCCGGTGGAGTTGTGCATGGGGTGTGTTTGGAACATTTTGTCACCAGCCGACTCCAAAATTCAGCGTTTCCCCATCTCAGCCCAGAAAGCAGGTAGAACAACTTTTGTGGTGCCTTTCAGATGCCTACCAAGGTAGTGTAAAAACTACCAAGAGAACTCCTGTCTGGCACCTTCCCCGGTGGAGTTGTGCATGGGGTGTGTTTGGAACATTTTGTCAACGGCCGACTCCAAAATTCAGCGGTTCCCCATCTCAGCCCACAAAGCAGGTACAACAACTTTTCTTGTGCCTTTCAGCTGCCTACCAAGGTAGTGTAAAAACTACCAACAGAATTCGTTCCTGGCACCTTCCGTGGTGGAGTTGTGCATGGGGTGTGTTTGGAACATTTTGTCACCGGCCGACTCCAAAATTCAGCGATTCCCCATCTCAGCCCAGAAAGCAGGTAGAACAACTTTTGTGGTGTCTTTCAGATGCCTACCAAGGTAGTGTAAAAACTACCAGGAGAACTCCTGTCTGGCACCTTCCCCGGTGGAGTTGTGCATGGGGTGTGTTTGGAACATTTTGTCACCGGCCGACTCCAAAATTCAGCGGTTCCCCATCTCAGCCCAGAAAGCAGGTAGAACAACTTTTGTGGTGCCTTTCAGATGCCTACCAAGGTAGTGTAAAAACTACCAAGAGAACTCCTGTCTGGCACCTTCCCCGGTGGAGTTGTGCATGGGGTGTGTTTGGAACATTTTGTCAACGGCCGACTCCAAAATTCAGCGGTTCCCCATCTCAGCCCACAAACCAGGTACAACAACTTTTCTTGTGCCTTTCAGCTGCCTACCAAGGTAGTGTAAAAACTACCAACAGAATTCGTTCCTGGCACCTTCCCCGGTGGAGTTGTGCATGGGGTGTCTGTGAAACATTTTGTCACCGGCCGACTCCAAAATTCAGCGGTTCCCCATCTCAGCCCAGAAAGCAGGTAGAACAACTTTTGTGGTGTCTTTCAGATGCCTACCGGAGCAATGTAAAAACTACCAGGAGAACTCCTGTCTGGCACCTTCCCCGGTGGAGTTGTGCAGGGGGTGTTTTTGGAACATTTTGTCACCAGCCGACTCCAAAATTCAGCGTTTCCCCATCTCAGCCCAGAAAGCAGGCAGAACAACTTTTGTGGTGTCTTTCAGATGCCTACCAAGGTAGTGTAAAAACTACCAGGAGAACTCCTGTCTGGCACCTTCCCCGGTGGAGTTGTGCATGGGGTGTCTGTGAAACATTTTGTCACCGGCCGAGTCCAAAATTCAGCGGTTCCCCATCTCAGCCCAGAAAGCAGGTAGAACAACTTTTGTGGTGTCTTTCAGATGCCTACCGGAGCAATGTAAAAACTACCAGGAGAACTCCTGTCTGGCACCTTCCCCGGTGGAGTTGTGCAGGGGGTGTGTTTGGAACATTTTATCACCAGCCGAGTCCAAAATTCAGCGATTCCCCATCTCAGCCCAGAAAGCAGGTAGAACAACTTTTGTGGTGTCTTTCAGATGCCTACCAAGGTAGTGTAAAAACTACCAGGAGAACTCCTGTCTGGCACCTTCCCCGGTGGAGTTGTGCATGGGGTGTGTTTGGAACATTTTGTCACCAGCCGACTCCAAAATTCAGCGGTTCCCCATCTCAGCCCAGAAAGCAGGTAGAACAACTTTTGTGGTGTCTTTCAGATGCCTACCAAGGTAGTGTAAAAACTACGAAGAGAACTCCTGTCTGGCACCTTCCCCGGTGGAGTTGTGCATGGGGTGTGTTTGGAACATTTTGTCACCGGCCGACTCCAAAATTCAGCGATTCCCCATCTCAGCCCAGAAAGCAGGTAGAACAACTTTTGTGGTGTCTTTCAGATGCCTACCAAGGTAGTGTAAAAACTACCAGGAGAACTCCTGTCTGGCACCTTCCCCGGTGGAGTTGTGCATGGGGTGTCTGTGGAACATTTTGTCACCGGCCGACTCCAAAATTCAGCTCTTCCCCATCTCAGCCCAGAAAGCAGGTAGAACAACTTTTGTGGTGTCTTTCAGATGCCTACCGGAGCAATGTAAAAACTACCAGGAGAACTCCTGTCTGGCACCTTCCCCGGTGGAGTTGTGCAGGGGGTGTGTTTGGAACATTTTGCCACCAGCCGACTCCAAAGTTCAGCGGTTCCCCATCCTAGCCCAGAAAGCAGGAAGAACAACTTTTGTGGTGCCTTTCAAATGCCTACCAAGGTAGTGTAAAAACTACCAAGAGAACTCCTGTCTGGCACCTTCCCCGGTGGAGTTGTGCATGGGGTGTCTGTGAAACATTTTGTCACCGGCCGAGTCCAAAATTCAGCGGTTCCCCATCTCAGCCCAGAAAGCAGGTAGAACAACTTTTGTGGTGTCTTTCAGATGCCTACCGGAGCAATGTAAAAACTACCAGGAGAACTCCTGTCTGGCACCTTCCCCGGTGGAGTTGTGCAGGGGGTGTGTTTGGAACATTTTGTCACCAGCCGAGTCCAAAATTCAGCGATTCCCCATCTCAGCCCAGAAAGCAGGTAGAACAACTTTTGTGGTGTCTTTCAGATGCCTACCGGAGCAATGTAAAAACTACCAGGAGAACTCCTGTCTGGCACCTTCCGTGGTGGAGTTGTGCATGGGGTGTGTTTGGAACATTTTGTCACCGGCCGAGTCCAAAATTCAGCGGTTCCCCATCTCAGCCCAGAAAGCAGGTAGAACAACTTTTGTGGTGTCTTTCAGATGCCTACCAAGGTAGTGTAAAAACTACCAGGAGAACTCCTGTCTGGCACCTTCCCCGGTGGAGTTGTGCAGGGGGTGTGTTTGGAACATTTTGTCACCGGCCGACTCCAAAATTCAGCGATTCCCCATCTCAGCCCAGAAAGCAGGTAGAACAACTTTTGTGGTGTCTTTCAGATGCCTACCAAGGTAGTGTAAAAACTACCAGGAGAACTCCTGTCTGGCACCTTCCCCGGTGGAGTTGTGCAGGGGGTGTGTTTGGAACATTTTGCCACCAGCCGACTCCAAAATTCAGCGGTTCCCCATCTCAGCCCAGAAAGCAGGTAGAACAACTTTTGTGGTGCCTTTCAGATGCCTACCAAGGTAGTGTAAAAACTACTAAGAGAACTCCTGTCTGGCACCTTCCCCGGTGGAGTTGTGCATGGGGTGTGTTTGGAACATTTTGTCACCAGCCGAGTCCAAAATTCAGCGGTTCCCCATCTCAGCCCAGAAAGCAGGTAGAACATCTTTTGTGGTGCCTTTCAGCTGCCTACCGGATCAATGTAAAAACTACCAGGAGAACTCCTGTCTGGCACCTTCCCCGGTGGAGTTGTGCAGGGGGTGTGTTTGGAACATTTTGCCACCAGCCGACTCCAAAATTCAGCGGTTCCCCATCTCAGCCCAGAAAGCAGGTAGAACAACTTTTGTGGTGCCTTTCAAATGCCTACCAAGGTAGTGTAAAAACCACCAGGAGAACTCCTGTCTGGCACCTTCCCCGGTGGAGTTGTGCATGGGGTGTCTGTGAAACATTTTGTCACCGGCCGACTCCAAAAATCAGCGGTTCCCCATCTCAGCCCAGAAAGCAGGTAGAACAACTTTTGTGGTGTCTTTCAGATGCCTACCGGAGCAATGTAAAAACTACCAGGAGAACTCCTGTCTGGCACCTTCCCCGGTGGAGTTGTGCAGGGGGTGTGTTTGGAACATTTTATCACCAGCCGACACCAAAATTCAGCTGTTCCCCATCTCAGCCCAGAAAGCAGGTAGAACAACTTTTGTGGTGTCTTTCAGATGCCTACCAAGGTAGTGTAAAAACTACGAAGAGAACTCCTGTCTGGCACCTTCCCCGGTGGAGTTGTGCATGGGGTGTGTTTGGAACATTTTGTCACCGGCCGAGTCCAAAATTCAGCGATTCCCCATCTCAGCCCAGAAAGCAGGTAGAACAACTTTTGTGGTGTCTTTCAGATGCCTACCAAGGTAGTGTAAAAACTACCAGGAGAACTCCTGTCTGGCACCTTCCCCGGTGGAGTTGTGCATGGGGTGTGTTTGGAACATTTTGTCACCAGCCGACTCCAAAATTCAGCGGTTCCCCATCTCAGCCCAGAAAGCAGGTAGAACAACTTTTGTGGTGTCTTTCAGATGCCTACCAAGGTAGTGTAAAAACTACCAGGAGAACTCCTGTCTGGCACCTTCCCCGGTGGAGTTGTGCATGGGGTGTGTTTGGAACATTTTGTCACCAGCCGAGTCCAAAATTCAGCGTTTCCCCATCTCAGCCCAGAAAGCAGGTAGAACAACTTTTGTGGTACCTTTCAGATGCCTACCGGAGCAATGTAAAAACTACCAGGAGAACTCCTGTCTGGCACCTTCCCCGGTGGAGTTGTGCATGGGGTGTGTTTGGAACATTTTGTCACCAGCCGAGTCCAAAATTCAGCGGTTCCCCATCTCAGCCCAGAAAGCAGGTAGAACAACTTTTGTGGTGCCTTTCAGCTGCCTACCAAGGTAGTGTAAAAACTACCAACAGAATTCGTTCCTGGCACCTTCCCCGGTGGAGTTGTGCATGGGGTGTGTTTGGAACATTTTGTCACCGGCCGAGTCCAAAATTCAGCGGTTCCCCATCTCAGCCCAGAAAGCAGGAAGAACAACTTTTGTGGTGCCTTTCAAATGCTTACCAAGGTAGTGTAAAAACTACCAGGAGAACTCCTGTCTGGCACCTTCCGTGGTGGAGTTGTGCATGGGGTGTGTTTGGAACATTTTGTCACCAGCCGACTCCAAAATTCAGCGGTTCCCCATCTCAGCCCAGAAAGCAGGAAGAACAACTTTTGTGGTGCCTTTCAAATGCCTACCAAGGTAGTGTAAAAACTAACAAGAGAACTCCTGTCTGGCACCTTCCCCGGTGGAGTTGTGCATGGGGTGTGTTTGGAACATTTTGTCACCGGCCGACTCCAAAATTCAGCGGTTCCCCATCTCAGCCCAGAAAGCAGGTAGAACAACTTTTGTGGTGTCTTTCAGATGCCTACCGGAGCAATGTAAAAACTACCAGGAGAACTCCTGTCTGGCACCTTCCTTGGTGGAGTTGTGCAGGGGGTGTGTTTGGAACATTTTGTCACCAGCCGAGTCCAAAATTCAGCGATTCCCCATCTCAGCCCAGAAAGCAGGTAGAACAACTTTTGTGGTGTCTTTCAGATGCCTACCGGAGCAATGTAAAAACTACCAGGAGAACTCCTGTCTGGCACCTTCCCCGGTGGAGTTGTGCATGGGGTGTGTTTGGAACATTTTGTCACCAGCCGAGTCCAAAATTCAGCGTTTCCCCATCTCAGCCCAGAAAGCAGGTAGAACAACTTTTGTGGTGTCTTTCAGATGCCTACCAAGGTAGTGTAAAAACTACCAGGAGAACTCCTGTCTGGCACCTTCCCCGGTGGAGTTGTGCATGGGGTGTGTTTGGAACATTTTGTCACCAGCCGACTCCAAAATTCAGCGTTTCCCCATCTCAGCCCAGAAAGCAGGTAGAACAACTTTTGTGGTGTCTTTCAGATGCCTACCAAGGTAGTGTAAAAACTACTAAGAGAACTCCTGTCTGGCACCTTCCCCGGTGGAGTTGTGCATGGGGTGTGTTTGGAACATTTTGTCACCAGCCGAGTCCAAAATTCAGCGTTTCCCTATCTCAGCCCAGAAAGCAGGTAGAACAACTTTTGTGGTGCCTTTCAGCTGCCTACCAAGGTAGTGTAAAAACTACCAGGAGAACTCCTGTCTGGCACCTTCCCCGGTGGAGTTGTGCAGGGGGTGTGTTTGGAACATTTTGTCACCAGCCGAGTCCAAAATTCAGCGATTCCCCATCTCAGCCCAGAAAGCAGGTAGAACAACTTTTGTGGTGTCTTTCAGATGCCTACCGGAGCAATGTAAAAACTACCAGGAGAACTCCTGTCTGGCACCTTCCGTGGTGGAGTTGTGCATGGGGTGTGTTTGGAACATTTTGTCACCGGCCGAGTCCAAAATTCAGCGGTTCCCCATCTCAGCCCAGAAAGCAGGTAGAACAACTTTTGTGGTGTCTTTCAGATGCCTACCAAGGTAGTGTAAAAACTACCAAGAGAACTCCTGTCTGGCACCTTCCCCGGTGGAGTTGTGCATGGGGTGTGTTTGGAACATTTTGTCGCCGGCCGACTCCAAAATTCAGCGGTTCCCCATCTCAGCCCAGAAAGCAGGTAGAACAACTTTTGTGGTGTCTTTCAGATGCCTACCAAGGTAGTGTAAAAACTACCAGGAGAACTCCTGTCTGGCACCTTCCCCGGTGGAGTTGTGCATGGGGTGTGTTTGGAACATTTTGTCACCAGCCGACTCCAAAATTCAGCGTTTCCCCATCTCAGCCCAGAAAGCAGGTAGAACAACTTTTGTGGTGCCTTTCAGATGCCTACCAAGGTAGTGTAAAAACTACCAAGAGAACTCCTGTCTGGCACCTTCCCCGGTGGAGTTGTGCATGGGGTGTGTTTGGAACATTTTGTCAACGGCCGACTCCAAAATTCAGCGGTTCCCCATCTCAGCCCACAAAGCAGGTACAACAACTTTTCTTGTGCCTTTCAGCTGCCTACCAAGGTAGTGTAAAAACTACCAACAGAATTCGTTCCTGGCACCTTCCGTGGTGGAGTTGTGCATGGGGTGTGTTTGGAACATTTTGTCACCGGCCGACTCCAAAATTCAGCGATTCCCCATCTCAGCCCAGAAAGCAGGTAGAACAACTTTTGTGGTGTCTTTCAGATGCCTACCAAGGTAGTGTAAAAACTACCAGGAGAACTCCTGTCTGGCACCTTCCCCGGTGGAGTTGTGCATGGGGTGTGTTTGGAACATTTTGTCACCGGCCGACTCCAAAATTCAGCGGTTCCCCATCTCAGCCCAGAAAGCAGGTAGAACAACTTTTGTGGTGCCTTTCAGATGCCTACCAAGGTAGTGTAAAAACTACCAAGAGAACTCCTGTCTGGCACCTTCCCCGGTGGAGTTGTGCATGGGGTGTGTTTGGAACATTTTGTCAACGGCCGACTCCAAAATTCAGCGGTTCCCCATCTCAGCCCACAAACCAGGTACAACAACTTTTCTTGTGCCTTTCAGCTGCCTACCAAGGTAGTGTAAAAACTACCAACAGAATTCGTTCCTGGCACCTTCCCCGGTGGAGTTGTGCATGGGGTGTCTGTGAAACATTTTGTCACCGGCCGACTCCAAAATTCAGCGGTTCCCCATCTCAGCCCAGAAAGCAGGTAGAACAACTTTTGTGGTGTCTTTCAGATGCCTACCGGAGCAATGTAAAAACTACCAGGAGAACTCCTGTCTGGCACCTTCCCCGGTGGAGTTGTGCAGGGGGTGTTTTTGGAACATTTTGTCACCAGCCGACTCCAAAATTCAGCGTTTCCCCATCTCAGCCCAGAAAGCAGGCAGAACAACTTTTGTGGTGTCTTTCAGATGCCTACCAAGGTAGTGTAAAAACTACCAGGAGAACTCCTGTCTGGCACCTTCCCCGGTGGAGTTGTGCATGGGGTGTCTGTGAAACATTTTGTCACCGGCCGAGTCCAAAATTCAGCGGTTCCCCATCTCAGCCCAGAAAGCAGGTAGAACAACTTTTGTGGTGCCTTTCAGATGCCTACCGGAGCAATGTAAAAACTACCAGGAGAACTCCTGTCTGGCACCTTCCCCAGTGGAGTTGTGCAGGGGGTGTGTTTGGAACATTTTATCACCAGCCGAGTCCAAAATTCAGCGATTCCCCATCTCAGCCCAGAAAGCAGGTAGAACAACTTTTGTGGTGTCTTTCAGATGCCTACCAAGGTAGTGTAAAAACTACCAGGAGAACTCCTGTCTGGCACCTTCCCCGGTGGAGTTGTGCATGGGGTGTGTTTGGAACATTTTGTCACCAGCCGACTCCAAAATTCAGCGGTTCCCCATCTCAGCCCAGAAAGCAGGTAGAACAACTTTTGTGGTGTCTTTCAGATGCCTACCAAGGTAGTGTAAAAACTACTAAGAGAACTCCTGTCTGGCACCTTCCCCGGTGGAGTTGTGCATGGGGTGTGTTTGGAACATTTTGTCACCGGCCGACTCCAAAATTCAGCGATTCCCCATCTCAGCCCAGAAAGCAGGTAGAACAACTTTTGTGGTGTCTTTCAGATGCCTACCAAGGTAGTGTAAAAACTACCAGGAGAACTCCTGTCTGGCACCTTCCCCGGTGGAGTTGTGCATGGGGTGTCTGTGGAACATTTTGTCACCGGCCGACTCCAAAATTCAGCTCTTCCCCATCTCAGCCCAGAAAGCAGGTAGAACAACTTTTGTGGTGTCTTTCAGATGCCTACCGGAGCAATGTAAAAACTACCAGGAGAACTCCTGTCTGGCACCTTCCCCGGTGGAGTTGTGCAGGGGGTGTGTTTGGAACATTTTGCCACCAGCCGACTCCAAAGTTCAGCGGTTCCCCATCCTAGCCCAGAAAGCAGGAAGAACAACTTTTGTGGTGCCTTTCAAATGCCTACCAAGGTAGTGTAAAAACTACCAAGAGAACTCCTGTCTGGCACCTTCCCCGGTGGAGTTGTGCATGGGGTGTCTGTGAAACATTTTGTCACCGGCCGAGTCCAAAATTCAGCGGTTCCCCATCTCAGCCCAGAAAGCAGGTAGAACAACTTTTGTGGTGTCTTTCAGATGCCTACCGGAGCAATGTAAAAACTACCAGGAGAACTCCTGTCTGGCACCTTCCCCGGTGGAGTTGTGCAGGGGGTGTGTTTGGAACATTTTGTCACCAGCCGAGTCCAAAATTCAGCGATTCCCCATCTCAGCCCAGAAAGCAGGTAGAACAACTTTTGTGGTGTCTTTCAGATGCCTACCGGAGCAATGTAAAAACTACCAGGAGAACTCCTGTCTGGCACCTTCCGTGGTGGAGTTGTGCATGGGGTGTGTTTGGAACATTTTGTCACCGGCCGAGTCCAAAATTCAGCGGTTCCCCATCTCAGCCCAGAAAGCAGGTAGAACAACTTTTGTGGTGTCTTTCAGATGCCTACCAAGGTAGTGTAAAAACTACCAGGAGAACTCCTGTCTGGCACCTTCCCCGGTGGAGTTGTGCAGGGGGTGTGTTTGGAACATTTTGTCACCGGCCGACTCCAAAATTCAGCGATTCCCCATCTCAGCCCAGAAAGCAGGTAGAACAACTTTTGTGGTGTCTTTCAGATGCCTACCAAGGTAGTGTAAAAACTACCAGGAGAACTCCTGTCTGGCACCTTCCCCGGTGGAGTTGTGCAGGGGGTGTGTTTGGAACATTTTGCCACCAGCCGACTCCAAAATTCAGCGTTTCCCCATCTCAGCCCAGAAAGCAGGTAGAACAACTTTTGTGGTGCCTTTCAGATGCCTACCAAGGTAGTGTAAAAACTACTAAGAGAACTCCTGTCTGGCACCTTCCCCGGTGGAGTTGTGCATGGGGTGTGTTTGGAACATTTTGTCACCAGCCGAGTCCAAAATTCAGCGGTTCCCCATCTCAGCCCAGAAAGCAGGTAGAACATCTTTTGTGGTGCCTTTCAGCTGCCTACCGGATCAATGTAAAAACTACCAGGAGAACTCCTGTCTGGCACCTTCCCCGGTGGAGTTGTGCAGGGGGTGTGTTTGGAACATTTTGCCACCAGCCGACTCCAAAATTCAGCGGTTCCCCATCTCAGCCCAGAAAGCAGGTAGAACAACTTTTGTGGTGCCTTTCAAATGCCTACCAAGGTAGTGTAAAAACCACCAGGAGAACTCCTGTCTGGCACCTTCCCCGGTGGAGTTGTGCATGGGGTGTCTGTGAAACATTTTGTCACCGGCCGACTCCAAAAATCAGCGGTTCCCCATCTCAGCCCAGAAAGCAGGTAGAACAACTTTTGTGGTGTCTTTCAGATGCCTACCAAGGTAGTGTAAAAACTACCAGGAGAACTCCTGTCTGGCACCTTCCCCGGTGGAGTTGTGCAGGGGGTGTGTTTGGAACATTTTATCACCAGCCGACACCAAAATTCAGCTGTTCCCCATCTCAGCCCAGAAAGCAGGTAGAACAACTTTTGTGGTGTCTTTCAGATGCCTACCAAGGTAGTGTAAAAACTACCAGGAGAACTCCTGTCTGGCACCTTCCCCGGTGGAGTTGTGCATGGGGTGTGTTTGGAACATTTTGTCACCGGCCGAGTCCAAAATTCAGCGATTCCCCATCTCAGCCCAGAAAGCAGGTAGAACAACTTTTGTGGTGTCTTTCAGATGCCTACCAAGGTAGTGTAAAAACTACCAGGAGAACTCCTGTCTGGCACCTTCCCCGGTGGAGTTGTGCAGGGGGTGTGTTTGGAACATTTTGTCACCGGCCGAGTCCAAAATTCAGCGGTTCCCCATCTCAGCCCAGAAAGCAGGTAGAACAACTTTTGTGGTGTCTTTCAGATGCCTACCAAGGTAGTGTAAAAACTACCAGGAGAACTCCTGTCTGGCACCTTCCCCGGTGGAGTTGTGCATGGGGTGTGTTTGGAACATTTTGTCACCAGCCGAGTCCAAAATTCAGCGTTTCCCCATCTCAGCCCAGAAAGCAGGTAGAACAACTTTTGTGGTGTCTTTCAGATGCCTACCGGAGCAATGTAAAAACTACCAGGAGAACTCCTGTCTGGCACCTTCCCCGGTGGAGTTGTGCATGGGGTGTGTTTGGAACATTTTGTCACCGGCCGAGTCCAAAATTCAGCGGTTCCCCATCTCAGCCCAGAAAGCAGGTACAACAACTTTTGTGGTGTCTTTTAGATGCCTACCAAGGTAGTGTAAAAACTACCAAGAGAACTCCTGTCTGGCACCTTCCCCGGTGGAGTTGTGCATGGGGTGTGTTTGGAACATTTTGTCACCGGCCGAGTCCAAAATTCAGCGGTTCCCCATCTCAGCCCAGAAAGCAGGTAGAACAACTTTTGTGGTGTCTTTCAGATGCCTACCAAGGTAGTGTAAAAACTACCAGGAGAACTCCTGTCTGGCACCTTCCCCGGTGGAGTTGTGCATGGGGTGTGTTTGGAACATTTTGTCACCGGCCGACTCCAAAATTCAGCGATTCCCCATCTCAGCCCAGAAAGCAGGTAGAACAACTTTTGTGGTGTCTTTCAGATGCCTACCAAGGTAGTGTAAAAACTACCAGGAGAACTCCTGTCTGGCACCTTCCGTGGTGGAGTTGTGCATGGGGTGTGTTTGGAACATTTTGTCACCGGCCGACTCCAAAATTCAGCGTTTCCCCATCTCAGCCCAGAAAGCAGGTAGAACAACTTTTGTGGTGCCTTTCAGCTGCCTACCAAGGTAGTGTAAAAACTACCAAGAGAACTCCTGTCTGGCACCTTCCCCGGTGGAGTTGTGCATGGGGTGTGTTTGGAACATTTTGTCAACGGCCGACTCCAAAATTCAGCGTTTCCGCATCTCAGCCCACAAAGCAGGTACAACAACTTTTCTTGTGCCTTTCAGCTGCCTACCAAGGTAGTGTAAAAACTACCAACAGAATTCGTTCCTGGCTCCTTCGCCGGTGGAGTTGTGCATGGGGTGTCTGTGGAACATTTTGTCACCGGCCGACTCCAAAATTCAGCGGTTCCCCATCTCAGCCCAGAAAGCAGGAAGAACAACTTTTGTGGTGCCTTTCAAATGCCTACCAAGGTAGTGTAAAAACCACCAGGAGAACTCCTGTCTGGCACCTTCCCCGGTGGAGATGTGCATGGGGTGTCTGTGAAACATTTTGTCACCGGCCGACTCCAAAATTCAGCGGTTCCCCATCTCAGCCCAGAAAGCAGGTAGAACAACTTTTGTGGTGCCTTTCAGCTGCCTACCAAGGTAGTGTAAAAACTACCAAGAGAACTCCTGTCTGGCACCTTCCCCGGTGGAGTTGTGCATGGGGTGTCTGTGAAACATTTTGTCACCGGCCGAGTCCAAAATTCAGCGGTTCCCCATCTCAGCCCAGAAAGCAGGTAGAACAACTTTTGTGGTGTCTTTCAGATGCCTACCGGAGCAATGTAAAAACTACCAGGAGAACTCCTGTCTGGCACCTTCCCCGGTGGAGTTGTGCAGGGGGTGTGTTTGGAACATTTTGTCACCAGCCGAGTCCAAAATTCAGCGATTCCCCATCTCAGCCCAGAAAGCAGGTAGAACAACTTTTGTGGTGTCTTTCAGATGCCTACCGGAGCAATGTAAAAACTACCAGGAGAACTCCTGTCTGGCACCTTCCGTGGTGGAGTTGTGCATGGGGTGTGTTTGGAACATTTTGTCACCGGCCGAGTCCAAAATTCAGCGGTTCCCCATCTCAGCCCAGAAAGCAGGTAGAACAACTTTTGTGGTGTCTTTCAGATGCCTACCAAGGTAGTGTAAAAACTACCAGGAGAACTCCTGTCTGGCACCTTCCCCGGTGGAGTTGTGCAGGGGGTGTGTTTGGAACATTTTGTCACCGGCCGACTCCAAAATTCAGCGATTCCCCATCTCAGCCCAGAAAGCAGGTAGAACAACTTTTGTGGTGTCTTTCAGATGCCTACCAAGGTAGTGTAAAAACTACCAGGAGAACTCCTGTCTGGCACCTTCCCCGGTGGAGTTGTGCAGGGGGTGTGTTTGGAACATTTTGCCACCAGCCGACTCCAAAATTCAGCGGTTCCCCATCTCAGCCCAGAAAGCAGGTAGAACAACTTTTGTGGTGCCTTTCAGATGCCTACCAAGGTAGTGTAAAAACTACTAAGAGAACTCCTGTCTGGCACCTTCCCCGGTGGAGTTGTGCATGGGGTGTGTTTGGAACATTTTGTCACCAGCCGAGTCCAAAATTCAGCGGTTCCCCATCTCAGCCCAGAAAGCAGGTAGAACATCTTTTGTGGTGCCTTTCAGCTGCCTACCGGATCAATGTAAAAACTACCAGGAGAACTCCTGTCTGGCACCTTCCCCGGTGGAGTTGTGCAGGGGGTGTGTTTGGAACATTTTGCCACCAGCCGACTCCAAAATTCAGCGGTTCCCCATCTCAGCCCAGAAAGCAGGTAGAACAACTTTTGTGGTGCCTTTCAAATGCCTACCAAGGTAGTGTAAAAACCACCAGGAGAACTCCTGTCTGGCACCTTCCCCGGTGGAGTTGTGCATGGGGTGTCTGTGAAACATTTTGTCACCGGCCGACTCCAAAAATCAGCGGTTCCCCATCTCAGCCCAGAAAGCAGGTAGAACAACTTTTGTGGTGTCTTTCAGATGCCTACCGGAGCAATGTAAAAACTACCAGGAGAACTCCTGTCTGGCACCTTCCCCGGTGGAGTTGTGCAGGGGGTGTGTTTGGAACATTTTATCACCAGCCGAGTCCAAAATTCAGCTGTTCCCCATCTCAGCCCAGAAAGCAGGTAGAACAACTTTTGTGGTGTCTTTCAGATGCCTACCAAGGTAGTGTAAAAACTACGAAGAGAACTCCTGTCTGGCACCTTCCCGGTGGAGTTGTGCATGGGGTGTGTTTGGAACATTTTGTCACCGGCCGAGTCCAAAATTCAGCGATTCCCCATCTCAGCCCAGAAAGCAGGTAGAACAACTTTTGTGGTGTCTTTCAGATGCCTACCAAGGTAGTGTAAAAACTACCAGGAGAACTCCTGTCTGGCACCTTCCCCGGTGGAGTTGTGCAGGGGGTGTGTTTGGAACATTTTGTCACCGGCCGAGTCCAAAATTCAGCGGTTCCCCATCTCAGCCCAGAAAGCAGGTAGAACAACTTTTGTGGTGTCTTTCAGATGCCTACCAAGGTAGTGTAAAAACTACCAGGAGAACTCCTGTCTGGCACCTTCCCCGGTGGAGTTGTGCATGGGGTGTGTTTGGAACATTTTGTCACCAGCCGAGTCCAAAATTCAGCGTTTCCCCATCTCAGCCCAGAAAGCAGGTAGAACAACTTTTGTGGTGTCTTTCAGATGCCTACCGGAGCAATGTAAAAACTACCAGGAGAACTCCTGTCTGGCACCTTCCCCGGTGGAGTTGTGCATGGGGTGTGTTTGGAACATTTTGTCACCGGCCGAGTCCAAAATTCAGCGGTTCCCCATCTCAGCCCAGAAAGCAGGTACAACAACTTTTGTGGTGTCTTTTAGATGCCTACCAAGGTAGTGTAAAAACTACCAAGAGAACTCCTGTCTGGCACCTTCCCCGGTGGAGTTGTGCATGGGGTGTGTTTGGAACATTTTGTCACCGGCCGAGTCCAAAATTCAGCGGTTCCCCATCTCAGCCCAGAAAGCAGGTAGAACAACTTTTGTGGTGTCTTTCAGATGCCTACCAAGGTAGTGTAAAAACTACCAGGAGAACTCCTGTCTGGCACCTTCCCCGGTGGAGTTGTGCATGGGGTGTGTTTGGAACATTTTGTCACCGGCCGACTCCAAAATTCAGCGATTCCCCATCTCAGCCCAGAAAGCAGGTAGAACAACTTTTGTGGTGTCTTTCAGATGCCTACCAAGGTAGTGTAAAAACTACCAGGAGAACTCCTGTCTGGCACCTTCCGTGGTGGAGTTGTGCATGGGGTGTGTTTGGAACATTTTGTCACCGGCCGACTCCAAAATTCAGCGTTTCCCCATCTCAGCCCAGAAAGCAGGTAGAACAACTTTTGTGGTGCCTTTCAGATGCCTACCAAGGTAGTGTAAAAACTACCAAGAGAACTCCTGTCTGGCACCTTCCCCGGTGGAGTTGTGCATGGGGTGTGTTTGGAACATTTTGTCAACGGCCGACTCCAAAATTCAGCGTTTCCGCATCTCAGCCCACAAAGCAGGTACAACAACTTTTCTTGTGCCTTTCAGCTGCCTACCAAGGTAGTGTAAAAACTACCAACAGAATTCGTTCCTGGCTCCTTCGCCGGTGGAGTTGTGCATGGGGTGTCTGTGGAACATTTTGTCACCGGCCGACTCCAAAATTCAGCGGTTCCCCATCTCAGCCCAGAAAGCAGGAAGAACAACTTTTGTGGTGCCTTTCAAATGCCTACCAAGGTAGTGTAAAAACCACCAGGAGAACTCCTGTCTGGCACCTTCCCCGGTGGAGATGTGCATGGGGTGTCTGTGAAACATTTTGTCACCGGCCGACTCCAAAATTCAGCGGTTCCCCATCTCAGCCCAGAAAGCAGGTAGAACAACTTTTGTGGTGTCTTTCAGATGCCTACCAAGGTAGTGTAAAAACTACCAAGAGAACTCCTGTCTGGCACCTTCCCCGGTGGAGTTGTGCATGGGGTGTCTGTGAAACATTTTGTCACCGGCCGAGTCCAAAATTCAGCGGTTCCCCATCTCAGCCCAGAAAGCAGGTAGAACAACTTTTGTGGTGTCTTTCAGATGCCTACCGGAGCAATGTAAAAACTACCAGGAGAACTCCTGTCTGGCACCTTCCCCGGTGGAGTTGTGCAGGGGGTGTGTTTGGAACATTTTGCCACCAGCCGACTCCAAAATTCAGCGATTCCCCATCTCAGCCCAGAAAGCAGGTAGAACAACTTTTGTGGTGTCTTTCAGATGCCTACCGGAGCAATGTAAAAACTACCAGGAGAACTCCTGTCTGGCACCTTCCGTGGTGGAGTTGTGCATGGGGTGTGTTTGGAACATTTTGTCACCGGCCGAGTCCAAAATTCAGCGGTTCCCCATCTCAGCCCAGAAAGCAGGTAGAACAACTTTTGTGGTGTCTTTCAGATGCCTACCAAGGTAGTGTAAAAACTACCAGGAGAACTCCTGTCTGGCACCTTCCCCGGTGGAGTTGTGCAGGGGGTGTGTTTGGAACATTTTGTCACCGGCCGACTCCAAAATTCAGCGATTCCCCATCTCAGCCCAGAAAGCAGGTAGAACAACTTTTGTGGTGTCTTTCAGATGCCTACCAAGGTAGTGTAAAAACTACCAGGAGAACTCCTGTCTGGCACCTTCCCCGGTGGAGTTGTGCAGGGGGTGTGTTTGGAACATTTTGCCACCAGCCGACTCCAAAATTCAGCGGTTCCCCATCTCAGCCCAGAAAGCAGGTAGAACAACTTTTGTGGTGCCTTTCAGATGCCTACCAAGGTAGTGTAAAAACTACTAAGAGAACTCCTGTCTGGCACCTTCCCCGGTGGAGTTGTGCATGGGGTGTGTTTGGAACATTTTGTCACCAGCCGAGTCCAAAATTCAGCGGTTCCCCATCTCAGCCCAGAAAGCAGGTAGAACATCTTTTGTGGTGCCTTTCAGCTGCCTACAGGATCAATGTAAAAACTACCAGGAGAACTCCTGTCTGGCACCTTCCCCGGTGGAGTTGTGCAGGGGGTGTGTTTGGAACATTTTGCCACCAGCCGACTCCAAAATTCAGCGGTTCCCCATCTCAGCCCAGAAAGCAGGTAGAACAACTTTTGTGGTGCCTTTCAAATGCCTACCAAGGTAGTGTAAAAACCACCAGGAGAACTCCTGTCTGGCACCTTCCCCGGTGGAGTTGTGCATGGGGTGTCTGTGAAACATTTTGTCACCGGCCGACTCCAAAAATCAGCGGTTCCCCATCTCAGCCCAGAAAGCAGGTAGAACAACTTTTGTGGTGTCTTTCAGATGCCTACCGGAGCAATGTAAAAACTACCAGGAGAACTCCTGTCTGGCACCTTCCCCGGTGGAGTTGTGCAGGGGGTGTGTTTGGAACATTTTATCACCAGCCGAGTCCAAAATTCAGCTGTTCCCCATCTCAGCCCAGAAAGCAGGTAGAACAACTTTTGTGGTGTCTTTCAGATGCCTACCAAGGTAGTGTAAAAACTACGAAGAGAACTCCTGTCTGGCACCTTCCCCGGTGGAGTTGTGCATGGGGTGTGTTTGGAACATTTTGTCACCGGCCGAGTCCAAAATTCAGCGATTCCCCATCTCAGCCCAGAAAGCAGGTAGAACAACTTTTGTGGTGTCTTTCAGATGCCTACCAAGGTAGTGTAAAAACTACCAGGAGAACTCCTGTCTGGCACCTTCCCCGGTGGAGTTGTGCAGGGGGTGTGTTTGGAACATTTTGTCACCGGCCGAGTCCAAAATTCAGCGGTTCCCCATCTCAGCCCAGAAAGCAGGTACAACAACTTTTGTGGTGTCTTTCAGATGCCTACCAAGGTAGTGTAAAAACTACCAGGAGAACTCCTGTCTGGCACCTTCCCCGGTGGAGTTGTGCATGGGGTGTGTTTGGAACATTTTGTCACCAGCCGAGTCCAAAATTCAGCGTTTCCCCATCTCAGCCCAGAAAGCAGGTAGAACAACTTTTGTGGTGTCTTTCAGATGCCTACCGGAGCAATGTAAAAACTACCAGGAGAACTCCTGTCTGGCACCTTCCCCGGTGGAGTTGTGCATGGGGTGTGTTTGGAACATTTTGTCACCGGCCGAGTCCAAAATTCAGCGGTTCCCCATCTCAGCCCAGAAAGCAGGTACAACAACTTTTGTGGTGTCTTTTAGATGCCTACCAAGGTAGTGTAAAAACTACCAAGAGAACTCCTGTCTGGCACCTTCCCCGGTGGAGTTGTGCATGGGGTGTGTTTGGAACATTTTGTCACCGGCCGAGTCCAAAATTCAGCGGTTCCCCATCTCAGCCCAGAAAGCAGGTAGAACAACTTTTGTGGTGTCTTTCAGATGCCTACCAAGGTAGTGTAAAAACTACCAGGAGAACTCCTGTCTGGCACCTTCCCCGGTGGAGTTGTGCATGGGGTGTGTTTGGAACATTTTGTCACCGGCCGACTCCAAAATTCAGCGATTCCCCATCTCAGCCCAGAAAGCAGGTAGAACAACTTTTGTGGTGTCTTTCAGATGCCTACCAAGGTAGTGTAAAAACTACCAGGAGAACTCCTGTCTGGCACCTTCCGTGGTGGAGTTGTGCATGGGGTGTGTTTGGAACATTTTGTCACCGGCCGACTCCAAAATTCAGCGTTTCCCCATCTCAGCCCAGAAAGCAGGTAGAACAACTTTTGTGGTGCCTTTCAGATGCCTACCAAGGTAGTGTAAAAACTACCAAGAGAACTCCTGTCTGGCACCTTCCCCGGTGGAGTTGTGCATGGGGTGTGTTTGGAACATTTTGTCAACGGCCGACTCCAAAATTCAGCGTTTCCGCATCTCAGCCCACAAAGCAGGTACAACAACTTTTCTTGTGCCTTTCAGCTGCCTACCAAGGTAGTGTAAAAACTACCAACAGAATTCGTTCCTGGCTCCTTCGCCGGTGGAGTTGTGCATGGGGTGTCTGTGGAACATTTTGTCACCGGCCGACTCCAAAATTCAGCGGTTCCCCATCTCAGCCCAGAAAGCAGGAAGAACAACTTTTGTGGTGCCTTTCAAATGCCTACCAAGGTAGTGTAAAAACCACCAGGAGAACTCCTGTCTGGCACCTTCCCCGGTGGAGATGTGCATGGGGTGTCTGTGAAACATTTTGTCACCGGCCGACTCCAAAATTCAGCGGTTCCCCATCTCAGCCCAGAAAGCAGGTAGAACAACTTTTGTGGTGTCTTTCAGATGCCTACCAAGGTAGTGTAAAAACTACCAGGAGAACTCCTGTCTGGCACCTTCCCCGGTGGAGTTGTGCATGGGGTGTGTTTGGAACATTTTGTCACCGGCCGACTCCAAAATTCAGCGATTCCCCATCTCAGCCCAGAAAGCAGGTAGAACAACTTTTGTGGTGTCTTTCAGATGCCTACCAAGGTAGTGTAAAAACTACCAGGAGAACTCCTGTCTGGCACCTTCCCCGGTGGAGTTGTGCATGGGGTGTGTTTGGAACATTTTGTCACCGGCCGACTCCAAAATTCAGCGGTTCCCCATCTCAGCCCAGAAAGCAGGTAGAACAACTTTTTTGGTGCCTTTCAGATGCCTACCAAGGTAGTGTAAAAACTACCAAGAGAACTCCTGTCTGGCACCTTCCCCGGTGGAGTTGTGCATGGGGTGTGTTTGGAACATTTTGTCACCGGCCGACTCCAAAATTCAGCGATTCCCCATCTCAGCCCAGAAAGCAGGTAGAACAACTTTTGTGGTGTCTTTCAGATGCCTACCAAGGTAGTGTAAAAACTACCAGGAGAACTCCTGTCTGGCACCTTCCCCGGTGGAGTTGTGCATGGGGTGTCTGTGGAACATTTTGTCACCGGCCGACTCCAAAATTCAGCTCTTCCCCATCTCAGCCCAGAAAGCAGGTAGAACAACTTTTGTGGTGTCTTTCAGATGCCTACCGGAGCAATGTAAAAACTACCAGGAGAACTCCTGTCTGGCACCTTCCCCGGTGGAGTTGTGCAGGGGGTGTGTTTGGAACATTTTGCCACCAGCCGACTCCAAAATTCAGCGATTCCCCATCTCAGCCCAGAAAGCAGGTAGAACAACTTTTGTGGTGTCTTTCAGATGCCTACCAAGGTAGTGTAAAAACTACCAGGAGAACTCCTGTCTGGCACCTTCCCCGGTGGAGTTGTGCATGGGGTGTCTGTGAAACATTTTGTCACCGGCCGAGTCCAAAATTCAGCGGTTCCCCATCTCAGCCCAGAAAGCAGGTAGAACAACTTTTGTGGTGTCTTTCAGATGCCTACCGGAGCAATGTAAAAACTACCAGGAGAACTCCTGTCTGGCACCTTCCCCGGTGGAGTTGTGCATGGGGTGTGTTTGGAACATTTTGTCACCGGCCGAGTCCAAAATTCAGCGGTTCCCCATCTCAGCCCAGAAAGCAGGTACAACAACTTTTGTGGTGTCTTTCAGATGCCTACCAAGGTAGTGTAAAAACTACCAGGAGAACTCCTGTCTGGCACCTTCCCCGGTGGAGTTGTGCATGGGGTGTGTTTGGAACATTTTGTCACCAGCCGAGTCCAAAATTCAGCGTTTCCCCATCTCAGCCCAGAAAGCAGGTAGAACAACTTTTGTGGTGTCTTTCAGATGCCTACCGGACCAATGTAAAAACTACCAGGAGAACTCCTGTCTGGCACCTTCCCCGGTGGAGTTGTGCATGGGGTGTGTTTGGAACATTTTGTCACCGGCCGAGTCCAAAATTCAGCGGTTCCCCATCTCAGCCCAGAAAGCAGGTACAACAACTTTTGTGGTGTCTTTTAGATGCCTACCAAGGTAGTGTAAAAACTACCAAGAGAACTCCTGTCTGGCACCTTCCCCGGTGGAGTTGTGCATGGGGTGTGTTTGGAACATTTTGTCACCGGCCGAGTCCAAAATTCAGCGGTTCCCCATCTCAGCCCAGAAAGCAGGTAGAACAACTTTTGTGGTGTCTTTCAGATGCCTACCAAGGTAGTGTAAAAACTACCAGGAGAACTCCTGTCTGGCACCTTCCCCGGTGGAGTTGTGCAGGGGGTGTGTTTGGAACATTTTGTCACCGGCCGACTCCAAAATTCAGCGATTCCCCATCTCAGCCCAGAAAGCAGGTAGAACAACTTTTGTGGTGTCTTTCAGATGCCTACCGGAGCAATGTAAAAACTACCAGGAGAACTCCTGTCTGGCACCTTCCCCGGTGGAGTTGTGCAGGGGGTGTGTTTGGAACATTTTGCCACCAGCCGACTCCAAAGTTCAGCGGTTCCCCATCCTAGCCCAGAAAGCAGGAAGAACAACTTTTGTGGTGCCTTTCAAATGCCTACCAAGGTAGTGTAAAAACTACCAAGAGAACTCCTGTCTGGCACCTTCCCCGGTGGAGTTGTGCATGGGGTGTCTGTGAAACATTTTGTCACCGGCCGAGTCCAAAATTCAGCGGTTCCCCATCTCAGCCCAGAAAGCAGGTAGAACAACTTTTGTGGTGTCTTTCAGATGCCTACCGGAGCAATGTAAAAACTACCAGGAGAACTCCTGTCTGGCACCTTCCCCGGTGGAGTTGTGCATGGGGTGTGTTTGGAACATTTTGTCACCGGCCGAGTCCAAAATTCAGCGGTTCCCCATCTCAGCCCAGAAAGCAGGTACAACAACTTTTGTGGTGTCTTTCAGATGCCTACCAAGGTAGTGTAAAAACTACCAGGAGAACTCCTGTCTGGCACCTTCCCCGGTGGAGTTGTGCATGGGGTGTGTTTGGAACATTTTGTCACCGGCCGAGTCCAAAATTCAGCGTTTCCCCATCTCAGCCCAGAAAGCAGGTAGAACAACTTTTGTGGTGTCTTTCAGATGCCTACCGGAGCAATGTAAAAACTACCAGGAGAACTCCTGTCTGGCACCTTCCCCGGTGGAGTTGTGCATGGGGTGTGTTTGGAACATTTTGTCACCGGCCGAGTCCAAAATTCAGCGGTTCCCCATCTCAGCCCAGAAAGCAGGTACAACAACTTTTGTGGTGTCTTTTAGATGCCTACCAAGGTAGTGTAAAAACTACCAAGAGAACTCCTGTCTGGCACCTTCCCCGGTGGAGTTGTGCATGGGGTGTGTTTGGAACATTTTGTCACCGGCCGAGTCCAAAATTCAGCGGTTCCCCATCTCAGCCCAGAAAGCAGGTAGAACAACTTTTGTGGTGTCTTTCAGATGCCTACCAAGGTAGTGTAAAAACTACCAGGAGAACTCCTGTCTGGCACCTTCCCCGGTGGAGTTGTGCAGGGGGTGTGTTTGGAACATTTTGTCACCGGCCGACTCCAAAATTCAGCGATTCCCCATCTCAGCCCAGAAAGCAGGTAGAACAACTTTTGTGGTGTCTTTCAGATGCCTACCAAGGTAGTGTAAAAACTACCAGGAGAACTCCTGTCTGGCACCTTCCCCGGTGGAGGTGTGCATGGGGTGTGTTTGGAACATTTTGTCACCGGCCGAGTCCAAAATTCAGCGTTTCCCCATCTCAGCCCAGAAAGCAGGTAGAACAACTTTTGTGGTGCCTTTCAGATGCCTACCAAGGTAGTGTAAAAACTACCAAGAGAACTCCTGTCTGGCACCTTCCCCGGTGGAGTTGTGCATGGGGTGTGTTTGGAACATTTTGTCACCGGCCGACTCCAAAATTCAGCGTTTCCGCATCTCAGCCCACAAAGCAGGTAGAACAACTTTTCTTGTGCCTTTCAGCTGCCTACCAAGGTAGTGTAAAAACTACCAACAGAATTCGTTCCTGGCTCCTTCGCCGGTGGAGTTGTGCATGGGGTGTCTGTGGAACATTTTGTCACCGGCCGACTCCAAAATTCAGCGGTTCCCCATCTCAGCCCAGAAAGCAGGAAGAACAACTTTTGTGGTGCCTTTCAAATGCCTACCAAGGTAGTGTAAAAACCACCAGGAGAACTCCTGTCTGGCACCTTCCCCGGTGGAGATGTGCATGGGGTGTCTGTGAAACATTTTGTCACCGGCCGACTCCAAAATTCAGCGGTTCCCCATCTCAGCCCAGAAAGCAGGTAGAACAACTTTTGTGGTGTCTTTCAGATGCCTACCAAGGTAGTGTAAAAACTACCAGGAGAACTCCTGTCTGGCACCTTCCCCGGTGGAGTTGTGCATGGGGTGTGTTTGGAACATTTTGTCACCGGCCGACTCCAAAATTCAGCGATTCCCCATCTCAGCCCAGAAAGCAGGTAGAACAACTTTTGTGGTGTCTTTCAGATGCCTACCAAGGTAGTGTAAAAACTACCAGGAGAACTCCTGTCTGGCACCTTCCGTGGTGGAGTTGTGCATGGGGTGTGTTTGGAACATTTTGTCACCGGCCGACTCCAAAATTCAGCGGTTCCCCATCTCAGCCCAGAAAGCAGGTAGAACAACTTTTTTGGTGTCTTTCAGATGCCTACCAAGGTAGTGTAAAAACTACCAGGAGAACTCCTGTCTGGCACCTTCCCCGGTGGAGTTGTGCATGGGGTGTGTTTGGAACATTTTGTCACCGGCCGACTCCAAAATTCAGCGGTTCCCCATCTCAGCCCAGAAAGCAGGTAGAACAACTTTTTTGGTGCCTTTCAGATGCCTACCAAGGTAGTGTAAAAACTACCAAGAGAACTCCTGTCTGGCACCTTCCCCGGTGGAGTTGTGCATGGGGTGTGTTTGGAACATTTTGTCACCGGCCGAGTCCAAAATTCAGCGATTCCCCATCTCAGCCCAGAAAGCAGGTAGAACAACTTTTGTGGTGTCTTTCAGATGCCTACCAAGGTAGTGTAAAAACTACCAGGAGAACTCCTGTCTGGCACCTTCCCCGGTGGAGTTGTGCATGGGGTGTCTGTGGAACATTTTGTCACCGGCCGACTCCAAAAATCAGCGGTTCCCCATCTCAGCCCAGAAAGCAGGTAGAACAACTTTTGTGGTGTCTTTCAGATGCCTACCGGAGCAATGTAAAAACTACCAGGAGAACTCCTGTCTGGCACCTTCCCCGGTGGAGTTGTGCAGGGGGTGTGTTTGGAACATTTTGCCACCAGCCGACTCCAAAGTTCAGCGGTTCCCCATCCTAGCCCAGAAAGCAGGAAGAACAACTTTTGTGGTGCCTTTCAAATGCCTACCAAGGTAGTGTAAAAACTACCAAGAGAACTCCTGTCTGGCACCTTCCCCGGTGGAGTTGTGCATGGGGTGTCTGTGAAACATTTTGTCACCGGCCGAGTCCAAAATTCAGCGGTTCCCCATCTCAGCCCAGAAAGCAGGTAGAACAACTTTTGTGGTGTCTTTCAGATGCCTACCGGAGCAATGTAAAAACTACCAGGAGAACTCCTGTCTGGCACCTTCCCCGGTGGAGTTGTGCAGGGGGTGTGTTTGGAACATTTTGTCACCAGCCGAGTCCAAAATTCAGCGGTTCCCCATCTCAGCCCAGAAAGCAGGTAGAACAACTTTTGTGGTGTCTTTCAGATGCCTACCGGAGCAATGTAAAAACTACCAGGAGAACTCCTGTCTGGCACCTTCCGTGGTGGAGTTGTGCATGGGGTGTGTTTGGAACATTTTGTCACCGGCCGAGTCCAAAATTCAGCGGTTCCCCATCTCAGCCCAGAAAGCAGGTAGAACAACTTTTGTGGTGTCTTTCAGATGCCTACCAAGGTAGTGTAAAAACTACCAGGAGAACTCCTGTCTGGCACCTTCCCCGGTGGAGTTGTGCAGGGGGTGTGTTTGGAACATTTTGTCACCGGCCGACTCCAAAATTCAGCGATTCCCCATCTCAGCCCAGAAAGCAGGTAGAACAACTTTTGTGGTGTCTTTCAGATGCCTACCAAGGTAGTGTAAAAACTACCAGGAGAACTCCTGTCTGGCACCTTCCGTGGTGGAGTTGTGCAGGGGGTGTGTTTGGAACATTTTGCCACCAGCCGAGTCCAAAATTCAGCGGTTCCCCATCTCAGCCCAGAAAGCAGGTAGAACAACTTTTGTGGTGCCTTTCAGATGCCTACCAAGGTAGTGTAAAAACTACTAAGAGAACTCCTGTCTGGCACCTTCCCCGGTGGAGTTGTGCATGGGGTGTGTTTGGAACATTTTGTCACCAGCCGAGTCCAAAATTCAGCGGTTCCCCATCTCAGCCCAGAAAGCAGGTAGAACATCTTTTGTGGTGCCTTTCAGCTGCCTACCGGATCAATGTAAAAACTACCAGGAGAACTCCTGTCTGGCACCTTCCCCGGTGGAGTTGTGCAGGGGGTGTGTTTGGAACATTTTATCACCAGCCGAGTCCAAAATTCAGCTGTTCCCCATCTCAGCCCAGAAAGCAGGTAGAACAACTTTTGTGGTGTCTTTCAGATGCCTACCAAGGTAGTGTAAAAACTACGAAGAGAACTCCTGTCTGGCACCTTCCCGGTGGAGTTGTGCATGGGGTGTGTTTGGAACATTTTGTCACCGGCCGAGTCCAAAATTCAGCGATTCCCCATCTCAGCCCAGAAAGCAGGTAGAACAACTTTTGTGGTGTCTTTCAGATGCCTACCAAGGTAGTGTAAAAACTACCAGGAGAACTCCTGTCTGGCACCTTCCCCGGTGGAGTTGTGCAGGGGGTGTGTTTGGAACATTTTGTCACCGGCCGAGTCCAAAATTCAGCGGTTCCCCATCTCAGCCCAGAAAGCAGGTAGAACAACTTTTGTGGTGTCTTTCAGATGCCTACCAAGGTAGTGTAAAAACTACCAGGAGAACTCCTGTCTGGCACCTTCCCCGGTGGAGTTGTGCATGGGGTGTGTTTGGAACATTTTGTCACCAGCCGAGTCCAAAATTCAGCGTTTCCCCATCTCAGCCCAGAAAGCAGGTAGAACAACTTTTGTGGTGTCTTTCAGATGCCTACCGGAGCAATGTAAAAACTACCAGGAGAACTCCTGTCTGGCACCTTCCCCGGTGGAGTTGTGCATGGGGTGTGTTTGGAACATTTTGTCACCGGCCGAGTCCAAAATTCAGCGGTTCCCCATCTCAGCCCAGAAAGCAGGTACAACAACTTTTGTGGTGTCTTTTAGATGCCTACCAAGGTAGTGTAAAAACTACCAAGAGAACTCCTGTCTGGCACCTTCCCCGGTGGAGTTGTGCATGGGGTGTGTTTGGAACATTTTGTCACCGGCCGAGTCCAAAATTCAGCGGTTCCCCATCTCAGCCCAGAAAGCAGGTAGAACAACTTTTGTGGTGTCTTTCAGATGCCTACCAAGGTAGTGTAAAAACTACCAGGAGAACTCCTGTCTGGCACCTTCCCCGGTGGAGTTGTGCATGGGGTGTGTTTGGAACATTTTGTCACCGGCCGACTCCAAAATTCAGCGATTCCCCATCTCAGCCCAGAAAGCAGGTAGAACAACTTTTGTGGTGCCTTTCAGATGCCTACCAAGGTAGTGTAAAAACTACCAGGAGAACTCCTGTCTGGCACCTTCCGTGGTGGAGTTGTGCATGGGGTGTGTTTGGAACATTTTGTCACCGGCCGACTCCAAAATTCAGCGTTTCCCCATCTCAGCCCAGAAAGCAGGTAGAACAACTTTTGTGGTGCCTTTCAGATGCCTACCAAGGTAGTGTAAAAACTACCAAGAGAACTCCTGTCTGGCACCTTCCCCGGTGGAGTTGTGCATGGGGTGTGTTTGGAACATTTTGTCAACGGCCGACTCCAAAATTCAGCGTTTCCGCATCTCAGCCCACAAAGCAGGTACAACAACTTTTCTTGTGCCTTTCAGCTGCCTACCAAGGTAGTGTAAAAACTACCAACAGAATTCGTTCCTGGCTCCTTCGCCGGTGGAGTTGTGCATGGGGTGTCTGTGGAACATTTTGTCACCGGCCGACTCCAAAATTCAGCGGTTCCCCATCTCAGCCCAGAAAGCAGGAAGAACAACTTTTGTGGTGCCTTTCAAATGCCTACCAAGGTAGTGTAAAAACCACCAGGAGAACTCCTGTCTGGCACCTTCCCCGGTGGAGATGTGCATGGGGTGTCTGTGAAACATTTTGTCACCGGCCGACTCCAAAATTCAGCGGTTCCCCATCTCAGCCCAGAAAGCAGGTAGAACAACTTTTGTGGTGTCTTTCAGATGCCTACCAAGGTAGTGTAAAAACTACCAAGAGAACTCCTGTCTGGCACCTTCCCCGGTGGAGTTGTGCATGGGGTGTCTGTGAAACATTTTGTCACCGGCCGAGTCCAAAATTCAGCGGTTCCCCATCTCAGCCCAGAAAGCAGGTAGAACAACTTTTGTGGTGTCTTTCAGATGCCTACCGGAGCAATGTAAAAACTACCAGGAGAACTCCTGTCTGGCACCTTCCCCGGTGGAGTTGTGCAGGGGGTGTGTTTGGAACATTTTGTCACCAGCCGAGTCCAAAATTCAGCGATTCCCCATCTCAGCCCAGAAAGCAGGTAGAACAACTTTTGTGGTGTCTTTCAGATGCCTACCGGAGCAATGTAAAAACTACCAGGAGAACTCCTGTCTGGCACCTTCCGTGGTGGAGTTGTGCATGGGGTGTGTTTGGAACATTTTGTCACCGGCCGAGTCCAAAATTCAGCGGTTCCCCATCTCAGCCCAGAAAGCAGGTAGAACAACTTTTGTGGTGTCTTTCAGATGCCTACCAAGGTAGTGTAAAAACTACCAGGAGAACTCCTGTCTGGCACCTTCCCCGGTGGAGTTGTGCAGGGGGTGTGTTTGGAACATTTTGTCACCGGCCGACTCCAAAATTCAGCGATTCCCCATCTCAGCCCAGAAAGCAGGTAGAACAACTTTTGTGGTGTCTTTCAGATGCCTACCAAGGTAGTGTAAAAACTACCAGGAGAACTCCTGTCTGGCACCTTCCCCGGTGGAGTTGTGCAGGGGGTGTGTTTGGAACATTTTGCCACCAGCCGACTCCAAAATTCAGCGGTTCCCCATCTCAGCCCAGAAAGCAGGTAGAACAACTTTTGTGGTGCCTTTCAGATGCCTACCAAGGTAGTGTAAAAACTACTAAGAGAACTCCTGTCTGGCACCTTCCCCGGTGGAGTTGTGCATGGGGTGTGTTTGGAACATTTTGTCACCAGCCGAGTCCAAAATTCAGCGGTTCCCCATCTCAGCCCAGAAAGCAGGTAGAACATCTTTTGTGGTGCCTTTCAGCTGCCTACAGGATCAATGTAAAAACTACCAGGAGAACTCCTGTCTGGCACCTTCCCCGGTGGAGTTGTGCAGGGGGTGTGTTTGGAACATTTTGCCACCAGCCGACTCCAAAATTCAGCGGTTCCCCATCTCAGCCCAGAAAGCAGGTAGAACAACTTTTGTGGTGCCTTTCAAATGCCTACCAAGGTAGTGTAAAAACCACCAGGAGAACTCCTGTCTGGCACCTTCCCCGGTGGAGTTGTGCATGGGGTGTCTGTGAAACATTTTGTCACCGGCCGACTCCAAAAATCAGCGGTTCCCCATCTCAGCCCAGAAAGCAGGTAGAACAACTTTTGTGGTGTCTTTCAGATGCCTACCGGAGCAATGTAAAAACTACCAGGAGAACTCCTGTCTGGCACCTTCCCCGGTGGAGTTGTGCAGGGGGTGTGTTTGGAACATTTTATCACCAGCCGAGTCCAAAATTCAGCTGTTCCCCATCTCAGCCCAGAAAGCAGGTAGAACAACTTTTGTGGTGTCTTTCAGATGCCTACCAAGGTAGTGTAAAAACTACGAAGAGAACTCCTGTCTGGCACCTTCCCCGGTGGAGTTGTGCATGGGGTGTGTTTGGAACATTTTGTCACCGGCCGAGTCCAAAATTCAGCGATTCCCCATCTCAGCCCAGAAAGCAGGTAGAACAACTTTTGTGGTGTCTTTCAGATGCCTACCAAGGTAGTGTAAAAACTACCAGGAGAACTCCTGTCTGGCACCTTCCCCGGTGGAGTTGTGCAGGGGGTGTGTTTGGAACATTTTGTCACCGGCCGAGTCCAAAATTCAGCGGTTCCCCATCTCAGCCCAGAAAGCAGGTAGAACAACTTTTGTGGTGTCTTTCAGATGCCTACCAAGGTAGTGTAAAAACTACCAGGAGAACTCCTGTCTGGCACCTTCCCCGGTGGAGTTGTGCATGGGGTGTGTTTGGAACATTTTGTCACCAGCCGTGTCCAAAATTCAGCGTTTCCCCATCTCAGCCCAGAAAGCAGGTAGAACAACTTTTGTGGTGTCTTTCAGATGCCTACCGGAGCAATGTAAAAACTACCAGGAGAACTCCTGTCTGGCACCTTCCCCGGTGGAGTTGTGCATGGGGTGTGTTTGGAACATTTTGTCACCGGCCGAGTCCAAAATTCAGCGGTTCCCCATCTCAGCCCAGAAAGCAGGTACAACAACTTTTGTGGTGTCTTTTAGATGCCTACCAAGGTAGTGTAAAAACTACCAAGAGAACTCCTGTCTGGCACCTTCCCCGGTGGAGTTGTGCATGGGGTGTGTTTGGAACATTTTGTCACCGGCCGAGTCCAAAATTCAGCGGTTCCCCATCTCAGCCCAGAAAGCAGGTAGAACAACTTTTGTGGTGTCTTTCAGATGCCTACCAAGGTAGTGTAAAAACTACCAGGAGAACTCCTGTCTGGCACCTTCCCCGGTGGAGTTGTGCATGGGGTGTGTTTGGAACATTTTGTCACCGGCCGACTCCAAAATTCAGCGATTCCCCATCTCAGCCCAGAAAGCAGGTAGAACAACTTTTGTGGTGTCTTTCAGATGCCTACCAAGGTAGTGTAAAAACTACCAGGAGAACTCCTGTCTGGCACCTTCCGTGGTGGAGTTGTGCATGGGGTGTGTTTGGAACATTTTGTCACCGGCCGACTCCAAAATTCAGCGTTTCCCCATCTCAGCCCAGAAAGCAGGTAGAACAACTTTTGTGGTGCCTTTCAGATGCCTACCAAGGTAGTGTAAAAACTACCAAGAGAACTCCTGTCTGGCACCTTCCCCGGTGGAGTTGTGCATGGGGTGTGTTTGGAACATTTTGTCAACGGCCGACCCTAAAATTCAGCGTTTCCGCATCTCAGCCCACAAAGCAGGTACAACAACTTTTCTTGTGCCTTTCAGCTGCCTACCAAGGTAGTGTAAAAACTACCAACAGAATTCGTTCCTGGCTCCTTCGCCGGTGGAGTTGTGCATGGGGTGTCTGTGGAACATTTTGTCACCGGCCGACTCCAAAATTCAGCGGTTCCCCATCTCAGCCCAGAAAGCAGGAAGAACAACTTTTGTGGTGCCTTTCAAATGCCTACCAAGGTAGTGTAAAAACCACCAGGAGAACTCCTGTCTGGCACCTTCCCCGGTGGAGATGTGCATGGGGTGTCTGTGAAACATTTTGTCACCGGCCGACTCCAAAATTCAGCGGTTCCCCATCTCAGCCCAGAAAGCAGGTAGAACAACTTTTGTGGTGTCTTTCAGATGCCTACCAAGGTAGTGTAAAAACTACCAGGAGAACTCCTGTCTGGCACCTTCCCCGGTGGAGTTGTGCATGGGGTGTGTTTGGAACATTTTGTCACCGGCCGACTCCAAAATTCAGCGATTCCCCATCTCAGCCCAGAAAGCAGGAAGAACAACTTTTGTGGTGCCTTTCAAATGCCTACCAAGGTAGTGTAAAAACTACCAGGAGAACTCCTGTCTGGCACCTTCCCCGGTGGAGTTGTGCATGGGGTGTGTTTGGAACATTTTGTCACCGGCCGACTCCAAAATTCAGCGGTTCCCCATCTCAGCCCAGAAAGCAGGTAGAACAACTTTTTTGGTGCCTTTCAGATGCCTACCAAGGTAGTGTAAAAACTACCAAGAGAACTCCTGTCTGGCACCTTCCCCGGTGGAGTTGTGCATGGGGTGTGTTTGGAACATTTTGTCACCGGCCGACTCCAAAATTCAGCGATTCCCCATCTCAGCCCAGAAAGCAGGTAGAACAACTTTTGTGGTGTCTTTCAGATGCCTACCAAGGTAGTGTAAAAACTACCAGGAGAACTCCTGTCTGGCACCTTCCCCGGTGGAGTTGTGCATGGGGTGTCTGTGGAACATTTTGTCACCGGCCGACTCCAAAAATCAGCGGTTCCCCATCTCAGCCCAGAAAGCAGGTAGAACAACTTTTGTGGTATCTTTCAGATGCCTACCGGAGCAATGTAAAAACTACCAGGAGAACTCCTGTCTGGCACCTTCCCCGGTGGAGTTGTGCAGGGGGTGTGTTTGGAACATTTTGCCACCAGCCGACTCCAAAATTCAGCGATTCCCCATCTCAGCCCAGAAAGCAGGTAGAACAACTTTTGTGGTGTCTTTCAGATGCCTACCAAGGTAGTGTAAAAACTACCAGGAGAACTCCTGTCTGGCACCTTCCCCGGTGGAGTTGTGCATGGGGTGTCTGTGAAACATTTTGTCACCGGCCGAGTCCAAAATTCAGCGGTTCCCCATCTCAGCCCAGAAAGCAGGTAGAACAACTTTTGTGGTGTCTTTCAGATGCCTACCGGAGCAATGTAAAAACTACCAGGAGAACTCCTGTCTGGCACCTTCCCCGGTGGAGTTGTGCATGGGGTGTGTTTGGAACATTTTGTCACCGGCCGAGTCCAAAATTCAGCGGTTCCCCATCTCAGCCCAGAAAGCAGGTACAACAACTTTTGTGGTGTCTTTCAGATGCCTACCAAGGTAGTGTAAAAACTACCAGGAGAACTCCTGTCTGGCACCTTCCCCGGTGGAGTTGTGCATGGGGTGTGTTTGGAACATTTTGTCACCAGCCGAGTCCAAAATTCAGCGTTTCCCCATCTCAGCCCAGAAAGCAGGTAGAACAACTTTTGTGGTGTCTTTCAGATGCCTACCGGAGCAATGTAAAAACTACCAGGAGAACTCCTGTCTGGCACCTTCCCCGGTGGAGTTGTGCATGGGGTGTGTTTGGAACATTTTGTCACCGGCCGAGTCCAAAATTCAGCGGTTCCCCATCTCAGCCCAGAAAGCAGGTACAACAACTTTTGTGGTGTCTTTTAGATGCCTACCAAGGTAGTGTAAAAACTACCAAGAGAACTCCTGTCTGGCACCTTCCCCGGTGGAGTTGTGCATGGGGTGTGTTTGGAACATTTTGTCACCGGCCGAGTCCAAAATTCAGCGGTTCCCCATCTCAGCCCAGAAAGCAGGTAGAACAACTTTTGTGGTGTCTTTCAGATGCCTACCAAGGTAGTGTAAAAACTACCAGGAGAACTCCTGTCTGGCACCTTCCCCGGTGGAGTTGTGCAGGGGGTGTGTTTGGAACATTTTGTCACCGGCCGACTCCAAAATTCAGCGATTCCCCATCTCAGCCCAGAAAGCAGGTAGAACAACTTTTGTGGTGTCTTTCAGATGCCTACCGGAGCAATGTAAAAACTACCAGGAGAACTCCTGTCTGGCACCTTCCCCGGTGGAGTTGTGCAGGGGGTGTGTTTGGAACATTTTGCCACCAGCCGACTCCAAAGTTCAGCGGTTCCCCATCCTAGCCCAGAAAGCAGGAAGAACAACTTTTGTGGTGCCTTTCAAATGCCTACCAAGGTAGTGTAAAAACTACCAAGAGAACTCCTGTCTGGCACCTTCCCCGGTGGAGTTGTGCATGGGGTGTCTGTGAAACATTTTGTCACCGGCCGAGTCCAAAATTCAGCGGTTCCCCATCTCAGCCCAGAAAGCAGGTAGAACAACTTTTGTGGTGTCTTTCAGATGCCTACCGGAGCAATGTAAAAACTACCAGGAGAACTCCTGTCTGGCACCTTCCCCGGTGGAGTTGTGCATGGGGTGTGTTTGGAACATTTTGTCACCGGCCGAGTCCAAAATTCAGCGGTTCCCCATCTCAGCCCAGAAAGCAGGTACAACAACTTTTGTGGTGTCTTTCAGATGCCTACCAAGGTAGTGTAAAAACTACCAGGAGAACTCCTGTCTGGCACCTTCCCCGGTGGAGTTGTGCATGGGGTGTGTTTGGAACATTTTGTCACCAGCCGAGTCCAAAATTCAGCGTTTCCCCATCTCAGCCCAGAAAGCAGGTAGAACAACTTTTGTGGTGTCTTTCAGATGCCTACCGGAGCAATGTAAAAACTACCAGGAGAACTCCTGTCTGGCACCTTCCCCGGTGGAGTTGTGCATGGGGTGTGTTTGGAACATTTTGTCACCGGCCGAGTCCAAAATTCAGCGGTTCCCCATCTCAGCCCAGAAAGCAGGTACAACAACTTTTGTGGTGTCTTTTAGATGCCTACCAAGGTAGTGTAAAAACTACCAAGAGAACTCCTGTCTGGCACCTTCCCCGGTGGAGTTGTGCATGGGGTGTGTTTGGAACATTTTGTCACCGGCCGAGTCCAAAATTCAGCGGTTCCCCATCTCAGCCCAGAAAGCAGGTAGAACAACTTTTGTGGTGTCTTTCAGATGCCTACCAAGGTAGTGTAAAAACTACCAGGAGAACTCCTGTCTGGCACCTTCCCCGGTGGAGTTGTGCAGGGGGTGTGTTTGGAACATTTTGTCACCGGCCGACTCCAAAATTCAGCGATTCCCCATCTCAGCCCAGAAAGCAGGTAGAACAACTTTTGTGGTGTCTTTCAGATGCCTACCAAGGTAGTGTAAAAACTACCAGGAGAACTCCTGTCTGGCACCTTCCGTGGTGGAGTTGTGCATGGGGTGTGTTTGGAACATTTTGTCACCGGCCGAGTCCAAAATTCAGCGTTTCCCCATCTCAGCCCAGAAAGCAGGTAGAACAACTTTTGTGGTGCCTTTCAGATGCCTACCAAGGTAGTGTAAAAACTACCAAGAGAACTCCTGTCTGGCACCTTCCCCGGTGGAGTTGTGCATGGGGTGTGTTTGGAACATTTTGTCAACGGCCGACTCCAAAATTCAGCGTTTCCGCATCTCAGCCCACAAAGCAGGTACAACAACTTTTCTTGTGCCTTTCAGCTGCCTACCAAGGTAGTGTAAAAACTACCAACAGAATTCGTTCCTGGCTCCTTCGCCGGTGGAGTTGTGCATGGGGTGTCTGTGGAACATTTTGTCACCGGCCGACTCCAAAATTCAGCGGTTCCCCATCTCAGCCCAGAAAGCAGGAAGAACAACTTTTGTGGTGCCTTTCAAATGCCTACCAAGGTAGTGTAAAAACCACCAGGAGAACTCCTGTCTGGCACCTTCCCCGGTGGAGATGTGCATGGGGTGTCTGTGAAACATTTTGTCACCGGCCGACTCCAAAATTCAGCGGTTCCCCATCTCAGCCCAGAAAGCAGGTAGAACAACTTTTGTGGTGTCTTTCAGATGCCTACCAAGGTAGTGTAAAAACTACCAGGAGAACTCCTGTCTGGCACCTTCCCCGGTGGAGTTGTGCATGGGGTGTGTTTGGAACATTTTGTCACCGGCCGAGTCCAAAATTCAGCGTTTCCCCATCTCAGCCCAGAAAGCAGGTACAACAACTTTTGTGGTGTCTTTCAGATGCCTACCAAGGTAGTGTAAAAACTACCAGGAGAACTCCTGTCTGGCACCTTCCGTGGTGGAGTTGTGCATGGGGTGTGTTTGGAACATTTTGTCACCGGCCGACTCCAAAATTCAGCGGTTCCCCATCTCAGCCCAGAAAGCAGGTAGAACAACTTTTTTGGTGTCTTTCAGATGCCTACCAAGGTAGTGTAAAAACTACCAGGAGAACTCCTGTCTGGCACCTTCCCCGGTGGAGTTGTGCATGGGGTGTGTTTGGAACATTTTGTCACCGGCCGACTCCAAAATTCAGCGGTTCCCCATCTCAGCCCAGAAAGCAGGTAGAACAACTTTTTTGGTGCCTTTCAGATGCCTACCAAGGTAGTGTAAAAACTACCAAGAGAACTCCTGTCTGGCACCTTCCCCGGTGGAGTTGTGCATGGGGTGTGTTTGGAACATTTTGTCACCGGCCGAGTCCAAAATTCAGCGATTCCCCATCTCAGCCCAGAAAGCAGGTAGAACAACTTTTGTGGTGTCTTTCAGATGCCTACCAAGGTAGTGTAAAAACTACCAGGAGAACTCCTGTCTGGCACCTTCCCCGGTGGAGTTGTGCATGGGGTGTCTGTGGAACATTTTGTCACCGGCCGACTCCAAAAATCAGCGGTTCCCCATCTCAGCCCAGAAAGCAGGTAGAACAACTTTTGTGGTGTCTTTCAGATGCCTACCGGAGCAATGTAAAAACTACCAGGAGAACTCCTGTCTGGCACCTTCCCCGGTGGAGTTGTGCAGGGGGTGTGTTTGGAACATTTTGCCACCAGCCGACTCCAAAGTTCAGCGGTTCCCCATCCTAGCCCAGAAAGCAGGAAGAACAACTTTTGTGGTGCCTTTCAAATGCCTACCAAGGTAGTGTAAAAACTACCAAGAGAACTCCTGTCTGGCACCTTCCCCGGTGGAGTTGTGCATGGGGTGTCTGTGAAACATTTTGTCACCGGCCGAGTCCAAAATTCAGCGGTTCCCCATCTCAGCCCAGAAAGCAGGTAGAACAACTTTTGTGGTGTCTTTCAGATGCCTACCGGAGCAATGTAAAAACTACCAGGAGAACTCCTGTCTGGCACCTTCCCCGGTGGAGTTGTGCAGGGGGTGTGTTTGGAACATTTTGTCACCAGCCGAGTCCAAAATTCAGCGGTTCCCCATCTCAGCCCAGAAAGCAGGTAGAACAACTTTTGTGGTGTCTTTCAGATGCCTACCGGAGCAATGTAAAAACTACCAGGAGAACTCCTGTCTGGCACCTTCCGTGGTGGAGTTGTGCATGGGGTGTGTTTGGAACATTTTGTCACCGGCCGAGTCCAAAATTCAGCGGTTCCCCATCTCAGCCCAGAAAGCAGGTAGAACAACTTTTGTGGTGTCTTTCAGATGCCTACCAAGGTAGTGTAAAAACTACCAGGAGAACTCCTGTCTGGCACCTTCCCCGGTGGAGTTGTGCAGGGGGTGTGTTTGGAACATTTTGTCACCGGCCGACTCCAAAATTCAGCGATTCCCCATCTCAGCCCAGAAAGCAGGTAGAACAACTTTTGTGGTGTCTTTCAGATGCCTACCAAGGTAGTGTAAAAACTACCAGGAGAACTCCTGTCTGGCACCTTCCGTGGTGGAGTTGTGCAGGGGGTGTGTTTGGAACATATTGCCACCAGCCGACTCCAAAATTCAGCGGTTCCCCATCTCAGCCCAGAAAGCAGGTAGAACAACTTTTGTGGTGCCTTTCAGATGCCTACCAAGGTAGTGTAAAAACTACTAAGAGAACTCCTGTCTGGCACCTTCCCCGGTGGAGTTGTGCATGGGGTGTGTTTGGAACATTTTGTCACCAGCCGAGTCCAAAATTCAGCGGTTCCCCATCTCAGCCCAGAAAGCAGGTAGAACATCTTTTGTGGTGCCTTTCAGCTGCCTACCAAGGTAGTGTAAAAACTACCAGGAGAACTCCTGTCTGGCACCTTCCCCGGTGGAGTTGTGCAGGGGGTGTGTTTGGAACATTTTGCCACCAGCCGACACCAAAATTCAGCTGTTCCCCATCTCAGCCCAGAAAGCAGGTAGAACAACTTTTGTGGTGTCTTTCAGATGCCTACCAAGGTAGTGTAAAAACTACCAGGAGAACTCCTGTCTGGCACCTTCCCCGGTGGAGTTGTGCATGGGGTGTGTTTGGAACATTTTGTCACCAGCCGAGTCCAAAATTCAGCGGTTCCCCATCTCAGCCCAGAAAGCAGGTAGAACAACTTTTGTGGTGTCTTTCAGATGCCTACCGGAGCAATGTAAAAACTACCAGGAGAACTCCTGTCTGGCACCTTCCCCGGTGGAGTTGTGCATGGGGTGTGTTTGGAACATTTTGTCACCGGCCGAGTCCAAAATTCAGCGGTTCCCCATCTCAGCCCAGAAAGCAGGTACAACAACTTTTGTGGTGTCTTTTAGATGCCTACCAAGGTAGTGTAAAAACTACCAAGAGAACTCCTGTCTGGCACCTTCCCCGGTGGAGTTGTGCATGGGGTGTGTTTGGAACATTTTGTCACCGGCCGAGTCCAAAATTCAGCGGTTCCCCATCTCAGCCCAGAAAGCAGGTAGAACAACTTTTGTGGTGTCTTTCAGATGCCTACCAAGGTAGTGTAAAAACTACCAGGAGAACTCCTGTCTGGCACCTTCCCCGGTGGAGTTGTGCATGGGGTGTGTTTGGAACATTTTGTCACCGGCCGAGTCCAAAATTCAGCGATTCCCCATCTCAGCCCAGAAAGCAGGTAGAACAACTTTTGTGGTGTCTTTCAGATGCCTACCAAGGTAGTGTAAAAACTACCAGGAGAACTCCTGTCTGGCACCTTCCGTGGTGGAGTTGTGCATGGGGTGTGTTTGGAACATTTTGTCACCGGCCGACTCCAAAATTCAGCGTTTCCCCATCTCAGCCCAGAAAGCAGGTAGAACAACTTTTGTGGTGCCTTTCAGATGCCTACCAAGGTAGTGTAAAAACTACCAAGAGAACTCCTGTCTGGCACCTTCCCCGGTGGAGTTGTGCATGGGGTGTGTTTGGAACATTTTGTCAACGGCCGACTCCAAAATTCAGCGTTTCCGCATCTCAGCCCACAAAGCAGGTAGAACAACTTTTCTTGTGCCTTTCAGCTGCCTACCAAGGTAGTGTAAAAACTACCAACAGAATTCGTTCCTGGCTCCTTCGCCGGTGGAGTTGTGCATGGGGTGTCTGTGGAACATTTTGTCACCGGCCGACTCCAAAATTCAGCGGTTCCCCATCTCAGCCCAGAAAGCAGGAAGAACAACTTTTGTGGTGCCTTTCAAATGCCTACCAAGGTAGTGTAAAAACCACCAGGAGAACTCCTGTCTGGCACCTTCCCCGGTGGAGATGTGCATGGGGTGTCTGTGAAACATTTTGTCACCGGCCGACTCCAAAATTCAGCGGTTCCCCATCTCAGCCCAGAAAGCAGGTAGAACAACTTTTGTGGTGTCTTTCAGATGCCTACCAAGGTAGTGTAAAAACTACCAGGAGAACTCCTGTCTGGCACCTTCCCCGGTGGAGTTGTGCATGGGGTGTGTTTGGAACATTTTGTCAACGGCCGACTCCAAAATTCAGCGGTTCCCCATCTCAGCCCACAAAGCAGGTACAACAACTTTTCTTGTGCCTTTCAGCTGCCTACCAAGGTAGTGTAAAAACTACCAACAGAATTCGTTCCTGGCTCCTTCGCCGGTGGAGTTGTGCATGGGGTGTCTGTGGAACATTTTGTCACCGGCCGACTCCAAAATTCAGCGGTTCCCCATCTCAGCCCAGAAAGCAGGAAGAACAACTTTTGTGGTGCCTTTCAAATGCCTACCAAGGTAGTGTAAAAACCACCAGGAGAACTCCTGTCTGGCACCTTCCCCGGTGGAGTTGTGCAGGGGGTGTGTTTGGAACATTTTGTCACCAGCCGAGTCCAAAATTCAGCGGTTCCCCATCTCAGCCCAGAAAGCAGGTAGAACAACTTTTGTGGTGTCTTTCAGATGCCTACCAAGGTAGTGTAAAAACTACCAGGAGAACTCCTGTCTGGCACCTTCCCCGGTGGAGTTGTGCATGGGGTGTCTGTGAAACATTTTGTCACCGGCCGACTCCAAAATTCAGCGGTTCCCCATCTCAGCCCAGAAAGCAGGTAGAACAACTTTTGTGGTGTCTTTCAGATGCCTACCGGAGCAATGTAAAAACTACCAGGAGAACTCCTGTCTGGCACCTTCCCCGGTGGAGTTGTGCATGGGGTGTTTTTGGAACATTTTGTCACCAGCCGACTCCAAAATTCAGCGTTTCCCCATCTCAGCCCAGAAAGCAGGCAGAACAACTTTTGTGGTGTCTTTCAGATGCCTACCAAGGTAGTGTAAAAACTACCAGGAGAACTCCTGTCTGGCACCTTCCCCGGTGGAGTTGTGCATGGGGTGTCTGTGAAACATTTTGTCACCGGCCGACTCCAAAATTCAGCGGTTCCCCATCTCAGCCCAGAAAGCAGGTAGAACAACTTTTGTGGTGTCTTTCAGATGCCTACCGGAGCAATGTAAAAACTACCAGGAGAACTCCTGTCTGGCACCTTCCCCGGTGGAGTTGTGCAGGGGGTGTGTTTGGAACATTTTATCACCAGCCGAGTCCAAAATTCAGCGATTCCCCATCTCAGCCCAGAAAGCAGGTAGAACAACTTTTGTGGTGCCTTTCAGATGCCTACCAAGGTAGTGTAAAAACTACCAGGAGAACTCCTGTCTGGCACCTTCCCCGGTGGAGTTGTGCATGGGGTGTGTTTGGAACATTTTGTCACCAGCCGACTCCAAAATTCAGCGGTTCCCCATCTCAGCCCAGAAAGCAGGTAGAACAACTTTTGTGGTGTCTTTCAGATGCCTACCAAGGTAGTGTAAAAACTACCAGGAGAACTCCTGTCTGGCACCTTCCCCGGTGGAGTTGTGCATGGGGTGTGTTTGGAACATTTTGTCACCGGCCGAGTCCAAAATTCAGCGATTCCCCATCTCAGCCCAGAAAGCAGGTAGAACAACTTTTGTGGTGTCTTTCAGATGCCTACCAAGGTAGTGTAAAAACTACCAGGAGAACTCCTGTCTGGCACCTTCCCCGGTGGAGATGTGCATGGGGTGTGTTTGGAACATTTTTCACCAGCCGAGTCCAAAATTCAGCTGTTCCCCATCTCAGCCCAGAAAGCAGGTAGAACAACTTTTGTGGTGTCTTTCAGATGCCTACCGGAGCAATGTAAAAACTACCAGGAGAACTCCTGTCTGGCACCTTCCCCGGTGGAGTTGTGCAGGGGGTGTGTTTGGAACATTTTGTCACCAGCCGACTCCAAAATTCAGCGGTTCCCCATCTCAGCCCACAAAGCAGGTACAACAACTTTTCTTGTGCCTTTCAGCTGCCTACCAAGGTAGTGTAAAAACTACCAACAGAATTCGTTCCTGGCACCTTCCCCGGTGGAGTTGTGCAAGGGGTTTCTGTGGAACATTTTGTCACCAGCCGAGTCCAAAATTCAGCGTTTCCCCATCTCAGCCCAGAAAGCAGGTAGAACAACTTTTGTGGTGTCTTTCAGATGCCTACCGGACCAATGTAAAAACTACCAGGAGAACTCCTGTCTGGCACCTTCCCCGGTGGAGTTGTGCAGGGGGTGTGTTTGGAACATTTTGCCACCAGCCGACTCCAAAGTTTAGCGGTTCCCCATCCTAGCCCAGAAAGCAGGAAGAACAACTTTTGTGGTGCCTTTCAAATGCCTACCAAGGTAGTGTAAAAACTACCAAGAGAACTCCTGTCTGGCACCTTCCCCGGTGGAGTTGTGCATGGGGTGTCTGTGAAACATTTTGTCACCGGCCGAGTCCAAAATTCAGCGGTTCCCCATCTCAGCCCAGAAAGCAGGTAGAACAACTTTTGTGGTGTCTTTCAGATGCCTACCGGAGCAATGTAAAAACTACCAGGAGAACTCCTGTCTGGCACCTTCCCCGGTGGAGTTGTGCAGGGGGTGTGTTTGGAACATTTTGTCACCAGCCGAGTCCAAAATTCAGCGATTCCCCATCTCAGCCCAGAAAGCAGGTAGAACAACTTTTGTGGTGTCTTTCAGATGCCTACCGGAGCAATGTAAAAACTACCAGGAGAACTCCTGTCTGGCACCTTCCCCGGTGGAGTTGTGCATGGGGTGTGTTTGGAACATTTTGTCACCGGCCGAGTCCAAAATTCAGCGGTTCCCCATCTCAGCCCAGAAAGCAGGTAGAACAACTTTTGTGGTGTCTTTCAGATGCCTACCAAGGTAGTGTAAAAACTACCAGGAGAACTCCTGTCTGGCACCTTCCCCGGTGGAGTTGTGCAGGGGGTGTGTTTGGAACATTTTGTCACAAGCCGACTCCAAAATTCAGCGGTTCCCCATCTCAGCCCAGAAAGCAGGTAGAACAACTTTTGTGGTGCCTTTCAGATGCCTACCAAGGTAGTGTAAAAACTACTAAGAGAACTCCTGTCTGGCACCTTCCCCGGTGGAGTTGTGCATGGGGTGTGTTTGGAACATTTTGTCACCAGCCGAGTCCAAAATTCAGCGTTTCCCCATCTCAGCCCAGAAAGCAGGTAGAACAACTTTTGTGGTGTCTTTCAGATGCCTACCGGAGCAATGTAAAAACTACCAGGAGAACTCCTGTCTGGCACCTTCCCCGGTGGAGTTGTGCAGGGGGTGTGTTTGGAACATTTTGTCACCGGCCGAGTCCAAAATTCAGCGGTTCCCCATCTCAGCCCACAAAGCAGGTACAACAACTTTTCTTGTGCCTTTCAGCTGCCTACCAAGGTAGTGTAAAAACTACCAAGAGAACTCCTGTCTGGCACCTTCCCCGGTGGAGTTGTGCATGGGGTGTGTTTGGAACATTTTGTCACCGGCCGAGTCCAAAATTCAGCGGTTCCCCATCTCAGCCCAGAAAGCAGGTAGAACAACTTTTGTGGTGTCTTTCAGATGCCTACCAAGGTAGTGTAAAAACTACCAGGAGAACTCCTGTCTGGCACCTTCCCCGGTGGAGTTGTGCAGGGGGTGTGTTTGG
The DNA here is from genome assembly GCF_023634085.1 of Falco cherrug. Lineage (NCBI taxonomy): Eukaryota > Metazoa > Chordata > Aves > Falconiformes > Falconidae > Falco > Falco cherrug. The sequence continues at coordinate 904,318 of NW_026599479.1, read as the reverse complement.
AACATTTTGTCACCGGCCGACTCCAAAATTCAGCGATTCCCCATCTCAGCCCAGAAAGCAGGTAGAACAACTTTTGTGGTGTCTTTCAGATGCCTACCAAGGTAGTGTAAAAACTACCAGGAGAACTCCTGTCTGGCACCTTCCGTGGTGGAGTTGTGCATGGGGTGTGTTTGGAACATTTTGTCACCGGCCGACTCCAAAATTCAGCGTTTCCCCATCTCAGCCCAGAAAGCAGGTAGAACAACTTTTGTGGTGCCTTTCAGATGCCTACCAAGGTAGTGTAAAAACTACCAAGAGAACTCCTGTCTGGCACCTTCCCCGGTGGAGTTGTGCATGGGGTGTGTTTGGAACATTTTGTCAACGGCCGACTCCAAAATTCAGCGTTTCCGCATCTCAGCCCACAAAGCAGGTACAACAACTTTTCTTGTGCCTTTCAGCTGCCTACCAAGGTAGTGTAAAAACTACCAACAGAATTCGTTCCTGGCACCTTCCCCGGTGGAGTTGTGCATGGGGTGTCTGTGGAACATTTTGTCACCGGCCGACTCCAAAATTCAGCGGTTCCCCATCTCAGCCCAGAAAGCAGGAAGAACAACTTTTGTGGTGCCTTTCAAATGCCTACCAAGGTAGTGTAAAAACCACCAGGAGAACTCCTGTCTGGCACCTTCCCCGGTGGAGATGTGCATGGGGTGTCTGTGAAACATTTTGTCACCGGCCGACTCCAAAATTCAGCGGTTCCCCATCTCAGCCCAGAAAGCAGGTAGAACAACTTTTGTGGTGTCTTTCAGATGCCTACCAAGGTAGTGTAAAAACTACCAGGAGAACTCCTGTCTGGCACCTTCCCCGGTGGAGTTGTGCATGGGGTGTGTTTGGAACATTTTGTCACCGGCCGACTCCAAAATTCAGCGATTCCCCATCTCAGCCCAGAAAGCAGGTACAACAACTTTTGTGGTGTCTTTCAGATGCCTACCAAGGTAGTGTAAAAACTACCAGGAGAACTCCTGTCTGGCACCTTCCCCGGTGGAGTTGTGCATGGGGTGTGTTTGGAACATTTTGTCAACGGCCGACTCCAAAATTCAGCGTTTCCGCATCTCAGCCCACAAAGCAGGTACAACAACTTTTTTTGTGCCTTTCAGCTGCCTACCAAGGTAGTGTAAAAACTACCAACAGAATTCGTTCCTGGCACCTTCCCCGGTGGAGTTGTGCATGGGGTGTGTTTGGAACATTTTGTCACCGGCCGAGTCCAAAATTCAGCGGTTCCCCATCTCAGCCCACAAAGCAGGTAGAACAACTTTTCTTGTGCCTTTCAGCTGCCTACCAAGGTAGTGTAAAAACTACCAAGAGAATTCGTTCCTGGCACCTTCCCCGGTGGAGTTGTGCATGGGGTGTCTGTGGAACATTTTGTCACCGGCCGAGTCCAAAATTCAGCGGTTCCCCATCTCAGCCCAGAAAGCAGGTAGAACAACTTTTGTGGTGTCTTTCAGATGCCTACCGGAGCAATGTAAAAACTACCAGGAGAACTCCTGTCTGGCACCTTCCCCGGTGGAGTTGTGCATGGGGTGTGTTTGGAACATTTTGTCACCGGCCGAGTCCAAAATTCAGCGGTTCCCCATCTCAGCCCAGAAAGCAGGTAGAACAACTTTTGTGGTGCCTTTCAGCTGCCTACCAAGGTAGTGTAAAAACTACCAAGAGAACTCCTGTCTGGCACCTTCCCCGGTGGAGTTGTGCATGGGGTGTGTTTGGAACATTTTGTCACCGGCCGAGTCCAAAATTCAGCGGTTCCCCATCTCAGCCCAGAAAGCAGGAAGAACAACATTTGTGGTGTCTTTCAGATGCCTACCAAGGTAGTGTAAAAACTACCAGGAGAACTCCTGTCTGGCACCTTCCCCGGTGGAGTTGTGCATGGGGTGTGTTTGGAACATTTTGTCACAAGCCGACTCCAAAATTCAGAGTTTCCCCATCTCAGCCCAGAAAGCAGGTAGAACAACTTTTGTGGTGCCTTTCAGCTGCCTACCAAGGTAGTGTAAAAACTACCAACAGAATTCGTTCCTGGCACCTTCCCCGGTGGAGTTGTGCATGGGGTGTGTTTGGAACATTTTGTCACCGGCCGAGTCCAAAATTCAGCGGTTCCCCATCTCAGCCCAGAAAGCAGGTAGAACAACTTTTGTGGTGTCTTTCAGATGCCTACCAAGGTAGTGTAAAAACTACCAGGAGAACTCCTGTCTGGCACCTTCCCCGGTGGAGTTGTGCAGGGGGTGTGTTTGGAACATTTTGTCACCGGCCGACTCCAAAATTCAGCGGTTCCCCATCTCAGCCCACAAAGCAGGTAGAACAACTTTTGTGGTGCCTTTCAGCTGCCTACCAAGGTAGTGTAAAAACTACCAACAGAATTCGTTCCTGGCACCTTCCCCGGTGGAGTTGTGCATGGGGTGTGTTTGGAACATTTTGTCACCGGCCGAGTCCAAAATTCAGCGGTTCCCCATCTCAGCCCAGAAAGCAGGTAGAACAACTTTTGTGGTGTCTTTCAGATGCCTACCAAGGTAGTGTAAAAACTACCAGGAGAACTCCTGTCTGGCACCTTCCCCGGTGGAGTTGTGCAGGGGGTGTGTTTGGAACATTTTGTCACCAGCCGAGTCCAAAATTCAGCGGTTCCCCATCTCAGCCCAGAAAGCAGGTAGAACAACTTTTGTGGTGTCTTTCAGATGCCTACCAAGGTAGTGTAAAAACTACCAGGAGAACTCCTGTCTGGCACCTTCCCCGGTGGAGTTGTGCATGGGCTGTCTGTGAAACATTTTGTCACCGGCCGACTCCAAAAATCAGCGGTTCCCCATCTCAGCCCAGAAAGCTGGTAGAACAACTTTTGTGGTGTCTTTCAGATGCCTACCAAGGTAGTGTAAAAACTACTAAGAGAACTCCTGTCTGGCACCTTCCCCGGTGGAGTTGTGCATGGGGTGTGTTTGGAACATTTTGTCACCGGCCGAGTCCAAAATTCAGCTGTTCCCCATCTCAGCCCAGAAAGCAGGTAGAACAACTTTTGTGGTGTCTTTCAGATGCCTACCAAGGTAGTGTAAAAACCACCAGGAGAACTCCTGTCTGGCACCTTCCCCGGTGGAGTTGTGCATGGGGTGTCTGTGAAACATTTTGTCACCGGCCGACTCCAAAAATCAGCGGTTCCCCATCTCAGCCCAGAAAGCAGGTAGAACAACTTTTGTGGTGTCTTTCAGATGCCTACCGGAGCAATGTAAAAACTACCAGGAGAACTCCTGTCTGGCACCTTCCCCGGTGGAGTTGTGCAGGGGGTGTGTTTGGAACATTTTTCACAAGCCGAGTCCAAAATTCAGCTGTTCCCCATCTCAGCCCAGAAAGCAGGTAGAACAACTTTTGTGGTGTCTTTCAGATGCCTACCAAGGTAGTGTAAAAACTACTAAGAGAACTCCTGTCTGGCACCTTCCCCGGTGGAGTTGTGCATGGGGTGTGTTTGGAACATTTTGTCACCGGCCGAGTCCAAAATTCAGCGATTCCCCATCTCAGCCCAGAAAGCAGGTAGAACAACTTTTGTGGTGTCTTTCAGATGCCTACCAAGGTAGTGTAAAAACTACCAGGAGAACTCCTGTCTGGCACCTTCCCCGGTGGAGTTGTGCATGGGGTGTGTTTGGAACATTTTATCACCAGCCGAGTCCAAAATTCAGCGGTTCCCCATCTCAGCCCAGAAAGCAGGTAGAACATCTTTTGTGGTGCCTTTCAGCTGCCTACCGGATCAATGTAAAAACTACCAGGAGAACTCCTGTCTGGCACCTTCCCCGGTGGAGTTGTGCAGGGGGTGTGTTTGGAACATTTTGCCACCAGCCGACTCCAAAATTCAGCGTTTCCCCATCTCAGCCCAGAAAGCAGGTAGAACAACTTTTGTGGTGCCTTTCAAATGCCTACCAAGGTAGTGTAAAAACCACCAGGAGAACTCCTGTCTGGCACCTTCCCCGGTGGAGTTGTGCATGGGGTGTCTGTGAAACATTTTGTCACCGGCCGACTCCAAAAATCAGCGGTTCCCCATCTCAGCCCAGAAAGCAGGTAGAACAACTTTTGTGGTGTCTTTCAGATGCCTACCGGAGCAATGTAAAAACTACCAGGAGAACTCCTGTCTGGCACCTTCCCCGGTGGAGTTGTGCAGGGGGTGTGTTTGGAACATTTTATCACCAGCCGAGTCCAAAATTCAGCTGTTCCCCATCTCAGCCCAGAAAGCAGGTAGAACAACTTTTGTGGTGTCTTTCAGATGCCTACCAAGGTAGTGTAAAAACTACGAAGAGAACTCCTGTCTGGCACCTTCCCCGGTGGAGTTGTGCATGGGGTGTGTTTGGAACATTTTGTCAACGGCCGACTCCAAAATTCAGCGGTTCCCCATCTCAGCCCACAAAGCAGGTACAACAACTTTTCTTGTGCCTTTCAGCTGCCTACCAAGGTAGTGTAAAAACTACCAACAGAATTCGTTCCTGGCTCCTTCCCCGGTGGAGTTGTGCATGGGGTGTGTTTGGAACATTTTGTCACCAGCCGAGTCCAAAATTCAGCGGTTCCCCATCTCAGCCCAGAAAGCAGGTAGAACAACTTTTGTGGTGTCTTTCAGATGCCTACCAAGGTAGTGTAAAAACTACCAAGAGAACTCCTGTCTGGCACCTTCCCCGGTGGAGTTGTGCATGGGGTGTGTTTGGAACATTTTGTCACCAGCCGAGTCCAAAATTCAGCGTTTCCCCATCTCAGCCCAGAAAGCAGGTAGAACAACTTTTGTGGTGTCTTTCAGATGCCTACCGGAGCAATGTAAAAACTACCAGGAGAACTCCTGTCTGGCACCTTCCCCGGTGGAGTTGTGCATGGGGTGTGTTTGGAACATTTTGTCACCAGCCGAGTCCAAAATTCAGCGTTTCCCCATCTCAGCCCAGAAAGCAGGTACAACAACTTTTGTGGTGTCTTTTAGATGCCTACCAAGGTAGTGTAAAAACTACCAAGAGAACTCCTGTCTGGCACCTTCCCCGGTGGAGTTGTGCATGGGGTGTGTTTGGAACATTTTGTCACCGGCCGAGTCCAAAATTCAGCGGTTCCCCATCTCAGCCCAGAAAGCAGGTAGAACAACTTTTGTGGTGTCTTTCAGATGCCTACCAAGGTAGTGTAAAAACTACCAGGAGAACTCCTGTCTGGCACCTTCCCCGGTGGAGTTGTGCATGGGGTGTGTTTGGAACATTTTGTCACCGGCCGAGTCCAAAATTCAGCGGTTCCCCATCTCAGCCCAGAAAGCAGGTAGAACAACTTTTGTGGTGCCTTTCAGATGCCTACCAAGGTAGTGTAAAAACTACCAAGAGAACTCCTGTCTGGCACCTTCCCCGGTGGAGTTGTGCATGGGGTGTGTTTGGAACATTTTGTCAACGGCCGACTCCAAAATTCAGCGTTTCCCCATCTCAGCCCAGAAAGCAGGTAGAACAACTTTTGTGGTGTCTTTCAGATGCCTACCGGAGCAATGTAAAAACTACCAGGAGAACTCCTGTCTGGCACCTTCCCCGGTGGAGTTGTGCATGGGGTGTGTTTGGAACATTTTGTCACCAGCCGAGTCCAAAATTCAGCGATTCCCCATCTCAGCCCAGAAAGCAGGTACAACAACTTTTGTGGTGTCTTTTAGATGCCTACCAAGGTAGTGTAAAAACTACCAAGAGAACTCCTGTCTGGCACCTTCCCCGGTGGAGTTGTGCATGGGGTGTGTTTGGAACATTTTGTCACCGGCCGAGTCCAAAATTCAGCGGTTCCCCATCTCAGCCCAGAAAGCAGGTAGAACAACTTTTGTGGTGTCTTTCAGATGCCTACCAAGGTAGTGTAAAAACTACCAGGAGAACTCCTGTCTGGCACCTTCCCCGGTGGAGTTGTGCATGGGGTGTGTTTGGAACATTTTGTCACCGGCCGACTCCAAAATTCAGCGATTCCCCATCTCAGCCCAGAAAGCAGGTAGAACAACTTTTGTGGTGTCTTTCAGATGCCTACCAAGGTAGTGTAAAAACTACCAGGAGAACTCCTGTCTGGCACCTTCCCCGGTGGAGTTGTGCATGGGGTGTGTTTGGAACATTTTGTCACCGGCCGACTCCAAAATTCAGCGATTCCCCATCTCAGCCCAGAAAGCAGGTAGAACAACTTTTGTGGTGTCTTTCAGATGCCTACCAAGGTAGTGTAAAAACTACCAGGAGAACTCCTGTCTGGCACCTTCCGTGGTGGAGTTGTGCATGGGGTGTGTTTGGAACATTTTGTCACCGGCCAACTCCAAAATTCAGCGGTTCCCCATCTCAGCCCAGAAAGCAGGTAGAACAACTTTTTTGGTGCCTTTCAGATGCCTACCAAGGTAGTGTAAAAACTACCAAGAGAACTCCTGTCTGGCACCTTCCCCGGTGGAGTTGTGCATGGGGTGTGTTTGGAACATTTTGTCAACGGCCGACTCCAAAATTCAGCGGTTCCCCATCTCAGCCCACAAAGCAGGTACAACAACTTTTCTTGTGCCTTTCAGCTGCCTACCAAGGTAGTGTAAAAACTACCAACAGAATTCGTTCCTGGCTCCTTCCCCGGTGGAGTTGTGCATGGGGTGTCTGTGGAACATTTTGTCACCGGCCGAGTCCAAAATTCAGCGGTTCCCCATCTCAGCCCAGAAAGCAGGAAGAACAACTTTTGTGGTGCCTTTCAAATGCCTACCAAGGTAGTGTAAAAACCACCAGGAGAACTCCTGTCTGGCACCTTCCCCGGTGGAGTTGTGCATGGGGTGTCTGTGAAACATTTTGTCACCGGCCGACTCCAAAATTCAGCGATTCCCCATCTCAGCCCAGAAAGCAGGTAGAACAACTTTTGTGGTGTCTTTCAGATGCCTACCGGAGCAATGTAAAAACTACCAGGAGAACTCCTGTCTGGCACCTTCCCCGGTGGAGTTGTGCAGGGGGTGTGTTTGGAACATTTTGTCACCAGCCGAGTCCAAAATTCAGCGGTTCCCCATCTCAGCCCACAAAGCAGGTAGAACAACTTTTGTGGTGCCTTTCAGCTGCCTACCAAGGTAGTGTAAAAACTACCAAGAGAACTCCTGTCTGGCACCTTCCCCGGTGGAGTTGTGCATGGGGTGTGTTTGGAACATTTTGTCACCAGCCGAGTCCAAAATTCAGCGTTTCCCCATCTCAGCCCAGAAAGCAGGTAGAACAACTTTTGTGGTGCCTTTCAGCTGCCTACCAAGTTAGTGTAAAAACTACCAACAGAATTCGTTCCTGGCACCTTCCCCGGTGGAGTTGTGCATGGGGTGTGTTTGGAACATTTTGTCACCGGCCGAGTCCAAAATTCAGCGGTTCCCCATCTCAGCCCACAAAGCAGGTAGAACAACTTTTCTTGTGCCTTTCAGCTGCCTACCAAGGTAGTGTAAAAACTACCAAGAGAATTCGTTCCTGGCACCTTCCCCGGTGGAGTTGTGCATGGGGTGTCTGTGGAACATTTTGTCACCAGCCGAGTCCAAAATTCAGCGGTTCCCCATCTCAGCCCAGAAAGCAGGTAGAACAACTTTTGTGGTGTCTTTCAGATGCCTACCGGAGCAATGTAAAAACTACCAGGAGAACTCCTGTCTGGCACCTTCCCCGGTGGAGTTGTGCAGGGGGTGTGTTTGGAACATTTTGTCACCAGCCGAGTCCAAAATTCAGCGGTTCCCCATCTCAGCCCAGAAAGCAGGTAGAACAACTTTTGTGGTGCCTTTCAGCTGCCTACCAAGGTAGTGTAAAAACTACCAAGAGAACTCCTGTCTGGCACCTTCCCCGGTGGAGTTGTGCATGGGGTGTGTTTGGAACATTTTGTCACCGGCCGAGTCCAAAATTCAGCGTTTCCCCATCTCAGCCCAGAAAGCAGGTAGAACAACTTTTGTGGTGTCTTTCAGATGCCTACCAAGGTAGTGTAAAAACTACCAGGAGAACTCCTGTCTGGCACCTTCCCCGGTGGAGTTGTGCATGGGGTGTGTTTGGAACATTTTGTCACCGGCCGAGTCCAAAATTCAGCGGTTCCCCATCTCAGCCCAGAAAGCAGGTAGAACAACTTTTGTGGTGCCTTTCAGCTGCCTACCAAGGTAGTGTAAAAACTACCAACAGAATTCGTTCCTGGCACCTTCCCCGGTGGAGTTGTGCAGGGGGTGTGTTTGGAACATTTTGTCACCGGCCGAGTCCAAAATTCAGCGGTTCCCCATCTCAGCCCAGAAAGCAGGTAGAACAACTTTTGTGGTGTCTTTCAGATGCCTACCAAGGTAGTGTAAAAACTACCAGGAGAACTCCTGTCTGGCACCTTCCCCGGTGGAGTTGTGCATGGGGTGTGTTTGGAACATTTTGTCACCAGCCGAGTCCAAAATTCAGCGTTTCCCCATCTCAGCCCAGAAAGCAGGTAGAACAACTTTTGTGGTGTCTTTCAGATGCCTACCAAGGTAGTGTAAAAACTACCAGGAGAACTCCTGTCTGGCACCTTCCCCGGTGGAGTTGTGCAGGGGGTGTGTTTGGAACATTTTGTCACCGGCCGAGTCCAAAATTCAGCGGTTCCCCATCTCAGCCCACAAAGCAGGTAGAACAACTTTTCTTGTGCCTTTCAGCTGCCTACCAAGGTAGTGTAAAAACTACCAACAGAATTCGTTCCTGGCACCTTCCCCGGTGGAGTTGTGCATGGGGTGTGTTTGGAACATTTTGTCACCGGCCGAGTCCAAAATTCAGCGGTTCCCCATCTCAGCCCACAAAGCAGGTAGAACAACTTTTGTGGTGTCTTTCAGATGCCTACCAAGGTAGTGTAAAAACTACCAGGAGAACTCCTGTCTGGCACCTTCCCCGGTGGAGTTGTGCAGGGGGTGTGTTTGGAACATTTTGTCACCAGCCGAGTCCAAAATTCAGCGGTTCCCCATCTCAGCCCAGAAAGCAGGTAGAACAACTTTTGTGGTGTCTTTCAGATGCCTACCAAGGTAGTGTAAAAACTACCAGGAGAACTCCTGTCTGGCACCTTCCCCGGTGGAGTTGTGCATGGGGTGTCTGTGAAACATTTTGTCACCGGCCGACTCCAAAAATCAGCGGTTCCCCATCTCAGCCCAGAAAGCTGGTAGAACAACTTTTGTGGTGTCTTTCAGATGCCTACCAAGGTAGTGTAAAAACTACTAAGAGAACTCCTGTCTGGCACCTTCCCCGGTGGAGTTGTGCAGGGGGTGTGTTTGGAACATTTTGTCACCGGCCGAGTCCAAAATTCAGCTGTTCCCCATCTCAGCCCAGAAAGCAGGTAGAACAACTTTTGTGGTGCCTTTCAGCTGCCTACCAAGGTAGTGTAAAAACTACCAAGAGAACTCCTGTCTGGCACCTTCCCCGGTGGAGTTGTGCATGGGGTGTGTTTGGAACATTTTGTCACCGGCCGAGTCCAAAATTCAGCGTTTCCCCATCTCAGCCCAGAAAGCAGGTAGAACAACTTTTGTGGTGTCTTTCAGATGCCTACCAAGGTAGTGTAAAAACTACCAGGAGAACTCCTGTCTGGCACCTTCCCCGGTGGAGTTGTGCATGGGGTGTGTTTGGAACATTTTGTCACCGGCCGAGTCCAAAATTCAGCGGTTCCCCATCTCAGCCCAGAAAGCAGGTAGAACAACTTTTGTGGTGCCTTTCAGCTGCCTACCAAGGTAGTGTAAAAACTACCAACAGAATTCGTTCCTGGCACCTTCCCCGGTGGAGTTGTGCAGGGGGTGTGTTTGGAACATTTTGTCACCGGCCGAGTCCAAAATTCAGCGGTTCCCCATCTCAGCCCAGAAAGCAGGTAGAACAACTTTTGTGGTGTCTTTCAGATGCCTACCAAGGTAGTGTAAAAACTACCAGGAGAACTCCTGTCTGGCACCTTCCCCGGTGGAGTTGTGCAGGGGGTGTGTTTGGAACATTTTGTCACCAGCCGAGTCCAAAATTCAGCGTTTCCCCATCTCAGCCCAGAAAGCAGGTAGAACAACTTTTGTGGTGTCTTTCAGATGCCTACCAAGGTAGTGTAAAAACTACCAGGAGAACTCCTGTCTGGCACCTTCCCCGGTGGAGTTGTGCAGGGGGTGTGTTTGGAACATTTTGTCACCGGCCGAGTCCAAAATTCAGCGGTTCCCCATCTCAGCCCACAAAGCAGGTAGAACAACTTTTCTTGTGCCTTTCAGCTGCCTACCAAGGTAGTGTAAAAACTACCAACAGAATTCGTTCCTGGCACCTTCCCCGGTGGAGTTGTGCATGGGGTGTGTTTGGAACATTTTGTCACCGGCCGAGTCCAAAATTCAGCGGTTCCCCATCTCAGCCCACAAAGCAGGTAGAACAACTTTTGTGGTGTCTTTCAGATGCCTACCAAGGTAGTGTAAAAACTACCAGGAGAACTCCTGTCTGGCACCTTCCCCGGTGGAGTTGTGCAGGGGGTGTGTTTGGAACATTTTGTCACCAGCCGAGTCCAAAATTCAGCGGTTCCCCATCTCAGCCCAGAAAGCAGGTAGAACAACTTTTGTGGTGTCTTTCAGATGCCTACCAAGGTAGTGTAAAAACTACCAGGAGAACTCCTGTCTGGCACCTTCCCCGGTGGAGTTGTGCATGGGGTGTCTGTGAAACATTTTGTCACCGGCCGACTCCAAAAATCAGCGGTTCCCCATCTCAGCCCAGAAAGCTGGTAGAACAACTTTTGTGGTGTCTTTCAGATGCCTACCAAGGTAGTGTAAAAACTACTAAGAGAACTCCTGTCTGGCACCTTCCCCGGTGGAGTTGTGCAGGGGGTGTGTTTGGAACATTTTGTCACCGGCCGACTCCAAAATTCAGCTGTTCCCCATCTCAGCCCAGAAAGCAGGTAGAACAACTTTTGTGGTGTCTTTCAGATGCCTACCAAGGTAGTGTAAAAACTACTAAGAGAACTCCTGTCTGGCACCTTCCCCGGTGGAGTTGTGCATGGGGTGTGTTTGGAACATTTTGTCACCGGCCGAGTCCAAAATTCAGCGGTTCCCCATCTCAGCCCAGAAAGCAGGTAGAACAACTTTTGTGGTGTCTTTCAGATGCCTACCAAGGTAGTGTAAAAACTACCAGGAGAACTCCTGTCTGGCACCTTCCCCGGTGGAGTTGTGCAGGGGGTGTGTTTGGAACATTTTGTCACCAGCCGAGTCCAAAATTCAGCGGTTCCCCATCTCAGCCCAGAAAGCAGGTAGAACAACTTTTGTGGTGCCTTTCAGATGCCTACCAAGGTAGTGTAAAAACTACTAAGAGAACTCCTGTCTGGCACCTTCCCCGGTGGAGTTGTGCATGGGGTGTGTTTGGAACATTTTGTCACCGGCCGAGTCCAAAATTCAGCGGTTCCCCATCTCAGCCCACAAAGCAGGTAGAACAACTTTTCTTGTGCCTTTCAGCTGCCTACCAAGGTAGTGTAAAAACTACCAAGAGAATTCGTTCCTGGCACCTTCCCCGGTGGAGTTGTGCATGGGGTGTCTGTGGAACATTTTGTCACCGGCCGAGTCCAAAATTCAGCGGTTCCCCATCTCAGCCCAGAAAGCAGGTAGAACAACTTTTGTGGTGTCTTTCAGATGCCTACCGGAGCAATGTAAAAACTACCAGGAGAACTCCTGTCTGGCACCTTCCCCGGTGGAGTTGTGCAGGGGGTGTGTTTGGAACATTTTGTCACCAGCCGAGTCCAAAATTCAGCGGTTCCCCATCTCAGCCCAGAAAGCAGGTAGAACAACTTTTGTGGTGCCTTTCAGCTGCCTACCAAGGTAGTGTAAAAACTACTAAGAGAACTCCTGTCTGGCACCTTCCCCGGTGGAGTTGTGCATGGGGTGTGTTTGGAACATTTTGTCACCGGCCGAGTCCAAAATTCAGCGGTTCCCCATCTCAGCCCAGAAAGCAGGAAGAACAACATTTGTGGTGTCTTTCAGATGCCTACCAAGGTAGTGTAAAAACTACCAGGAGAACTCCTGTCTGGCACCTTCCCCGGTGGAGTTGTGCAGGGGGTGTGTTTGGAACATTTTGTCACAAGCCGACTCCAAAATTCAGCGGTTCCCCATCTCAGCCCAGAAAGCAGGTAGAACAACTTTTGTGGTGCCTTTCAGCTGCCTACCAAGGTAGTGTAAAAACTACCAACAGAATTCGTTCCTGGCACCTTCCCCGGTGGAGTTGTGCATGGGGTGTGTTTGGAACATTTTGTCACCGGCCGAGTCCAAAATTCAGCGGTTCCCCATCTCAGCCCAGAAAGCAGGTAGAACAACTTTTGTGGTGTCTTTCAGATGCCTACCAAGGTAGTGTAAAAACTACCAGGAGAACTCCTGTCTGGCACCTTCCCCGGTGGAGTTGTGCAGGGGGTGTGTTTGGAACATTTTGTCACCAGCCGAGTCCAAAATTCAGCGTTTCCCCATCTCAGCCCAGAAAGCAGGTAGAACAACTTTTGTGGTGTCTTTCAGATGCCTACCAAGGTAGTGTAAAAACTACCAGGAGAACTCCTGTCTGGCACCTTCCCCGGTGGAGTTGTGCAGGGGGTGTGTTTGGAACATTTTGTCACCGGCCGAGTCCAAAATTCAGCGGTTCCCCATCTCAGCCCACAAAGCAGGTAGAACAACTTTTCTTGTGCCTTTCAGCTGCCTACCAAGGTAATGTAAAAACTACCAACAGAATTCGTTCCTGGCACCTTCCCCGGTGGAGTTGTGCATGGGGTGTGTTTGGAACATTTTGTCACCGGCCGAGTCCAAAATTCAGCTGTTCCCCATCTCAGCCCAGAAAGCAGGTAGAACAACTTTTGTGGTGTCTTTCAGATGCCTACCAAGGTAGTGTAAAAACTACCAGGAGAACTCCTGTCTGGCACCTTCCCCGGTGGAGTTGTGCAGGGGGTGTGTTTGGAACATTTTGTCACCAGCCGAGTCCAAAATTCAGCGGTTCCCCATCTCAGCCCAGAAAGCAGGTAGAACAACTTTTGTGGTGTCTTTCAGATGCCTACCAAGGTAGTGTAAAAACTACCAGGAGAACTCCTGTCTGGCACCTTCCCCGGTGGAGTTGTGCATGGGGTGTCTGTGAAACATTTTGTCACCGGCCGACTCCAAAAATCAGCGGTTCCCCATCTCAGCCCAGAAAGCTGGTAGAACAACTTTTGTGGTGTCTTTCAGATGCCTACCAAGGTAGTGTAAAAACTACTAAGAGAACTCCTGTCTGGCACCTTCCCCGGTGGAGTTGTGCATGGGGTGTGTTTGGAACATTTTGTCACCGGCCGAGTCCAAAATTCAGCTGTTCCCCATCTCAGCCCAGAAAGCAGGTAGAACAACTTTTGTGGTGTCTTTCAGATGCCTACCAAGGTAGTGTAAAAACCACCAGGAGAACTCCTGTCTGGCACCTTCCCCGGTGGAGTTGTGCATGGGGTGTCTGTGAAACATTTTGTCACCGGCCGACTCCAAAAATCAGCGGTTCCCCATCTCAGCCCAGAAAGCAGGTAGAACAACTTTTGTGGTGTCTTTCAGATGCCTACCGGAGCAATGTAAAAACTACCAGGAGAACTCCTGTCTGGCACCTTCCCCGGTGGAGTTGTGCAGGGGGTGTGTTTGGAACATTTTGTCACCAGCCGAGTCCAAAATTCAGCGGTTCCCCATCTCAGCCCAGAAAGCAGGTAGAACAACTTTTGTGGTGTCTTTCAAATGCCTACCAAGGTAGTGTAAAAACTACTAAGAGAACTCCTGTCTGGCACCTTCCCCGGTGGAGTTGTGCATGGGGTGTGTTTGGAACATTTTGTCACCGGCCGAGTCCAAAATTCAGCGATTCCCCATCTCAGCCCAGAAAGCAGGTAGAACAACTTTTGTGGTGTCTTTCAGATGCCTACCAAGGTAGTGTAAAAACTACCAGGAGAACTCCTGTCTGGCACCTTCCCCGGTGGAGTTGTGCAGGGGGTGTGTTTGGAACATTTTGCCACCAGCCGACTCCAAAATTCAGCGGTTCCCCATCTCAGCCCAGAAAGCAGGTAGAACAACTTTTGTGGTGTCTTTCAGATGCCTACCAAGGTAGTGTAAAAACTACCAGGAGAACTCCTGTCTGGCACCTTCCCCGGTGGAGTTGTGCATGGGGTGTGTTTGGAACATTTTGTCACCGGCCGAGTCCAAAATTCAGCGGTTCCCCATCTCAGCCCAGAAAGCAGGTAGAACAACTTTTGTGGTGCCTTTCAGCTGCCTACCAAGGTAGTGTAAAAACTACCAACAGAATTCGTTCCTGGCACCTTCCCCGGTGGAGTTGTGCAGGGGGTGTGTTTGGAACATTTTGTCACCGGCCGAGTCCAAAATTCAGCGGTTCCCCATCTCAGCCCAGAAAGCAGGTAGAACAACTTTTGTGGTGTCTTTCAGATGCCTACCAAGGTAGTGTAAAAACTACCAGGAGAACTCCTGTCTGGCACCTTCCCCGGTGGAGTTGTGCATGGGGTGTGTTTGGAACATTTTGTCACCAGCCGAGTCCAAAATTCAGCGTTTCCCCATCTCAGCCCAGAAAGCAGGTAGAACAACTTTTGTGGTGTCTTTCAGATGCCTACCAAGGTAGTGTAAAAACTACCAGGAGAACTCCTGTCTGGCACCTTCCCCGGTGGAGTTGTGCAGGGGGTGTGTTTGGAACATTTTGTCACCGGCCGAGTCCAAAATTCAGCGGTTCCCCATCTCAGCCCACAAAGCAGGTAGAACAACTTTTCTTGTGCCTTTCAGCTGCCTACCAAGGTAGTGTAAAAACTACCAACAGAATTCGTTCCTGGCACCTTCCCCGGTGGAGTTGTGCATGGGGTGTGTTTGGAACATTTTGTCACCGGCCGAGTCCAAAATTCAGCGGTTCCCCATCTCAGCCCACAAAGCAGGTAGAACAACTTTTGTGGTGTCTTTCAGATGCCTACCAAGGTAGTGTAAAAACTACCAGGAGAACTCCTGTCTGGCACCTTCCCCGGTGGAGTTGTGCAGGGGGTGTGTTTGGAACATTTTGTCACCAGCCGAGTCCAAAATTCAGCGGTTCCCCATCTCAGCCCAGAAAGCAGGTAGAACAACTTTTGTGGTGTCTTTCAGATGCCTACCAAGGTAGTGTAAAAACTACCAGGAGAACTCCTGTCTGGCACCTTCCCCGGTGGAGTTGTGCATGGGGTGTCTGTGAAACATTTTGTCACCGGCCGACTCCAAAAATCAAGGGTTCCCCATCTCAGCCCAGAAAGCTGGTAGAACAACTTTTGTGGTGTCTTTCAGATGCCTACCAAGGTAGTGTAAAAACTACTAAGAGAACTCCTGTCTGGCACCTTCCCCGGTGGAGTTGTGCATGGGGTGTGTTTGGAACATTTTGTCACCGGCCGAGTCCAAAATTCAGCTGTTCCCCATCTCAGCCCAGAAAGCAGGTAGAACAACTTTTGTGGTGTCTTTCAGATGCCTACCAAGGTAGTGTAAAAACTACTAAGAGAACTCCTGTCTGGCACCTTCCCCGGTGGAGTTGTGCATGGGGTGTGTTTGGAACATTTTGTCACCGGCCGAGTCCAAAATTCAGCGGTTCCCCATCTCAGCCCAGAAAGCAGGTAGAACAACTTTTGTGGTGTCTTTCAGATGCCTACCGGAGCAATGTAAAAACTACCAGGAGAACTCCTGTCTGGCACCTTCCCCGGTGGAGTTGTGCAGGGGGTGTGTTTGGAACATTTTGTCACCAGCCGAGTCCAAAATTCAGCGGTTCCCCATCTCAGCCCAGAAAGCAGGTAGAACAACTTTTGTGGTGTCTTTCAGATGCCTACCAAGGTAGTGTAAAAACTACTAAGAGAACTCCTGTCTGGCACCTTCCCCGGTGGAGTTGTGCATGGGGTGTGTTTGGAACATTTTGTCACCGGCCGAGTCCAAAATTCAGCGGTTCCCCATCTCAGCCCAGAAAGCAGGAAGAACAACATTTGTGGTGTCTTTCAGATGCCTACCAAGGTAGTGTAAAAACTACCAGGAGAACTCCTGTCTGGCACCTTCCCCGGTGGAGTTGTGCAGGGGGTGTGTTTGGAACATTTTGTCACAAGCCGACTCCAAAATTCAGCGGTTCCCCATCTCAGCCCAGAAAGCAGGTAGAACAACTTTTGTGGTGCCTTTCAGCTGCCTACCAAGGTAGTGTAAAAACTACCAACAGAATTCGTTCCTGGCACCTTCCCCGGTGGAGTTGTGCATGGGGTGTCTGTGGAACATTTTGTCACCGGCCGACTCCAAAATTCAGCGGTTCCCCATCTCAGCCCAGAAAGCAGGTAGAACAACTTTTGTGGTGTCTTTCAGATGCCTACCAAGGTAGTGTAAAAACTACCAGGAGAACTCCTGTCTGGCACCTTCCCCGGTGGAGTTGTGCAGGGGGTGTGTTTGGAACATTTTGTCACCAGCCGAGTCCAAAATTCAGCGTTTCCCCATCTCAGCCCAGAAAGCAGGTAGAACAACTTTTGTGGTGTCTTTCAGATGCCTACCAAGGTAGTGTAAAAACTACCAGGAGAACTCCTGTCTGGCACCTTCCCCGGTGGAGTTGTGCAGGGGGTGTGTTTGGAACATTTTGTCACCGGCCGAGTCCAAAATTCAGCGGTTCCCCATCTCAGCCCACAAAGCAGGTAGAACAACTTTTCTTGTGCCTTTCAGCTGCCTACCAAGGTAATGTAAAAACTACCAACAGAATTCGTTCCTGGCACCTTCCCCGGTGGAGTTGTGCATGGGGTGTGTTTGGAACATTTTGTCACCGGCCGAGTCCAAAATTCAGCTGTTCCCCATCTCAGCCCAGAAAGCAGGTAGAACAACTTTTGTGGTGTCTTTCAGATGCCTACCAAGGTAGTGTAAAAACTACCAGGAGAACTCCTGTCTGGCACCTTCCCCGGTGGAGTTGTGCAGGGGGTGTGTTTGGAACATTTTGTCACCAGCCGAGTCCAAAATTCAGCGGTTCCCCATCTCAGCCCAGAAAGCAGGTAGAACAACTTTTGTGGTGTCTTTCAGATGCCTACCAAGGTAGTGTAAAAACTACCAGGAGAACTCCTGTCTGGCACCTTCCCCGGTGGAGTTGTGCATGGGGTGTCTGTGAAACATTTTGTCACCGGCCGACTCCAAAAATCAGCGGTTCCCCATCTCAGCCCAGAAAGCTGGTAGAACAACTTTTGTGGTGTCTTTCAGATGCCTACCAAGGTAGTGTAAAAACTACTAAGAGAACTCCTGTCTGGCACCTTCCCCGGTGGAGTTGTGCATGGGGTGTGTTTGGAACATTTTGTCACCGGCCGAGTCCAAAATTCAGCTGTTCCCCATCTCAGCCCAGAAAGCAGGTAGAACAACTTTTGTGGTGTCTTTCAGATGCCTACCAAGGTAGTGTAAAAACCACCAGGAGAACTCCTGTCTGGCACCTTCCCCGGTGGAGTTGTGCATGGGGTGTCTGTGAAACATTTTGTCACCGGCCGACTCCAAAAATCAGCGGTTCCCCATCTCAGCCCAGAAAGCAGGTAGAACAACTTTTGTGGTGTCTTTCAGATGCCTACCGGAGCAATGTAAAAACTACCAGGAGAACTCCTGTCTGGCACCTTCCCCGGTGGAGTTGTGCAGGGGGTGTGTTTGGAACATTTTGTCACCAGCCGAGTCCAAAATTCAGCGGTTCCCCATCTCAGCCCAGAAAGCAGGTAGAACAACTTTTGTGGTGTCTTTCAAATGCCTACCAAGGTAGTGTAAAAACTACTAAGAGAACTCCTGTCTGGCACCTTCCCCGGTGGAGTTGTGCATGGGGTGTGTTTGGAACATTTTGTCACCGGCCGAGTCCAAAATTCAGCGATTCCCCATCTCAGCCCAGAAAGCAGGTAGAACAACTTTTGTGGTGTCTTTCAGATGCCTACCAAGGTAGTGTAAAAACTACCAGGAGAACTCCTGTCTGGCACCTTCCCCGGTGGAGTTGTGCAGGGGGTGTGTTTGGAACATTTTGCCACCAGCCGACTCCAAAATTCAGCGGTTCCCCATCTCAGCCCAGAAAGCAGGTAGAACAACTTTTGTGGTGCCTTTCAGATGCCTACCAAGGTAGTGTAAAAACTACTAAGAGAACTCCTGTCTGGCACCTTCCCCGGTGGAGTTGTGCATGGGGTGTGTTTGGAACATTTTGTCACCGGCCGAGTCCAAAATTCAGCGGTTCCCCATCTCAGCCCACAAAGCAGGTAGAACAACTTTTCTTGTGCCTTTCAGCTGCCTACCAAGGTAGTGTAAAAACTACCAAGAGAATTCGTTCCTGGCACCTTCCCCGGTGGAGTTGTGCATGGGGTGTCTGTGGAACATTTTGTCACCGGCCGAGTCCAAAATTCAGCGGTTCCCCATCTCAGCCCAGAAAGCAGGTAGAACAACTTTTGTGGTGTCTTTCAGATGCCTACCGGAGCAATGTAAAAACTACCAGGAGAACTCCTGTCTGGCACCTTCCCCGGTGGAGTTGTGCAGGGGGTGTGTTTGGAACATTTTGTCACCAGCCGAGTCCAAAATTCAGCGGTTCCCCATCTCAGCCCAGAAAGCAGGTAGAACAACTTTTGTGGTGCCTTTCAGCTGCCTACCAAGGTAGTGTAAAAACTACCAAGAGAACTCCTGTCTGGCACCTTCCCCGGTGGAGTTGTGCATGGGGTGTGTTTGGAACATTTTGTCACCAGCCGAGTCCAAAATTCAGCGTTTCCCCATCTCAGCCCAGAAAGCAGGTAGAACAACTTTTGTGGTGTCTTTCAGATGCCTACCAAGGTAGTGTAAAAACTACCAGGAGAACTCCTGTCTGGCACCTTCCCCGGTGGAGTTGTGCAGGGGGTGTGTTTGGAACATTTTGTCACCGGCCGAGTCCAAAATTCAGCGGTTCCCCATCTCAGCCCACAAAGCAGGTAGAACAACTTTTCTTGTGCCTTTCAGCTGCCTACCAAGGTAGTGTAAAAACTACCAACAGAATTCGTTCCTGGCACCTTCCCCGGTGGAGTTGTGCATGGGGTGTGTTTGGAACATTTTGTCACCGGCCGAGTCCAAAATTCAGCGGTTCCCCATCTCAGCCCAGAAAGCAGGTAGAACAACTTTTGTGGTGTCTTTCAGATGCCTACCAAGGTAGTGTAAAAACTACCAGGAGAACTCCTGTCTGGCACCTTCCCCGGTGGAGTTGTGCAGGGGGTGTGTTTGGAACATTTTGTCACCAGCCGAGTCCAAAATTCAGCGGTTCCCCATCTCAGCCCAGAAAGCAGGTAGAACAACTTTTGTGGTGTCTTTCAGATGCCTACCAAGGTAGTGTAAAAACTACCAGGAGAACTCCTGTCTGGCACCTTCCCCGGTGGAGTTGTGCATGGGGTGTCTGTGAAACATTTTGTCACCGGCCGACTCCAAAAATCAGCGGTTCCCCATCTCAGCCCAGAAAGCTGGTAGAACAACTTTTGTGGTGTCTTTCAGATGCCTACCAAGGTAGTGTAAAAACTACTAAGAGAACTCCTGTCTGGCACCTTCCCCGGTGGAGTTGTGCATGGGGTGTGTTTGGAACATTTTGTCACCGGCCGAGTCCAAAATTCAGCTGTTCCCCATCTCAGCCCAGAAAGCAGGTAGAACAACTTTTGTGGTGTCTTTCAGATGCCTACCAAGGTAGTGTAAAAACCACCAGGAGAACTCCTGTCTGGCACCTTCCCCGGTGGAGTTGTGCATGGGGTGTCTGTGAAACATTTTGTCACCAGCCGACTCCAAAAATCAGCGGTTCCCCATCTCAGCCCAGAAAGCAGGTAGAACAACTTTTGTGGTGTCTTTCAGATGCCTACCGGAGCAATGTAAAAACTACCAGGAGAACTCCTGTCTGGCACCTTCCCCGGTGGAGTTGTGCAGGGGGTGTGTTTGGAACATTTTATCACCAGCCGAGTCCAAAATTCAGCTGTTCCCCATCTCAGCCCAGAAAGCAGGTAGAACAACTTTTCTGGTGTCTTTCAGATGCCTACCAAGGTAGTGTAAAAACTACGAAGAGAACTCCTGTCTGGCACCTTCCCCGGTGGAGTTGTGCATGGGGTGTGTTTGGAACATTTTGTCACCGGCCGAGTCCAAAATTCAGCGGTTCCCCATCTCAGCCCAGAAAGCAGGTAGAACAACTTTTGTGGTGTCTTTCAGATGCCTACCAAGGTAGTGTAAAAACTACCAGGAGAACTCCTGTCTGGCACCTTCCCCGGTGGAGTTGTGCAGGGGGTGTGTTTGGAACATTTTGCCACCAGCCGACTCCAAAATTCAGCGGTTCCCCATCTCAGCCCAGAAAGCAGGTAGAACAACTTTTGTGGTGCCTTTCAGATGCCTACCAAGGTAGTGTAAAAACTACTAAGAGAACTCCTGTCTGGCACCTTCCCCGGTGGAGTTGTGCATGGGGTGTGTTTGGAACATTTTGTCACCAGCCGAGTCCAAAATTCAGCGGTTCCCCATCTCAGCCCAGAAAGCAGGTAGAACATCTTTTGTGGTGCCTTTCAGCTGCCTACCGGATCAATGTAAAAACTACCAGGAGAACTCCTGTCTGGCACCTTCCCCGGTGGAGTTGTGCAGGGGGTGTGTTTGGAACATTTTGCCACCAGCCGACTCCAAAATTCAGCGTTTCCCCATCTCAGCCCAGAAAGCAGGTAGAACAACTTTTGTGGTGCCTTTCAGCTGCCTACCAAGGTAGTGTAAAAACCACCAGGAGAACTCCTGTCTGGCACCTTCCCCGGTGGAGTTGTGCATGGGGTGTCTGTGAAACATTTTGTCACCGGCCGACTCCAAAAATCAGCGGTTCCCCATCTCAGCCCAGAAAGCAGGTAGAACAACTTTTGTGGTGTCTTTCAGATGCCTACCGGAGCAATGTAAAAACTACCAGGAGAACTCCTGTCTGGCACCTTCCCCGGTGGAGTTGTGCAGGGGGTGTGTTTGGAACATTTTATCACCAGCCGAGTCCAAAATTCAGCTGTTCCCCATCTCAGCCCAGAAAGCAGGTAGAACAACTTTTGTGGTGTCTTTCAGATGCCTACCAAGGTAGTGTAAAAACTACGAAGAGAACTCCTGTCTGGCACCTTCCCCGGTGGAGTTGTGCATGGGGTGTGTTTGGAACATTTTGTCACCGGCCGACTCCAAAATTCAGCGATTCCCCATCTCAGCCCAGAAAGCAGGTAGAACAACTTTTGTGGTGTCTTTCAGATGCCTACCAAGGTAGTGTAAAAACTACCAGGAGAACTCCTGTCTGGCACCTTCCCCGGTGGAGTTGTGCATGGGGTGTGTTTGGAACATTTTGTCACTAGCCGAGTCCAAAATTCAGCGTTTCCCCATCTCAGCCCAGAAAGCAGGTAGAACAACTTTTGTGGTGTCTTTCAGATGCCTACCAAGGTAGTGTAAAAACTACCAAGAGAACTCCTGTCTGGCACCTTCCCCGGTGGAGTTGTGCATGGGGTGTGTTTGGAACATTTTGTCACCAGCCGAGTCCAAAATTCAGCGTTTCCCCATCTCAGCCCAGAAAGCAGGTAGAACAACTTTTGTGGTGTCTTTCAGATGCCTACCGGAGCAATGTAAAAACTACCAGGAGAACTCCTGTCTGGCACCTTCCCCGGTGGAGTTGTGCATGGGGTGTGTTTGGAACATTTTGTCACCGGCCGAGTCCAAAATTCAGCGGTTCCCCATCTCAGCCCAGAAAGCAGGTAGAACAACTTTTGTGGTGCCTTTCAGATGCCTACCAAGGTAGTGTAAAAACTACCAAGAGAACTCCTGTCTGGCACCTTCCCCGGTGGAGTTGTGCATGGGGTGTGTTTGGAACATTTTGTCAACGGCCGACTCCAAAATTCAGCGTTTCCGCATCTCAGCCCACAAAGCAGGTACAACAACTTTTCTTGTACCTTTCAGCTGCCTACCAAGGTAGTGTAAAAACTACCAACAGAATTCGTTCCTGGCACCTTCCCCGGTGGAGTTGTGCATGGGGTGTCTGTGGAACATTTTGTCACCGGCCGACTTCAAAATTCAGCGGTTCCCCATCTCAGCCCAGAAAGCAGGAAGAACATCTTTTGTGGTGCCTTTCAAATGCCTACCAAGGTAGTGTAAAAACCACCAGGAGAACTCCTGTCTGGCACCTTCCCCGGTGGAGATGTGCATGGGGTGTCTGTGAAACATTTTGTCACCGGCCGACTCCAAAATTCAGCGGTTCCCCATCTCAGCCCAGAAAGCAGGTAGAACAACTTTTGTGGTGTCTTTCAGATGCCTACCAAGGTAGTGTAAAAACTACCAGGAGAACTCCTGTCTGGCACCTTCCCCGGTGGAGTTGTGCATGGGGTGTGTTTGGAACATTTTGTCACCAGCCGAGTCCAAAATTCAGCGTTTCCCCATCTCAGCCCAGAAAGCAGGTACAACAACTTTTGTGGTGTCTTTTAGATGCCTACCAAGGTAGTGTAAAAACTACCAAGAGAACTCCTGTCTGGCACCTTCCCCGGTGGAGTTGTGCATGGGGTGTGTTTGGAAC
Organism: Falco cherrug; assembly: GCF_023634085.1. Lineage (NCBI taxonomy): Eukaryota > Metazoa > Chordata > Aves > Falconiformes > Falconidae > Falco > Falco cherrug. Next base: position 881,870 of record NW_026599479.1, on the reverse strand, counting down.
ATTTTGTCACCGGCCGAGTCCAAAATTCAGCTGTTCCCCATCTCAGCCCAGAAAGCAGGTAGAACAACTTTTGTGGTGTCTTTCAGATGCCTACCAAGGTAGTGTAAAAACTACGAAGAGAACTCCTGTCTGGCACCTTCCCCGGTGGAGTTGTGCATGGGGTGTGTTTGGAACATTTTGTCACCGGCCGACTCCAAAATTCAGCGATTCCCCATCTCAGCCCAGAAAGCAGGTAGAACAACTTTTGTGGTGTCTTTCAGATGCCTACCAAGGTAGTGTAAAAACTACCAGGAGAACTCCTGTCTGGCACCTTCCCCGGTGGAGTTGTGCATGGGGTGTGTTTGGAACATTTTGTCACCAGCCGAGTCCAAAATTCAGCGTTTCCCCATCTCAGCCCAGAAAGCAGGTAGAACAACTTTTGTGGTGTCTTTCAGATGCCTACCAAGGTAGTGTAAAAACTACCAAGAGAACTCCTGTCTGGCACCTTCCCCGGTGGAGTTGTGCAGGGGGTGTGTTTGGAACATTTTGTCACCAGCCGAGTCCAAAATTCAGCGTTTCCCCATCTCAGCCCAGAAAGCAGGTAGAACAACTTTTGTGGTGTCTTTCAGATGCCTACCGGAGCAATGTAAAAACTACCAGGAGAACTCCTGTCTGGCACCTTCCCCGGTGGAGTTGTGCAGGGGGTGTGTTTGGAACATTTTGTCACCAGCCGAGTCCAAAATTCAGCGTTTCCCCATCTCAGCCCAGAAAGCAGGTACAACAACTTTTGTGGTGTCTTTTAGATGCCTACCAAGGTAGTGTAAAAACTACCAAGAGAACTCCTGTCTGGCACCTTCCCCGGTGGAGTTGTGCATGGGGTGTGTTTGGAACATTTTGTCACCGGCCGAGTCCAAAATTCAGCGGTTCCCCATCTCAGCCCAGAAAGCAGGTAGAACAACTTTTGTGGTGCCTTTCAGATGCCTACCAAGGTAGTGTAAAAACTACCAAGAGAACTCCTGTCTGGCACCTTCCCCGGTGGAGTTGTGCATGGGGTGTGTTTGGAACATTTTGTCAACGGCCGACTCCAAAATTCAGCGTTTCCGCATCTCAGCCCACAAAGCAGGTACAACAACTTTTCTTGTGCCTTTCAGCTGCCTACCAAGGTAGTGTAAAAACTACAAACAGAATTCGTTCCTGGCACCTTCCCCGGTGGAGTTGTGCATGGGGTGTCTGTGGAACATTTTGTCACCGGCCGACTTCAAAATTCAGCGGTTCCCCATCTCAGCCCAGAAAGCAGGTAGAACAACTTTTGTGGTGTCTTTCAGATGCCTACCAAGGTAGTGTAAAAACCACCAGGAGAACTCCTGTCTGGCACCTTCCCCGGTGGAGATGTGCATGGGGTGTCTGTGAAACATTTTGTCACCGGCCGACTCCAAAATTCAGCGGTTCCCCATCTCAGCCCAGAAAGCAGGTAGAACAACTTTTGTGGTGTCTTTCAGATGCCTACCAAGGTAGTGTAAAAACTACCAGGAGAACTCCTGTCTGGCACCTTCCCCGGTGGAGTTGTGCATGGGGTGTGTTTGGAACATTTTGTCACCAGCCGAGTCCAAAATTCAGCGTTTCCCCATCTCAGCCCAGAAAGCAGGTACAACAACTTTTGTGGTGTCTTTTAGATGCCTACCAAGGTAGTGTAAAAACTACCAAGAGAACTCCTGTCTGGCACCTTCCCCGGTGGAGTTGTGCATGGGGTGTGTTTGGAACATTTTGTCACCGGCCGACTCCAAAATTCATCGGTTCCCCATCTCAGCCCAGAAAGCAGGTAGAACAACTTTTGTGGTGCCTTTCAGATGCCTACCAAGGTAGTGTAAAAACTACCAAGAGAACTCCTGTCTGGCACCTTCCCCGGTGGAGTTGTGCATGGGGTGTGTTTGGAACATTTTGTCAACGGCCGACTCCAAAATTCAGCGGTTCCCCATCTCAGCCCACAAAGCAGGTACAACAACTTTTCTTGTGCCTTTCAGCTGCCTACCAAGGTAGTGTAAAAACTACCAACAGAATTCGTTCCTGGCACCTTCCCCGGTGGAGTTGTGCATGGGGTGTCTGTGGAACATTTTGTCACCGGCCGAGTCCAAAATTCAGCGGTTCCCCATCTCAGCCCAGAAAGCAGGAAGAACAACTTTTGTGGTGCCTTTCAAATGCCTACCAAGGTAGTGTAAAAACCACCAGGAGAACTCCTGTCTGGCACCTTCCCCGGTGGAGTTGTGCATGGGGTGTCTGTGAAACATTTTGTCACCGGCCGACTCCAAAATTCAGCGGTTCCCCATCTCAGCCCAGAAAGCAGGTAGAACAACTTTTGTGGTGTCTTTCAGATGCCTACCGGAGCAATGTAAAAACTACCAGGAGAACTCCTGTCTGGCACCTTCCCCGGTGGAGTTGTGCAGGGGGTGTGTTTGGAACATTTTGTCACCAGCCGAGTCCAAAATTCAGCGGTTCCCCATCTCAGCCCAGAAAGCAGGTAGAACAACTTTTGTGGTGCCTTTCAGCTGCCTACCAAGGTAGTGTAAAAACTACCAGGAGAACTCCTGTCTGGCACCTTCCCCGGTGGAGTTGTGCATGGGGTGTGTTTGGAACATTTTGTCACCAGCCGACTCCAAAATTCAGCGTTTCCCCATCTCAGCCCAGAAAGCAGGTAGAACAACTTTTGTGGTGCCTTTCAGCTGCCTACCAAGGTAGTGTAAAAACTACCAACAGAATTCGTTCCTGGCACCTTCCCCGGTGGAGTTGTGCATGGGGTGTGTTTGGAACATTTTGTCACCGGCCGAGTCCAAAATTCAGCGGTTCCCCATCTCAGCCCAGAAAGCAGGTAGAACAACTTTTGTGGTGTCTTTCAGATGCCTACCAAGGTAGTGTAAAAACCACCAGGAGAACTCCTGTCTGGCACCTTCCCCGGTGGAGTTGTGCATGGGGTGTCTGTGAAACATTTTGTCACCGGCCGACTCCAAAAATCAGCGGTTCCCCATCTCAGCCCAGAAAGCAGGTAGAACAACTTTTGTGGTGTCTTTCAGATGCCTACCGGAGCAATGTAAAAACTACCAGGAGAACTCCTGTCTGGCACCTTCCCCGGTGGAGTTGTGCAGGGGGTGTGTTTGGAACATTTTATCACCAGCCGAGTCCAAAATTCAGCTGTTCCCCATCTCAGCCCAGAAAGCAGGTAGAACAACTTTTGTGGTGTCTTTCAGATGCCTACCAAGGTAGTGTAAAAACTACGAAGAGAACTCCTGTCTGGCACCTTCCCCGGTGGAGTTGTGCATGGGGTGTGTTTGGAACATTTTGTCACCGGCCGACTCCAAAATTCAGCGATTCCCCATCTCAGCCCAGAAAGCAGGTAGAACAACTTTTGTGGTGTCTTTCAGATGCCTACCAAGGTAGTGTAAAAACTACCAGGAGAACTCCTGTCTGGCACCTTCCCCGGTGGAGTTGTGCATGGGGTGTGTTTGGAACATTTTGTCACCAGCCGAGTCCAAAATTCAGCGTTTCCCCATCTCAGCCCAGAAAGCAGGTAGAACAACTTTTGTGGTGTCTTTCAGATGCCTACCAAGGTAGTGTAAAAACTACCAAGAGAACTCCTGTCTGGCACCTTCCCCGGTGGAGTTGTGCATGGGGTGTGTTTGGAACATTTTGTCACCAGCCGAGTCCAAAATTCAGCGTTTCCCCATCTCAGCCCAGAAAGCAGGTAGAACAACTTTTGTGGTGTCTTTCAGATGCCTACCGGAGCAATGTAAAAACTACCAGGAGAACTCCTGTCTGGCACCTTCCCCGGTGGAGTTGTGCATGGGGTGTGTTTGGAACATTTTGTCACCAGCCGAGTCCAAAATTCAGCGTTTCCCCATCTCAGCCCAGAAAGCAGGTACAACAACTTTTGTGGTGTCTTTTAGATGCCTACCAAGGTAGTGTAAAAACTACCAAGAGAACTCCTGTCTGGCACCTTCCCCGGTGGAGTTGTGCATGGGGTGTGTTTGGAACATTTTGTCACCGGCCGAGTCCAAAATTCAGCGGTTCCCCATCTCAGCCCAGAAAGCAGGTAGAACAACTTTTGTGGTGCCTTTCAGATGCCTACCAAGGTAGTGTAAAAACTACCAAGAGAACTCCTGTCTGGCACCTTCCCCGGTGGAGTTGTGCATGGGGTGTGTTTGGAACATTTTGTCAACGGCCGACTCCAAAATTCAGCGTTTCCGCATCTCAGCCCACAAAGCAGGTACAACAACTTTTCTTGTGCCTTTCAGCTGCCTACCAAGGTAGTGTAAAAACTACTAAGAGAACTCCTGTCTGGCACCTTCCCCGGTGGAGTTGTGCATGGGGTGTCTGTGGAACATTTTGTCACCGGCCGACTTCAAAATTCAGCGGTTCCCCATCTCAGCCCAGAAAGCAGGAAGAACAACTTTTGTGGTGCCTTTCAAATGCCTACCAAGGTAGTGTAAAAACCACCAGGAGAACTCCTGTCTGGCACCTTCCCCGGTGGAGATGTGCATGGGGTGTCTGTGAAACATTTTGTCACCGGCCGACTCCAAAATTCAGCGGTTTCCCTATCTCAGCCCAGAAAGCAGGTAGAACAACTTTTGTGGTGTCTTTCAGATGCCTACCAAGGTAGTGTAAAAACTACCAGGAGAACTCCTGTCTGGCACCTTCCCCGGTGGAGTTGTGCATGGGGTGTGTTTGGAACATTTTGTCACCGGCCGACTCCAAAATTCAGCGTTTCCCCATCTCAGCCCAGAAAGCAGGTAGAACAACTTTTGTGGTGTCTTTCAGATGCCTACCAAGGTAGTGTAAAAACTACCAGGAGAACTCCTGTCTGGCACCTTCCCCGGTGGAGTTGTGCAGGGGGTGTGTTTGGAACATTTTGTCACCGGCCGACTCCAAAATTCAGCGGTTCCCCATCTCAGCCCAGAAAGCAGGTAGAACAACTTTTGTGGTGCCTTTCAGATGCCTACCAAGGTAGTGTAAAAACTACCAAGAGAACTCCTGTCTGGCACCTTCCCCGGTGGAGTTGTGCATGGGGTGTGTTTGGAACATTTTGTCAACGGCCGACTCCAAAATTCAGCGGTTCCCCATCTCAGCCCACAAAGCAGGTACAACAACTTTTCTTGTGCCTTTCAGCTGCCTACCAAGGTAGTGTAAAAACTACCAACAGAATTCGTTCCTGGCACCTTCCCCGGTGGAGTTGTGCATGGGGTGTCTGTGGAACATTTTGTCACCGGCCGAGTCCAAAATTCAGCGGTTCCCCATCTCAGCCCAGAAAGCAGGAAGAACAACTTTTGTGGTGCCTTTCAAATGCCTACCAAGGTAGTGTAAAAACCACCAGGAGAACTCCTGTCTGGCACCTTCCCCGGTGGAGTTGTGCATGGGGTGTCTGTGAAACATTTTGTCACCGGCCGACTCCAAAATTCAGCGGTTCCCCATCTCAGCCCAGAAAGCAGGTAGAACAACTTTTGTGGTGTCTTTCAGATGCCTACCGGAGCAATGTAAAAACTACCAGGAGAACTCCTGTCTGGCACCTTCCCCGGTGGAGTTGTGCAGGGGGTGTGTTTGGAACATTTTGTCACCAGCCGAGTCCAAAATTCAGCGGTTCCCCATCTCAGCCCAGAAAGCAGGTAGAACAACTTTTGTGGTGCCTTTCAGCTGCCTACCAAGGTAGTGTAAAAACTACCAGGAGAACTCCTGTCTGGCACCTTCCCCGGTGGAGTTGTGCATGGGGTGTGTTTGGAACATTTTGTCACCAGCCGACTCCAAAATTCAGCGTTTCCCCATCTCAGCCCAGAAAGCAGGTAGAACAACTTTTGTGGTGCCTTTCAGCTGCCTACCAAGGTAGTGTAAAAACTACTAAGAGAACTCCTGTCTGGCACCTTCCCCGGTGGAGTTGTGCATGGGGTGTGTTTGGAACATTTTGTCACCGGCCGAGTCCAAAATTCAGCTGTTCCCCATCTCAGCCCAGAAAGCAGGTAGAACAACTTTTGTGGTGTCTTTCAGATGCCTACCAAGGTAGTGTAAAAACCACCAGGAGAACTCCTGTCTGGCACCTTCCCCGGTGGAGTTGTGCATGGGGTGTCTGTGAAACATTTTGTCACCGGCCGACTCCAAAAATCAGCGGTTCCCCATCTCAGCCCAGAAAGCAGGTAGAACAACTTTTGTGGTGTCTTTCAGATGCCTACCGGAGCAATGTAAAAACTACCAGGAGAACTCCTGTCTGGCACCTTCCCCGGTGGAGTTGTGCAGGGGGTGTGTTTGGAACATTTTATCACCAGCCGAGTCCAAAATTCAGCTGTTCCCCATCTCAGCCCAGAAAGCAGGTAGAACAACTTTTGTGGTGTCTTTCAGATGCCTACCAAGGTAGTGTAAAAACTACGAAGAGAACTCCTGTCTGGCACCTTCCCCGGTGGAGTTGTGCATGGGGTGTGTTTGGAACATTTTGTCACCGGCCGACTCCAAAATTCAGCGATTCCCCATCTCAGCCCAGAAAGCAGGTAGAACAACTTTTGTGGTGTCTTTCAGATGCCTACCAAGGTAGTGTAAAAACTACCAGGAGAACTCCTGTCTGGCACCTTCCCCGGTGGAGTTGTGCAGGGGGTGTGTTTGGAACATTTTGTCACCGGCCGAGTCCAAAATTCAGCGGTTCCCCATCTCAGCCCAGAAAGCAGGTAGAACAACTTTTGTGGTGTCTTTCAGATGCCTACCAAGGTAGTGTAAAAACTACCAAGAGAACTCCTGTCTGGCACCTTCCCCGGTGGAGTTGTGCATGGGGTGTGTTTGGAACATTTTGTCACCAGCCGAGTCCAAAATTCAGCGTTTCCCCATCTCAGCCCAGAAAGCAGGTAGAACAACTTTTGTGGTGTCTTTCAGATGCCTACCGGAGCAATGTAAAAACTACCAGGAGAACTCCTGTCTGGCACCTTCCCCGGTGGAGTTGTGCATGGGGTGTGTTTGGAACATTTTGTCACCAGCCGAGTCCAAAATTCAGCGTTTCCCCATCTCAGCCCAGAAAGCAGGTACAACAACTTTTGTGGTGTCTTTTAGATGCCTACCAAGGTAGTGTAAAAACTACCAAGAGAACTCCTGTCTGGCACCTTCCCCGGTGGAGTTGTGCATGGGGTGTGTTTGGAACATTTTGTCACCGGCCGAGTCCAAAATTCAGCGGTTCCCCATCTCAGCCCAGAAAGCAGGTAGAACAACTTTTGTGGTGCCTTTCAGATGCCTACCAAGGTAGTGTAAAAACTACCAAGAGAACTCCTGTCTGGCACCTTCCCCGGTGGAGTTGTGCATGGGGTGTGTTTGGAACATTTTGTCAACGGCCGACTCCAAAATTCAGCGTTTCCGCATCTCAGCCCACAAAGCAGGTACAACAACTTTTCTTGTGCCTTTCAGCTGCCTACCAAGGTAGTGTAAAAACTACCAACAGAATTCGTTCCTGGCACCTTCCCCGGTGGAGTTGTGCATGGGGTGTCTGTGGAACATTTTGTCACCGGCCGACTTCAAAATTCAGCGGTTCCCCATCTCAGCCCAGAAAGCAGGAAGAACAACTTTTGTGGTGCCTTTCAAATGCCTACCAAGGTAGTGTAAAAACCACCAGGAGAACTCCTGTCTGGCACCTTCCCCGGTGGAGATGTGCATGGGGTGTCTGTGAAACATTTTGTCACCGGCCGACTCCAAAATTCAGCGGTTCCCCATCTCAGCCCAGAAAGCAGGTAGAACAACTTTTGTGGTGTCTTTCAGATGCCTACCAAGGTAGTGTAAAAACTACCAGGAGAACTCCTGTCTGGCACCTTCCCCGGTGGAGTTGTGCATGGGGTGTGTTTGGAACATTTTGTCACCGGCCGACTCCAAAATTCAGCGATTCCCCATCTCAGCCCAGAAAGCAGGTAGAACAACTTTTGTGGTGTCTTTCAGATGCCTACCAAGGTAGTGTAAAAACTACCAGGAGAACTCCTGTCTGGCACCTTCCCCGGTGGAGTTGTGCATGGGGTGTGTTTGGAACATTTTGTCACCGGCCGACTCCAAAATTCAGCGGTTCCCCATCTCAGCCCAGAAAGCAGGTAGAACAACTTTTGTGGTGCCTTTCAGATGCCTACCAAGGTAGTGTAAAAACTACCAAGAGAACTCCTGTCTGGCACCTTCCCCGGTGGAGTTGTGCATGGGGTGTGTTTGGAACATTTTGTCAACGGCCGACTCCAAAATTCAGCGGTTCCCCATCTCAGCCCAGAAAGCAGGTAGAACAACTTTTGTGGTGTCTTTCAGCTGCCTACCAAGGTAGTGTAAAAACTACCAACAGAATTCGTTCCTGGCACCTTCCCCGGTGGAGTTGTGCATGGGGTGTCTGTGGAACATTTTGTCACCGGCCGAGTCCAAAATTCAGCGGTTCCCCATCTCAGCCCAGAAAGCAGGAAGAACAACTTTTGTGGTGCCTTTCAAATGCCTACCAAGGTAGTGTAAAAACCACCAGGAGAACTCCTGTCTGGCACCTTCCCCGGTGGAGTTGTGCATGGGGTGTCTGTGAAACATTTTGTCACCGGCCGACTCCAAAATTCAGCGGTTCCCCATCTCAGCCCAGAAAGCAGGTAGAACAACTTTTGTGGTGTCTTTCAGATGCCTACCGGAGCAATGTAAAAACTACCAGGAGAACTCCTGTCTGGCACCTTCCCCGGTGGAGTTGTGCAGGGGGTGTGTTTGGAACATTTTGTCACCAGCCGAGTCCAAAATTCAGCGGTTCCCCATCTCAGCCCAGAAAGCAGGTAGAACAACTTTTGTGGTGCCTTTCAGCTGCCTACCAAGGTAGTGTAAAAACTACCAAGAGAACTCCTGTCTGGCACCTTCCCCGGTGGAGTTGTGCATGGGGTGTGTTTGGAACATTTTGTCACCGGCCGAGTCCAAAATTCAGCGGTTCCCCATCTCAGCCCAGAAAGCAGGAAGAACAACATTTTCGGTGCCTTTCAAATGCCTACCAAGGTAGTGTAAAAACTACCAGGAGAACTCCTGTCTGGCACCTTCCCCGGTGGAGTTGTGCATGGGGTGTGTTTGGAACATTTTGTCACCAGCCGACTCCAAAATTCAGCGTTTCCCCATCTCAGCCCAGAAAGCAGGTAGAACAACTTTTGTGGTGCCTTTCAGCTGCCTACCAAGGTAGTGTAAAAACTACCAACAGAATTCGTTCCTGGCACCTTCCCCGGTGGAGTTGTGCATGGGGTGTGTTTGGAACATTTTGTCACCGGCCGAGTCCAAAATTCAGCTGTTCCCCATCTCAGCCCAGAAAGCAGGTAGAACAACTTTTGTGGTGTCTTTCAGATGCCTACCAAGGTAGTGTAAAAACTACCAGGAGAACTCCTGTCTGGCACCTTCCCCGGTGGAGTTGTGCAGGGGGTGTGTTTGGAACATTTTGTCACCAGCCGAGTCCAAAATTCAGCGTTTCCCCATCTCAGCCCAGAAAGCAGGTAGAACAACTTTTGTGGTGTCTTTCAGATGCCTACCAAGGTAGTGTAAAAACTACTAAGAGAACTCCTGTCTGGCACCTTCCCCGGTGGAGTTGTGCATGGGGTGTGTTTGGAACATTTTGTCACCAGCCGACTCCAAAATTCAGCGGTTCCCCATCTCAGCCCAGAAAGCAGGTAGAACAACTTTTCTTGTGCCTTTCAGCTGCCTACCAAGGTAGTGTAAAAACTACCAAGAGAATTCGTTCCTGGCACCTTCCCCGGTGGAGTTGTGCATGGGGTGTCTGTGGAACATTTTGTCACCGGCCGAGTCCAAAATTCAGCTGTTCCCCATCTCAGCCCAGAAAGCAGGTAGAACAACTTTTGTGGTGTCTTTCAGATGCCTACCAAGGTAGTGTAAAAACTACCAGGAGAACTCCTGTCTGGCACCTTCCCCGGTGGAGTTGTGCATGGGGTGTGTTTGGAACATTTTGTCACCAGCCGAGTCCAAAATTCAGCGTTTCCCCCTCTCAGCCCAGAAAGCAGGTAGAACAACTTTTGTGGTGTCTTTCAGATGCCTACCAAGGTAGTGTAAAAACTACCAGGAGAACTCCTGTCTGGCACCTTCCCCGGTGGAGTTGTGCATGGGGTGTGTTTGGAACATTTTGTCACCAGCCGAGTCCAAAATTCAGCGGTTCCCCATCTCAGCCCAGAAAGCAGGTAGAACATCTTTTGTGGTGCCTTTCAGCTGCCTACCGGATCAATGTAAAAACTACCAGGAGAACTCCTGTCTGGCACCTTCCCCGGTGGAGTTGTGCAGGGGGTGTGTTTGGAACATTTTGCCACCAGCCGACTCCAAAATTCAGCGGTTCCCCATCTCAGCCCAGAAAGCAGGTAGAACAACTTTTGTGGTGCCTTTCAAATGCCTACCAAGGTAGTGTAAAAACCACCAGGAGAACTCCTGTCTGGCACCTTCCCCGGTGGAGTTGTGCATGGGGTGTCTGTGAAACATTTTGTCACCGGCCGACTCCAAAAATCAGCGGTTCCCCATCTCAGCCCAGAAAGCAGGTAGAACAACTTTTGTGGTGTCTTTCAGATGCCTACCGGAGCAATGTAAAAACTACCAGGAGAACTCCTGTCTGGCACCTTCCCCGGTGGAGTTGTGCAGGGGGTGTGTTTGGAACATTTTATCACCAGCCGAGTCCAAAATTCAGCTGTTCCCCATCTCAGCCCAGAAAGCAGGTAGAACAACTTTTGTGGTGTCTTTCAGATGCCTACCAAGGTAGTGTAAAAACTACGAAGAGAACTCCTGTCTGGCACCTTCCCCGGTGGAGTTGTGCATGGGGTGTGTTTGGAACATTTTGTCAACGGCCGACTCCAAAATTCAGCGATTCCCCATCTCAGCCCAGAAAGCAGGTAGAACAACTTTTGTGGTGTCTTTCAGATGCCTACCAAGGTAGTGTAAAAACTACCAGGAGAACTCCTGTCTGGCACCTTCCCCGGTGGAGTTGTGCATGGGGTGTCTGTGAAACATTTTGTCACCGGCCGACTCCAAAATTCAGCGGTTCCCCATCTCAGCCCAGAAAGCAGGTAGAACAACTTTTGTGGTGTCTTTCAGATGCCTACCAAGGTAGTGTAAAAACTACCAAGAGAACTCCTGTCTGGCACCTTCCCCGGTGGAGTTGTGCATGGGGTGTGTTTGGAACATTTTGTCACCAGCCGAGTCCAAAATTCAGCGTTTCCCCATCTCAGCCCAGAAAGCAGGTAGAACAACTTTTGTGGTGTCTTTCAGATGCCTACCGGAGCAATGTAAAAACTACCAGGAGAACTCCTGTCTGGCACCTTCCCCGGTGGAGTTGTGCATGGGGTGTGTTTGGAACATTTTGTCACCGGCCGAGTCCAAAATTCAGCGGTTCCCCATCTCAGCCCAGAAAGCAGGTACAACAACTTTTGTGGTGTCTTTTAGATGCCTACCAAGGTAGTGTAAAAACTACCAAGAGAACTCCTGTCTGGCACCTTCCCCGGTGGAGTTGTGCATGGGGTGTGTTTGGAACATTTTGTCACCGGCCGACTCCAAAAATCAGCGGTTCCCCATCTCAGCCCAGAAAGCAGGTAGAACAACTTTTGTGGTGTCTTTCAGATGCCTACCAAGGTAGTGTAAAAACTACCAGGAGAACTCCTGTCTGGCACCTTCCCCGGTGGAGTTGTGCATGGGGTGTCTTTGGAACATTTTGTCACCGGCCGAGTCCAAAATTCAGCGTTTCCCCATCTCAGCCCAGAAAGCAGGTAGAACAACTTTTGTGGTGCCTTTCAGATGCCTACCAAGGTAGTGTAAAAACTACCAAGAGAACTCCTGTCTGGCACCTTCCCCGGTGGAGTTGTGCATGGGGTGTGTTTGGAACATTTTGTCACCGGCCGAGTCCAAAATTCAGCGGTTCCCCATCTCAGCCCAGAAAGCAGGTAGAACAACTTTTGTGGTGCCTTTCAGATGCCTACCAAGGTAGTGTAAAAACTACCAAGAGAACTCCTGTCTGGCACCTTCCCCGGTGGAGTTGTGCATGGGGTGTGTTTGGAACATTTTGTCAACGGCCGACTCCAAAATTCAGCGTTTCCGCATCTCAGCCCACAAAGCAGGTACAACAACTTTTCTTGTGCCTTTCAGCTGCCTACCAAGGTAGTGTAAAAACTACCAACAGAATTCGTTCCTGGCACCTTCCCCGGTGGAGTTGTGCATGGGGTGTCTGTGGAACATTTTGTCACCGGCCGACTTCAAAATTCAGCGGTTCCCCATCTCAGCCCAGAAAGCAGGAAGAACAACTTTTGTGGTGCCTTTCAAATGCCTACCAAGGTAGTGTAAAAACCACCAGGAGAACTCCTGTCTGGCACCTTCCCCGGTGGAGATGTGCATGGGGTGTCTGTGAAACATTTTGTCACCGGCCGACTCCAAAATTCAGCGGTTCCCCATCTCAGCCCAGAAAGCAGGTAGAACAACTTTTGTGGTGTCTTTCAGATGCCTACCAAGGTAGTGTAAAAACTACCAGGAGAACTCCTGTCTGGCACCTTCCCCGGTGGAGTTGTGCATGGGGTGTGTTTGGAACATTTTGTCACCGGCCGACTCCAAAATTCAGCGATTCCCCATCTCAGCCCAGAAAGCAGGTAGAACAACTTTTGTGGTGTCTTTCAGATGCCTACCAAGGTAGTGTAAAAACTACCAGGAGAACTCCTGTCTGGCACCTTCCCCGGTGGAGTTGTGCATGGGGTGTGTTTGGAACATTTTGTCACCGGCCGACTCCAAAATTCAGCGGTTCCCCATCTCAGCCCAGAAAGCAGGTAGAACAACTTTTGTGGTGCCTTTCAGATGCCTACCAAGGTAGTGTAAAAACTACCAAGAGAACTCCTGTCTGGCACCTTCCCCGGTGGAGTTGTGCATGGGGTGTGTTTGGAACATTTTGTCAACGGCCGACTCCAAAATTCAGCGGTTCCCCATCTCAGCCCACAAAGCAGGTACAACAACTTTTCTTGTGCCTTTCAGCTGCCTACCAAGGTAGTGTAAAAACTACCAACAGAATTCGTTCCTGGCACCTTCCCCGGTGGAGTTGTGCATGGGGTGTCTGTGGAACATTTTGTCACCGGCCGAGTCCAAAATTCAGCGGTTCCCCATCTCAGCCCAGAAAGCAGGAAGAACAACTTTTGTGGTGCCTTTCAAATGCCTACCAAGGTAGTGTAAAAACCACCAGGAGAACTCCTGTCTGGCACCTTCCCCGGTGGAGTTGTGCATGGGGTGTCTGTGAAACATTTTGTCACCGGCCGACTCCAAAATTCAGCGGTTCCCCATCTCAGCCCAGAAAGCAGGTAGAACAACTTTTGTGGTGTCTTTCAGATGCCTACCGGAGCAATGTAAAAACTACCAGGAGAACTCCTGTCTGGCACCTTCCCCGGTGGAGTTGTGCAGGGGGTGTGTTTGGAACATTTTGTCACCAGCCGAGTCCAAAATTCAGCGGTTCCCCATCTCAGCCCAGAAAGCAGGTAGAACAACTTTTGTGGTGCCTTTCAGCTGCCTACCAAGGTAGTGTAAAAACTACCAAGAGAACTCCTGTCTGGCACCTTCCCCGGTGGAGTTGTGCATGGGGTGTGTTTGGAACATTTTGTCACCGGCCGAGTCCAAAATTCAGCGGTTCCCCATCTCAGCCCAGAAAGCAGGAAGAACAACATTTTCGGTGCCTTTCAAATGCCTACCAAGGTAGTGTAAAAACTACCAACAGAATTCGTTCCTGGCACCTTCCCCGGTGGAGTTGTGCATGGGGTGTGTTTGGAACATTTTGTCACCGGCCGAGTCCAAAATTCAGCTGTTCCCCATCTCAGCCCAGAAAGCAGGTAGAACAACTTTTGTGGTGTCTTTCAGATGCCTACCAAGGTAGTGTAAAAACTACCAGGAGAACTCCTGTCTGGCACCTTCCCCGGTGGAGTTGTGCAGGGGGTGTGTTTGGAACATTTTGTCACCAGCCGAGTCCAAAATTCAGCGTTTCCCCATCTCAGCCCAGAAAGCAGGTAGAACAACTTTTGTGGTGTCTTTCAGATGCCTACCAAGGTAGTGTAAAAACTACTAAGAGAACTCCTGTCTGGCACCTTCCCCGGTGGAGTTGTGCATGGGGTGTGTTTGGAACATTTTGTCACCAGCCGACTCCAAAATTCAGCGGTTCCCCATCTCAGCCCAGAAAGCAGGTAGAACAACTTTTCTTGTGCCTTTCAGCTGCCTACCAAGGTAGTGTAAAAACTACCAAGAGAATTCGTTCCTGGCACCTTCCCCGGTGGAGTTGTGCATGGGGTGTCTGTGGAACATTTTGTCACCGGCCGAGTCCAAAATTCAGCTGTTCCCCATCTCAGCCCAGAAAGCAGGTAGAACAACTTTTGTGGTGTCTTTCAGATGCCTACCAAGGTAGTGTAAAAACTACCAGGAGAACTCCTGTCTGGCACCTTCCCCGGTGGAGTTGTGCATGGGGTGTGTTTGGAACATTTTGTCACCAGCCGAGTCCAAAATTCAGCGTTTCCCCCTCTCAGCCCAGAAAGCAGGTAGAACAACTTTTGTGGTGTCTTTCAGATGCCTACCAAGGTAGTGTAAAAACTACCAGGAGAACTCCTGTCTGGCACCTTCCCCGGTGGAGTTGTGCATGGGGTGTGTTTGGAACATTTTGTCACCAGCCGAGTCCAAAATTCAGCGGTTCCCCATCTCAGCCCAGAAAGCAGGTAGAACATCTTTTGTGGTGCCTTTCAGCTGCCTACCGGATCAATGTAAAAACTACCAGGAGAACTCCTGTCTGGCACCTTCCCCGGTGGAGTTGTGCAGGGGGTGTGTTTGGAACATTTTGCCACCAGCCGACTCCAAAATTCAGCGGTTCCCCATCTCAGCCCAGAAAGCAGGTAGAACAACTTTTGTGGTGCCTTTCAAATGCCTACCAAGGTAGTGTAAAAACCACCAGGAGAACTCCTGTCTGGCACCTTCCCCGGTGGAGTTGTGCATGGGGTGTCTGTGAAACATTTTGTCACCGGCCGACTCCAAAAATCAGCGGTTCCCCATCTCAGCCCAGAAAGCAGGTAGAACAACTTTTGTGGTGTCTTTCAGATGCCTACCGGAGCAATGTAAAAACTACCAGGAGAACTCCTGTCTGGCACCTTCCCCGGTGGAGTTGTGCAGGGGGTGTGTTTGGAACATTTTATCACCAGCCGAGTCCAAAATTCAGCTGTTCCCCATCTCAGCCCAGAAAGCAGGTAGAACAACTTTTGTGGTGTCTTTCAGATGCCTACCAAGGTAGTGTAAAAACTACGAAGAGAACTCCTGTCTGGCACCTTCCCCGGTGGAGTTGTGCATGGGGTGTGTTTGGAACATTTTGTCAACGGCCGACTCCAAAATTCAGCGATTCCCCATCTCAGCCCAGAAAGCAGGTAGAACAACTTTTGTGGTGTCTTTCAGATGCCTACCAAGGTAGTGTAAAAACTACCAGGAGAACTCCTGTCTGGCACCTTCCCCGGTGGAGTTGTGCATGGGGTGTCTGTGAAACATTTTGTCACCGGCCGACTCCAAAATTCAGCGGTTCCCCATCTCAGCCCAGAAAGCAGGTAGAACAACTTTTGTGGTGTCTTTCAGATGCCTACCAAGGTAGTGTAAAAACTACCAAGAGAACTCCTGTCTGGCACCTTCCCCGGTGGAGTTGTGCATGGGGTGTGTTTGGAACATTTTGTCACCAGCCGAGTCCAAAATTCAGCGTTTCCCCATCTCAGCCCAGAAAGCAGGTAGAACAACTTTTGTGGTGTCTTTCAGATGCCTACCGGAGCAATGTAAAAACTACCAGGAGAACTCCTGTCTGGCACCTTCCCCGGTGGAGTTGTGCATGGGGTGTGTTTGGAACATTTTGTCACCGGCCGAGTCCAAAATTCAGCGGTTCCCCATCTCAGCCCAGAAAGCAGGTACAACAACTTTTGTGGTGTCTTTTAGATGCCTACCAAGGTAGTGTAAAAACTACCAAGAGAACTCCTGTCTGGCACCTTCCCCGGTGGAGTTGTGCATGGGGTGTGTTTGGAACATTTTGTCACCGGCCGACTCCAAAAATCAGCGGTTCCCCATCTCAGCCCAGAAAGCAGGTAGAACAACTTTTGTGGTGTCTTTCAGATGCCTACCAAGGTAGTGTAAAAACTACCAGGAGAACTCCTGTCTGGCACCTTCCCCGGTGGAGTTGTGCATGGGGTGTCTTTGGAACATTTTGTCACCGGCCGAGTCCAAAATTCAGCGTTTCCCCATCTCAGCCCAGAAAGCAGGTAGAACAACTTTTGTGGTGCCTTTCAGATGCCTACCAAGGTAGTGTAAAAACTACCAAGAGAACTCCTGTCTGGCACCTTCCCCGGTGGAGTTGTGCATGGGGTGTGTTTGGAACATTTTGTCAACGGCCGACTCCAAAATTCAGCGTTTCCGCATCTCAGCCCACAAAGCAGGTACAACAACTTTTCTTGTGCCTTTCAGCTGCCTACCAAGGTAGTGTAAAAACTACCAACAGAATTCGTTCCTGGCTCCTTCGCCGGTGGAGTTGTGCATGGGGTGTCTGTGGAACATTTTGTCACCGGCCGACTCCAAAATTCAGCGGTTCCCCATCTCAGCCCAGAAAGCAGGAAGAACAACTTTTGTGGTGCCTTTCAAATGCCTACCAAGGTAGTGTAAAAACCACCAGGAGAACTCCTGTCTGGCACCTTCCCCGGTGGAGATGTGCATGGGGTGTCTGTGAAACATTTTGTCACCGGCCGACTCCAAAATTCAGCGGTTCCCCATCTCAGCCCAGAAAGCAGGTAGAACAACTTTTGTGGTGTCTTTCAGATGCCTACCAAGGTAGTGTAAAAACTACCAGGAGAACTCCTGTCTGGCACCTTCCCCGGTGGAGTTGTGCATGGGGTGTGTTTGGAACATTTTGTCACCGGCCGACTCCAAAATTCAGCGATTCCCCATCTCAGCCCAGAAAGCAGGTAGAACAACTTTTGTGGTGTCTTTCAGATGCCTACCAAGGTAGTGTAAAAACTACCAGGAGAACTCCTGTCTGGCACCTTCCGTGGTGGAGTTGTGCATGGGGTGTGTTTGGAACATTTTGTCACCGGCCGACTCCAAAATTCAGCGGTTCCCCATCTCAGCCCAGAAAGCAGGTAGAACAACTTTTTTGGTGCCTTTCAGATGCCTACCAAGGTAGTGTAAAAACTACCAAGAGAACTCCTGTCTGGCACCTTCCCCGGTGGAGTTGTGCATGGGGTGTGTTTGGAACATTTTGTCACCGGCCGAGTCCAAAATTCAGCGGTTCCCCATCTCAGCCCAGAAAGCAGGTACAACAACTTTTCTTGTGCCTTTCAGCTGCCTACCAAGGTAGTGTAAAAACTACCAACAGAATTCGTTCCTGGCTCCTTCCCCGGTGGAGTTGTGCATGGGGTGTCTGTGGAACATTTTGTCACCGGCCGAGTCCAAAATTCAGCGGTTCCCCATCTCAGCCCAGAAAGCAGGTAGAACAACTTTTGTGGTGCCTTTCAAATGCCTACCAAGGTAGTGTAAAAACCACCAGGAGAACTCCTGTCTGGCACCTTCCCCGGTGGAGTTGTGCATGGGGTGTCTGTGAAACATTTTGTCACCGGCCGACTCCAAAATTCAGCGATTCCCCATCTCAGCCCAGAAAGCAGGTAGAACAACTTTTGTGGTGTCTTTCAGATGCCTACCGGAGCAATGTAAAAACTACCAGGAGAACTCCTGTCTGGCACCTTCCCCGGTGGAGTTGTGCAGGGGGTGTGTTTGGAACATTTTGTCACCAGCCGAGTCCAAAATTCAGCGGTTCCCCATCTCAGCCCAGAAAGCAGGTAGAACAACTTTTGTGGTGCCTTTCAGCTGCCTACCAAGGTAGTGTAAAAACTACCAAGAGAACTCCTGTCTGGCACCTTCCCCGGTGGAGTTGTGCATGGGGTGTGTTTGGAACATTTTGTCACCGGCCGAGTCCAAAATTCAGCGGTTCCCCATCTCAGCCCACAAAGCAGGTAGAACAACTTTTCTTGTGCCTTTCAGCTGCCTACCAAGGTAGTGTAAAAACTACCAGGAGAACTCCTGTCTGGCACCTTCCCCGGTGGAGTTGTGCATGGGGTGTGTTTGGAACATTTTGTCACCAGCCGACTCCAAAATTCAGCGTTTCCCCATCTCAGCCCAGAAAGCAGGTAGAACAACTTTTGTGGTGCCTTTCAGATGCCTACCAAGGTAGTGTAAAAACTACCAACAGAATTCGTTCCTGGCACCTTCCCCGGTGGAGTTGTGCATGGGGTGTGTTTGGAACATTTTGTCACCGGCCGAGTCCAAAATTCAGCGGTTCCCCATCTCAGCCCACAAAGCAGGTAGAACAACTTTTCTTGTGCCTTTCAGCTGCCTACCAAGGTAGTGTAAAAACTACCAAGAGAATTCGTTCCTGGCACCTTCCCCGGTGGAGTTGTGCATGGGGTGTCTGTGGAACATTTTGTCACCGGCCGAGTCCAAAATTCAGCGGTTCCCCATCTCAGCCCAGAAAGCAGGTAGAACAACTTTTGTGGTGTCTTTCAGATGCCTACCGGAGCAATGTAAAAACTACCAGGAGAACTCCTGTCTGGCACCTTCCCCGGTGGAGTTGTGCAGGGGGTGTGTTTGGAACATTTTGTCACCAGCCGAGTCCAAAATTCAGCGGTTCCCCATCTCAGCCCAGAAAGCAGGTAGAACAACTTTTGTGGTGCCTTTCAAATGCCTACCAAGGTAGTGTAAAAACTACCAAGAGAACTCCTGTCTGGCACCTTCCCCGGTGGAGTTGTGCATGGGGTGTGTTTGGAACATTTTGTCACCGGCCGAGTCCAAAATTCAGCTCTTCCCCATCTCAGCCCAGAAAGCAGGAAGAACAACATTTGTGGTGTCTTTCAGATGCCTACCAAGGTAGTGTAAAAACTACCAGGAGAACTCCTGTCTGGCACCTTCCCCGGTGGAGTTGTGCATGGGGTGTGTTTGGAACATTTTGTCACAAGCCGACTCCAAAATTCAGCGGTTCCCCATCTCAGCCCAGAAAGCAGGTAGAACAACTTTTGTGGTGCCTTTCAGATGCCTACCAAGGTAGTGTAAAAACTACCAACAGAATTCGTTCCTGGCACCTTCCCCGGTGGAGTTGTGCATGGGGTGTCTGTGGAACATTTTGTCACCGGCCGACTCCAAAATTCAGCGGTTCCCCATCTCAGCCCAGAAAGCAGGTAGAACAACTTTTGTGGTGTCTTTCAGATGCCTACCGGAGCAATGTAAAAACTACCAGGAGAACTCCTGTCTGGCACCTTCCCCGGTGGAGTTGTGCGTGGGGTGTGTTTGGAACATTTTGTCACCAGCCGAGTCCAAAATTCAGCGGTTCCCCATCTCAGCCCAGAAAGCAGGTAGAACAACTTTTGTGGTGTCTTTCAGATGCCTACCAAGGTAGTGTAAAAACTACCAGGAGAACTCCTGTCTGGCACCTTCCCCGGTGGAGTTGTGCAGGGGGTGTGTTTGGAACATTTTGTCACCGGCCGAGTCCAAAATTCAGCGGTTCCCCATCTCAGCCC
Organism: Falco cherrug; assembly: GCF_023634085.1. NCBI lineage: Eukaryota > Metazoa > Chordata > Aves > Falconiformes > Falconidae > Falco > Falco cherrug. Next base: position 862,332 of record NW_026599479.1, on the reverse strand, counting down.
ACAAAGCAGGTAGAACAACTTTTCTTGTGCCTTTCAGCTGCCTACCAAGGTAGTGTAAAAACTACCAACAGAATTCGTTCCTGGCACCTTCCCCGGTGGAGTTGTGCATGGGGTGTCTGTGGAACATTTTGTCACCGGCCGACTTCAAAATTCAGCGTTTCCCCATCTCAGCCCAGAAAGCAGGAAGAACAACTTTTGTGGTGCCTTTCAAATGCCTACCAAGGTAGTGTAAAAACCACCAGGAGAACTCCTGTCTGGCACCTTCCCCGGTGGAGATGTGCATGGGGTGTCTGTGAAACATTTTGTCACCGGCCGACTCCAAAATTCAGCGGTTCCCCATCTCAGCCCAGAAAGCAGGTAGAACAACTTTTGTGGTGTCTTTCAGATGCCTACCAAGGTAGTGTAAAAACTACCAGGAGAACTCCTGTCTGGCACCTTCCCCGGTGGAGTTGTGCATGGGGTGTGTTTGGAACATTTTGTCACCGGCCGACTCCAAAATTCAGCGATTCCCCATCTCAGCCCAGAAAGCAGGTAGAACAACTTTTGTGGTGTCTTTCAGATGCCTACCAAGGTAGTGTAAAAACTACCAGGAGAACTCCTGTCTGGCACCTTCCCCGGTGGAGTTGTGCATGGGGTGTGTTTGGAACATTTTGTCACCGGCCGAGTCCAAAATTCAGCGGTTCCCCATCTCAGCCCAGAAAGCAGGTAGAACAACTTTTGTGGTGCCTTTCAGATGCCTACCAAGGTAGTGTAAAAACTACCAAGAGAACTCCTGTCTGGCACCTTCCCCGGTGGAGTTGTGCATGGGGTGTGTTTGGAACATTTTGTCAACGGCCGACTCCAAAATTCAGCGGTTCCCCATCTCAGCCCACAAAGCAGGTACAACAACTTTTCTTGTGCCTTTCAGCTGCCTACCAAGGTAGTGTAAAAACTACCAACAGAATTCGTTCCTGGCACCTTCCCCGGTGGAGTTGTGCATGGGGTGTCTGTGGAACATTTTGTCACCGGCCGAGTCCAAAATTCAGCGGTTCCCCATCTCAGCCCAGAAAGCAGGAAGAACAACTTTTGTGGTGCCTTTCAAATGCCTACCAAGGTAGTGTAAAAACTACCAGGAGAACTCCTGTCTGGCACCTTCCCCGGTGGAGTTGTGCATGGGGTGTGTTTGGAACATTTTGTCACCGGCCGACTCCAAAATTCAGCGGTTCCCCATCTCAGCCCAGAAAGCAGGTAGAACAACTTTTGTGGTGTCTTTCAGATGCCTACCGGAGCAATGTAAAAACTACCAGGAGAACTCCTGTCTGGCACCTTCCCCGGTGGAGTTGTGCAGGGGGTGTGTTTGGAACATTTTGTCACCAGCCGAGTCCAAAATTCAGCGGTTCCCCATCTCAGCCCAGAAAGCAGGTAGAACAACTTTTGTGGTGCCTTTCAGCTGCCTACCAAGGTAGTGTAAAAACTACCAAGAGAACTCCTGTCTGGCACCTTCCCCGGTGGAGTTGTGCATGGGGTGTGTTTGGAACATTTTGTCACCGGCCGAGTCCAAAATTCAGCGGTTCCCCATCTCAGCCCAGAAAGCAGGAAGAACAACATTTTCGGTGCCTTTCAAATGCCTACCAAGGTAGTGTAAAAACTACCAGGAGAACTCCTGTCTGGCACCTTCCCCGGTGGAGTTGTGCAGGGGGTGTGTTTGGAACATTTTGTCACCAGCCGACTCCAAAATTCAGCGTTTCCCCATCTCAGCCCAGAAAGCAGGTAGAACAACTTTTGTGGTGCCTTTCAGATGCCTACCAAGGTAGTGTAAAAACTACCAACAGAATTCGTTCCTGGCACCTTCCCCGGTGGAGTTGTGCATGGGGTGTGTTTGGAACATTTTGTCACCGGCCGAGTCCAAAATTCAGCTGTTCCCCATCTCAGCCCAGAAAGCAGGTAGAACAACTTTTGTGGTGTCTTTCAGATGCCTACCAAGGTAGTGTAAAAACTACCAGGAGAACTCCTGTCTGGCACCTTCCCCGGTGGAGTTGTGCAGGGGGTGTGTTTGGAACATTTTGTCACCAGCCGAGTCCAAAATTCAGCGTTTCCCCATCTCAGCCCAGAAAGCAGGTAGAACAACTTTTGTGGTGTCTTTCAGATGCCTACCAAGGTAGTGTAAAAACTACTAAGAGAACTCCTGTCTGGCACCTTCCCCGGTGGAGTTGTGCATGGGGTGTGTTTGGAACATTTTGTCACCAGCCGACTCCAAAATTCAGCGGTTCCCCATCTCAGCCCAGAAAGCAGGTAGAACAACTTTTCTTGTGCCTTTCAGCTGCCTACCAAGGTAGTGTAAAAACTACCAAGAGAATTCGTTCCTGGCACCTTCCCCGGTGGAGTTGTGCATGGGGTGTCTGTGGAACATTTTGTCACCGGCCGAGTCCAAAATTCAGCTGTTCCCCATCTCAGCCCAGAAAGCAGGTAGAACAACTTTTGTGGTGTCTTTCAGATGCCTACCAAGGTAGTGTAAAAACTACCAGGAGAACTCCTGTCTGGCACCTTCCCCGGTGGAGTTGTGCATGGGGTGTGTTTGGAACATTTTGTCACCAGCCAAGTCCAAAATTCAGCGTTTCCCCCTCTCAGCCCAGAAAGCAGGTAGAACAACTTTTGTGGTGTCTTTCAGATGCCTACCAAGGTAGTGTAAAAACTACCAGGAGAACTCCTGTCTGGCACCTTCCCCGGTGGAGTTGTGCATGGGGTGTGTTTGGAACATTTTGTCACCAGCCGAGTCCAAAATTCAGCGGTTCCCCATCTCAGCCCAGAAAGCAGGTAGAACATCTTTTGTGGTGCCTTTCAGCTGCCTACCGGATCAATGTAAAAACTACCAGGAGAACTCCTGTCTGGCACCTTCCCCGGTGGAGTTGTGCAGGGGGTGTGTTTGGAACATTTTGCCACCAGCCGACTCCAAAATTCAGCGGTTCCCCATCTCAGCCCAGAAAGCAGGTAGAACAACTTTTGTGGTGCCTTTCAAATGCCTACCAAGGTAGTGTAAAAACCACCAGGAGAACTCCTGTCTGGCACCTTCCCCGGTGGAGTTGTGCATGGGGTGTCTGTGAAACATTTTGTCACCGGCCGACTCCAAAAATCAGCGGTTCCCCATCTCAGCCCAGAAAGCAGGTAGAACAACTTTTGTGGTGTCTTTCAGATGCCTACCGGAGCAATGTAAAAACTACCAGGAGAACTCCTGTCTGGCACCTTCCCCGGTGGAGTTGTGCAGGGGGTGTGTTTGGAACATTTTATCACCAGCCGAGTCCAAAATTCAGCTGTTCCCCATCTCAGCCCAGAAAGCAGGTAGAACAACTTTTGTGGTGTCTTTCAGATGCCTACCAAGGTAGTGTAAAAACTACGAAGAGAACTCCTGTCTGGCACCTTCCCCGGTGGAGTTGTGCATGGGGTGTGTTTGGAACATTTTGTCAACGGCCGACTCCAAAATTCAGCGATTCCCCATCTCAGCCCAGAAAGCAGGTAGAACAACTTTTGTGGTGTCTTTCAGATGCCTACCAAGGTAGTGTAAAAACTACCAGGAGAACTCCTGTCTGGCACCTTCCCCGGTGGAGTTGTGCATGGGGTGTCTGTGAAACATTTTGTCACCGGCCGACTCCAAAATTCAGCGGTTCCCCATCTCAGCCCAGAAAGCAGGTAGAACAACTTTTGTGGTGTCTTTCAGATGCCTACCAAGGTAGTGTAAAAACTACCAAGAGAACTCCTGTCTGGCACCTTCCCCGGTGGAGTTGTGCATGGGGTGTGTTTGGAACATTTTGTCACCAGCCGAGTCCAAAATTCAGCGTTTCCCCATCTCAGCCCAGAAAGCAGGTAGAACAACTTTTGTGGTGTCTTTCAGATGCCTACCAAGGTAGTGTAAAAACTACCAGGAGAACTCCTGTCTGGCACCTTCCCCGGTGGAGTTGTGCATGGGGTGTGTTTGGAACATTTTGTCACCGGCCGAGTCCAAAATTCAGCGTTTCCCCATCTCAGCCCAGAAAGCAGGTAGAACAACTTTTGTGGTGCCTTTCAGATGCCTACCAAGGTAGTGTAAAAACTACCAAGAGAACTCCTGTCTGGCACCTTCCCCGGTGGAGTTGTGCATGGGGTGTGTTTGGAACATTTTGTCAACGGCCGACTCCAAAATTCAGCGTTTCCGCATCTCAGCCCACAAAGCAGGTACAACAACTTTTCTTGTGCCTTTCAGCTGCCTACCAAGGTAGTGTAAAAACTACCAACAGAATTCGTTCCTGGCTCCTTCGCCGGTGGAGTTGTGCATGGGGTGTCTGTGGAACATTTTGTCACCGGCCGACTCCAAAATTCAGCGGTTCCCCATCTCAGCCCAGAAAGCAGGAAGAACAACTTTTGTGGTGCCTTTCAAATGCCTACCAAGGTAGTGTAAAAACCACCAGGAGAACTCCTGTCTGGCACCTTCCCCGGTGGAGATGTGCATGGGGTGTCTGTGAAACATTTTGTCACCGGCCGACTCCAAAATTCAGCGGTTCCCCATCTCAGCCCAGAAAGCAGGTAGAACAACTTTTGTGGTGTCTTTCAGATGCCTACCAAGGTAGTGTAAAAACTACCAGGAGAACTCCTGTCTGGCACCTTCCCCGGTGGAGTTGTGCATGGGGTGTGTTTGGAACATTTTGTCACCGGCCGACTCCAAAATTCAGCGATTCCCCATCTCAGCCCAGAAAGCAGGTAGAACAACTTTTGTGGTGTCTTTCAGATGCCTACCAAGGTAGTGTAAAAACTACCAGGAGAACTCCTGTCTGGCACCTTCCGTGGTGGAGTTGTGCATGGGGTGTGTTTGGAACATTTTGTCACCGGCCGACTCCAAAATTCAGCGGTTCCCCATCTCAGCCCAGAAAGCAGGTAGAACAACTTTTGTGGTGTCTTTCAGATGCCTGCCAAGGTAGTGTAAAAACTACCAAGAGAACTCCTGTCTGGCACCTTCCCCGGTGGAGTTGTGCATGGGGTGTGTTTGGAACATTTTGTCACCGGCCGAGTCCAAAATTCAGCGGTTCCCCATCTCAGCCCACAAAGCAGGTAGAACAACTTTTCTTGTGCCTTTCAGCTGCCTACCAAGGTAGTGTAAAAACTACCAACAGAATTCGTTCCTGGCTCCTTCCCCGGTGGAGTTGTGCATGGGGTGTCTGTGGAACATTTTGTCACCGGCCGAGTCCAAAATTCAGCGGTTCCCCATCTCAGCCCAGAAAGCAGGTAGAACAACTTTTGTGGTGCCTTTCAAATGCCTACCAAGGTAGTGTAAAAACCACCAGGAGAACTCCTGTCTGGCACCTTCCCCGGTGGAGTTGTGCATGGGGTGTCTGTGAAACATTTTGTCACCGGCCGACTCCAAAATTCAGCGATTCCCCATCTCAGCCCAGAAAGCAGGTAGAACAACTTTTGTGGTGTCTTTCAGATGCCTACCGGAGCAATGTAAAAACTACCAGGAGAACTCCTGTCTGGCACCTTCCCCGGTGGAGTTGTGCAGGGGGTGTGTTTGGAACATTTTGTCACCAGCCGAGTCCAAAATTCAGCGGTTCCCCATCTCAGCCCAGAAAGCAGGTAGAACAACTTTTGTGGTGCCTTTCAGCTGCCTACCAAGGTAGTGTAAAAACTACCAAGAGAACTCCTGTCTGGCACCTTCCCCGGTGGAGTTGTGCATGGGGTGTGTTTGGAACATTTTGTCACCGGCCGAGTCCAAAATTCAGCCGTTCCCCATCTCAGCCCACAAAGCAGGTAGAACAACTTTTCTTGTGCCTTTCAGCTGCCTACCAAGGTAGTGTAAAAACTACCAGGAGAACTCCTGTCTGGCACCTTCCCCGGTGGAGTTGTGCATGGGGTGTGTTTGGAACATTTTGTCACCAGCCGACTCCAAAATTCAGAGTTTCCCCATCTCAGCCCAGAAAGCAGGTAGAACAACTTTTGTGGTGCCTTTCAGCTGCCTACCAAGGTAGTGTAAAAACTACCAACAGAATTCGTTCCTGGCACCTTCCCCGGTGGAGTTGTGCATGGGGTGTGTTTGGAACATTTTGTCACCGGCCGAGTCCAAAATTCAGCGGTTCCCCATCTCAGCCCACAAAGCAGGTAGAACAACTTTTCTTGTGCCTTTCAGCTGCCTACCAAGGTAGTGTAAAAACTACCAAGAGAATTCGTTCCTGGCACCTTCCCCGGTGGAGTTGTGCATGGGGTGTCTGTGGAACATTTTGTCACCGGCCGACTCCAAAATTCAGCGGTTCCCCATCTCAGCCCAGAAAGCAGGTAGAACAACTTTTGTGGTGTCTTTCAGATGCCTACCGGAGCAATGTAAAAACTACCAGGAGAACTCCTGTCTGGCACCTTCCCCGGTGGAGTTGTGCAGGGGGTGTGTTTGGAACATTTTGTCACCAGCCGAGTCCAAAATTCAGCGGTTCCCCATCTCAGCCCAGAAAGCAGGTAGAACAACTTTTGTGGTGCCTTTCAAATGCCTACCAAGGTAGTGTAAAAACTACCAAGAGAACTCCTGTCTGGCACCTTCCCCGGTGGAGTTGTGCATGGGGTGTGTTTGGAACATTTTGTCACCGGCCGAGTCCAAAATTCAGCGGTTCCCCATCTCAGCCCAGAAAGCAGGAAGAACAACATTTTCGGTGCCTTTCAAATGCCTACCAAGGTAGTGTAAAAACTACCAGGAGAACTCCTGTCTGGCACCTTCCCCGGTGGAGTTGTGCAGGGGGTGTGTTTGGAACATTTTGTCACCAGCCGACTCCAAAATTCAGCGTTTCCCCATCTCAGCCCAGAAAGCAGGTAGAACAACTTTTGTGGTGCCTTTCAGATGCCTACCAAGGTAGTGTAAAAACTACCAACAGAATTCGTTCCTGGCACCTTCCCCGGTGGAGTTGTGCATGGGGTGTGTTTGGAACATTTTGTCACCGGCCGAGTCCAAAATTCAGCTGTTCCCCATCTCAGCCCAGAAAGCAGGTAGAACAACTTTTGTGGTGTCTTTCAGATGCCTACCAAGGTAGTGTAAAAACTACCAGGAGAACTCCTGTCTGGCACCTTCCCCGGTGGAGTTGTGCAGGGGGTGTGTTTGGAACATTTTGTCACCAGCCGAGTCCAAAATTCAGCGTTTCCCCATCTCAGCCCAGAAAGCAGGTAGAACAACTTTTGTGGTGTCTTTCAGATGCCTACCAAGGTAGTGTAAAAACTACTAAGAGAACTCCTGTCTGGCACCTTCCCCGGTGGAGTTGTGCATGGGGTGTGTTTGGAACATTTTGTCACCAGCCGACTCCAAAATTCAGCGGTTCCCCATCTCAGCCCAGAAAGCAGGTAGAACAACTTTTCTTGTGCCTTTCAGCTGCCTACCAAGGTAGTGTAAAAACTACCAAGAGAATTCGTTCCTGGCACCTTCCCCGGTGGAGTTGTGCATGGGGTGTCTGTGGAACATTTTGTCACCGGCCGAGTCCAAAATTCAGCTGTTCCCCATCTCAGCCCAGAAAGCAGGTAGAACAACTTTTGTGGTGTCTTTCAGATGCCTACCAAGGTAGTGTAAAAACTACCAGGAGAACTCCTGTCTGGCACCTTCCCCGGTGGAGTTGTGCATGGGGTGTGTTTGGAACATTTTGTCACCAGCCAAGTCCAAAATTCAGCGTTTCCCCCTCTCAGCCCAGAAAGCAGGTAGAACAACTTTTGTGGTGTCTTTCAGATGCCTACCAAGGTAGTGTAAAAACTACCAGGAGAACTCCTGTCTGGCACCTTCCCCGGTGGAGTTGTGCATGGGGTGTGTTTGGAACATTTTGTCACCAGCCGAGTCCAAAATTCAGCGGTTCCCCATCTCAGCCCAGAAAGCAGGTAGAACATCTTTTGTGGTGCCTTTCAGCTGCCTACCGGATCAATGTAAAAACTACCAGGAGAACTCCTGTCTGGCACCTTCCCCGGTGGAGTTGTGCAGGGGGTGTGTTTGGAACATTTTGCCACCAGCCGACTCCAAAATTCAGCGGTTCCCCATCTCAGCCCAGAAAGCAGGTAGAACAACTTTTGTGGTGCCTTTCAAATGCCTACCAAGGTAGTGTAAAAACCACCAGGAGAACTCCTGTCTGGCACCTTCCCCGGTGGAGTTGTGCATGGGGTGTCTGTGAAACATTTTGTCACCAGCCGACTCCAAAAATCAGCGGTTCCCCATCTCAGCCCAGAAAGCAGGTAGAACAACTTTTGTGGTGTCTTTCAGATGCCTACCGGAGCAATGTAAAAACTACCAGGAGAACTCCTGTCTGGCACCTTCCCCGGTGGAGTTGTGCAGGGGGTGTGTTTGGAACATTTTATCACCAGCCGAGTCCAAAATTCAGCTGTTCCCCATCTCAGCCCAGAAAGCAGGTAGAACAACTTTTGTGGTGTCTTTCAGATGCCTACCAAGGTAGTGTAAAAACTACGAAGAGAACTCCTGTCTGGCACCTTCCCCGGTGGAGTTGTGCATGGGGTGTGTTTGGAACATTTTGTCAACGGCCGACTCCAAAATTCAGCGATTCCCCATCTCAGCCCAGAAAGCAGGTAGAACAACTTTTGTGGTGTCTTTCAGATGCCTACCAAGGTAGTGTAAAAACTACCAGGAGAACTCCTGTCTGGCACCTTCCCCGGTGGAGTTGTGCATGGGGTGTCTGTGAAACATTTTGTCACCGGCCGACTCCAAAATTCAGCGGTTCCCCATCTCAGCCCAGAAAGCAGGTAGAACAACTTTTGTGGTGTCTTTCAGATGCCTACCAAGGTAGTGTAAAAACTACCAAGAGAACTCCTGTCTGGCACCTTCCCCGGTGGAGTTGTGCATGGGGTGTGTTTGGAACATTTTGTCACCAGCCGAGTCCAAAATTCAGCGGTTCCCCATCTCAGCCCAGAAAGCAGGTAGAACAACTTTTGTGGTGTCTTTCAGATGCCTACCAAGGTAGTGTAAAAACTACCAGGAGAACTCCTGTCTGGCACCTTCCCCGGTGGAGTTGTGCATGGGGTGTGTTTGGAACATTTTGTCACCGGCCGAGTCCAAAATTCAGCGTTTCCCCATCTCAGCCCAGAAAGCAGGTAGAACAACTTTTGTGGTGCCTTTCAGATGCCTACCAAGGTAGTGTAAAAACTACCAAGAGAACTCCTGTCTGGCACCTTCCCCGGTGGAGTTGTGCATGGGGTGTGTTTGGAACATTTTGTCAACGGCCGACTCCAAAATTCAGCGTTTCCGCATCTCAGCCCACAAAGCAGGTACAACAACTTTTCTTGTGCCTTTCAGCTGCCTACCAAGGTAGTGTAAAAACTACCAACAGAATTCGTTCCTGGCTCCTTCGCCGGTGGAGTTGTGCATGGGGTGTCTGTGGAACATTTTGTCACCGGCCGAGTCCAAAATTCAGCGGTTCCCCATCTCAGCCCAGAAAGCAGGTAGAACAACTTTTGTGGTGCCTTTCAAATGCCTACCAAGGTAGTGTAAAAACCACCAGGAGAACTCCTGTCTGGCACCTTCCCCGGTGGAGATGTGCATGGGGTGTCTGTGAAACATTTTGTCACCGGCCGACTCCAAAATTCAGCGGTTCCCCATCTCAGCCCAGAAAGCAGGTAGAACAACTTTTGTGGTGTCTTTCAGATGCCTACCAAGGTAGTGTAAAAACTACCAGGAGAACTCCTGTCTGGCACCTTCCCCGGTGGAGTTGTGCAGGGGGTGTGTTTGGAACATTTTGTCACCGGCCGACTCCAAAATTCAGCGATTCCCCATCTCAGCCCAGAAAGCAGGTAGAACAACTTTTGTGGTGTCTTTCAGATGCCTACCAAGGTAGTGTAAAAACTACCAGGAGAACTCCTGTCTGGCACCTTCCGTGGTGGAGTTGTGCATGGGGTGTGTTTGGAACATTTTGTCACCGGCCGACTCCAAAATTCAGCGGTTCCCCATCTCAGCCCAGAAAGCAGGTAGAACAACTTTTGTGGTGTCTTTCAGATGCCTACCAAGGTAGTGTAAAAACTACCAAGAGAACTCCTGTCTGGCACCTTCCCCGGTGGAGTTGTGCATGGGGTGTGTTTGGAACATTTTGTCACCGGCCGAGTCCAAAATTCAGCGGTTCCCCATCTCAGCCCACAAAGCAGGTAGAACAACTTTTCTTGTGCCTTTCAGCTGCCTACCAAGGTAGTGTAAAAACTACCAACAGAATTCGTTCCTGGCTCCTTCCCCGGTGGAGTTGTGCATGGGGTGTCTGTGGAACATTTTGTCACCGGCCGAGTCCAAAATTCAGCGGTTCCCCATCTCAGCCCAGAAAGCAGGTAGAACAACTTTTGTGGTGCCTTTCAAATGCCTACCAAGGTAGTGTAAAAACCACCAGGAGAACTCCTGTCTGGCACCTTCCCCGGTGGAGTTGTGCATGGGGTGTCTGTGAAACATTTTGTCACCGGCCGACTCCAAAATTCAGCGATTCCCCATCTCAGCCCAGAAAGCAGGTAGAACAACTTTTGTGGTGTCTTTCAGATGCCTACCGGAGCAATGTAAAAACTACCAGGAGAACTCCTGTCTGGCACCTTCCCCGGTGGAGTTGTGCAGGGGGTGTGTTTGGAACATTTTGTCACCAGCCGAGTCCAAAATTCAGCGTTTCCCCATCTCAGCCCAGAAAGCAGGTAGAACAACTTTTGTGGTGCCTTTCAGCTGCCTACCAAGGTAGTGTAAAAACTACCAAGAGAACTCCTGTCTGGCACCTTCCCCGGTGGAGTTGTGCATGGGGTGTGTTTGGAACATTTTGTCACCGGCCGAGTCCAAAATTCAGCGGTTCCCCATCTCAGCCCACAAAGCAGGTAGAACAACTTTTCTTGTGCCTTTCAGCTGCCTACCAAGGTAGTGTAAAAACTACCAGGAGAACTCCTGTCTGGCACCTTCCCCGGTGGAGTTGTGCATGGGGTGTGTTTGGAACATTTTGTCACCAGCCGACTCCAAAATTCAGAGTTTCCCCATCTCAGCCCAGAAAGCAGGTAGAACAACTTTTGTGGTGCCTTTCAGCTGCCTACCAAGGTAGTGTAAAAACTACCAACAGAATTCGTTCCTGGCACCTTCCCCGGTGGAGTTGTGCATGGGGTGTGTTTGGAACATTTTGTCACCGGCCGAGTCCAAAATTCAGCGGTTCCCCATCTCAGCCCAGAAAGCAGGTAGAACAACTTTTCTTGTGCCTTTCAGCTGCCTACCAAGGTAGTGTAAAAACTACCAAGAGAATTCGTTCCTGGCACCTTCCCCGGTGGAGTTGTGCATGGGGTGTCTGTGGAACATTTTGTCACCGGCCGAGTCCAAAATTCAGCGGTTCCCCATCTCAGCCCAGAAAGCAGGTAGAACAACTTTTGTGGTGTCTTTCAGATGCCTACCGGAGCAATGTAAAAACTACCAGGAGAACTCCTGTCTGGCACCTTCCCCGGTGGAGTTGTGCAGGGGGTGTGTTTGGAACATTTTGTCACCAGCCGAGTCCAAAATTCAGCGGTTCCCCATCTCAGCCCAGAAAGCAGGTAGAACAACTTTTGTGGTGCCTTTCAAATGCCTACCAAGGTAGTGTAAAAACTACCAAGAGAACTCCTGTCTGGCACCTTCCCCGGTGGAGTTGTGCATGGGGTGTGTTTGGAACATTTTGTCACCGGCCGAGTCCAAAATTCAGCTCTTCCCCATCTCAGCCCAGAAAGCAGGAAGAACAACATTTGTGGTGTCTTTCAGATGCCTACCAAGGTAGTGTAAAAACTACCAGGAGAACTCCTGTCTGGCACCTTCCCCGGTGGAGTTGTGCATGGGGTGTGTTTGGAACATTTTGTCACAAGCCGACTCCAAAATTCAGCGGTTCCCCATCTCAGCCCAGAAGCAGGTAGAACAACTTTTGTGGTGCCTTTCAGATGCCTACCAAGGTAGTGTAAAAACTACCAACAGAATTCGTTCCTGGCACCTTCCCCGGTGGAGTTGTGCATGGGGTGTCTGTGGAACATTTTGTCACCGGCCGACTCCAAAATTCAGCGGTTCCCCATCTCAGCCCAGAAAGCAGGTAGAACAACTTTTGTGGTGTCTTTCAGATGCCTACCGGAGCAATGTAAAAACTACCAGGAGAACTCCTGTCTGGCACCTTCCCCGGTGGAGTTGTGCGTGGGGTGTGTTTGGAACATTTTGTCACCAGCCGAGTCCAAAATTCAGCGGTTCCCCATCTCAGCCCAGAAAGCAGGTAGAACAACTTTTGTGGTGTCTTTCAGATGCCTACCAAGGTAGTGTAAAAACTACCAGGAGAACTCCTGTCTGGCACCTTCCCCGGTGGAGTTGTGCAGGGGGTGTGTTTGGAACATTTTGTCACCGGCCGAGTCCAAAATTCAGCGGTTCCCCATCTCAGCCCACAAAGCAGGTAGAACAACTTTTCTTGTGCCTTTCAGCTGCCTACCAAGGTAGTGTAAAAACTACCAAGAGAATTCGTTCCTGGCACCTTCCCCGGTGGAGTTGTGCATGGGGTGTCTGTGGAACATTTTGTCACCAGCCGAGTCCAAAATTCAGCGGTTCCCCATCTCAGCCCAGAAAGCAGGTAGAACAACTTTTGTGGTGTCTTTCAGATGCCTACCGGAGCAATGTAAAAACTACCAGGAGAACTCCTGTCTGGCACCTTCCCCGGTGGAGTTGTGCAGGGGGTGTCTGTGAAACATTTTGTCACCGGCCGACTCCAAAAATCAGCGGTTCCCCATCTCAGCCCAGAAAGCTGGTAGAACAACTTTTGTGGTGTCTTTCAGATGCCTACCGGAGCAATGTAAAAACTACCAGGAGAACTCCTGTCTGGCACCTTCCCCGGTGGAGTTGTGCATGGGGTGTGTTTGGAACATTTTGTCACCGGCCGAGTCCAAAATTCAGCTGTTCCCCATCTCAGCCCAGAAAGCAGGTAGAACAACTTTTGTGGTGTCTTTCAGATGCCTACCAAGGTAGTGTAAAAACCACCAGGAGAACTCCTGTCTGGCACCTTCCCCGGTGGAGTTGTGCATGGGGTGTCTGTGAAACATTTTGTCACCGGCCGACTCCAAAAATCAGCGGTTCCCCATCTCAGCCCAGAAAGCAGGTAGAACAACTTTTGTGGTGTCTTTCAGATGCCTACCGGAGCAATGTAAAAACTACCAGGAGAACTCCTGTCTGGCACCTTCCCCGGTGGAGTTGTGCAGGGGGTGTGTTTGGAACATTTTATCACCAGCCGAGTCCAAAATTCAGCTGTTCCCCATCTCAGCCCAGAAAGCAGGTAGAACAACTTTTGTGGTGTCTTTCAGATGCCTACCAAGGTAGTGTAAAAACTACCAGGGGAACTCCTGTCTGGCACCTTCCCCGGTGGAGTTGTGCATGGGGTGTGTTTGGAACATTTTGTCACCAGCCGAGTCCAAAATTCAGCGGTTCCCCATCTCAGCCCAGAAAGCAGGTAGAACAACTTTTGTGGTGTCTTTCAGATGCCTACCAAGGTAGTGTAAAAACTACTAAGAGAACTCCTGTCTGGCACCTTCCCCGGTGGAGTTGTGCATGGGGTGTGTTTGGAACATTTTGTCACCAGCCGACTCCAAAATTCAGCGGTTCCCCATCTCAGCCCAGAAAGCAGGTAGAACAACTTTTCTTGTGCCTTTCAGCTGCCTACCAAGGTAGTGTAAAAACTACCAAGAGAATTCGTTCCTGGCACCTTCCCCGGTGGAGTTGTGCATGGGGTGTCTGTGGAACATTTTGTCACCGGCCGAGTCCAAAATTCAGTGGTTCCCCATCTCAGCCCAGAAAGCAGGTAGAACAACTTTTGTGGTGTCTTTCAGATGCCTACCAAGGTAGTGTAAAAACTACCAGGAGAACTCCTGTCTGGCACCTTCCCCGGTGGAGTTGTGCAGGGGGTGTGTTTGGAACATTTTGTCACCGGCCGAGTCCAAAATTCAACGTTTCCCCCTCTCAGCCCAGAAAGCAGGTAGAACAACTTTTGTGGTGTCTTTCAGATGCCTACCAAGGTAGTGTAAAAACTACCAGGAGAACTCCTGTCTGGCACCTTCCCCGGTGGAGTTGTGCATGGGGTGTGTTTGGAACATTTTGTCACCAGCCGAGTCCAAAATTCAGCGGTTCCCCATCTCAGCCCAGAAAGCAGGTAGAACATCTTTTGTGGTGCCTTTCAGCTGCCTACCGGATCAATGTAAAAACTACCAGGAGAACTCCTGTCTGGCACCTTCCCCGGTGGAGTTGTGCAGGGGGTGTGTTTGGAACATTTTGCCACCAGCCGACTCCAAAATTCAGCGGTTCCCCATCTCAGCCCAGAAAGCAGGTAGAACAACTTTTGTGGTGCCTTTCAAATGCCTACCAAGGTAGTGTAAAAACCACCAGGAGAACTCCTGTCTGGCACCTTCCCCGGTGGAGTTGTGCATGGGGTGTCTGTGAAACATTTTGTCACCGGCCGACTCCAAAAATCAGCGGTTCCCCATCTCAGCCCAGAAAGCAGGTAGAACAACTTTTGTGGTGTCTTTCAGATGCCTACCGGAGCAATGTAAAAACTACCAGGAGAACTCCTGTCTGGCACCTTCCCCGGTGGAGTTGTGCAGGGGGTGTGTTTGGAACATTTTATCACCAGCCGAGTCCAAAATTCAGCTGTTCCCCATCTCAGCCCAGAAAGCAGGTAGAACAACTTTTGTGGTGTCTTTCAGATGCCTACCAAGGTAGTGTAAAAAGTACGAAGAGAACTCCTGTCTGGCACCTTCCCCGGTGGAGTTGTGCATGGGGTGTGTTTGGAACATTTTGTCACCGGCCGACTCCAAAATTCAGCGATTCCCCATCTCAGCCCAGAAAGCAGGTAGAACAACTTTTGTGGTGTCTTTCAGATGCCTACCAAGGTAGTGTAAAAACTACCAGGAGAACTCCTGTCTGGCACCTTCCCCGGTGGAGTTGTGCATGGGGTGTGTTTGGAACATTTTGTCACCGGCCGAGTCCAAAATTCAGCGTTTCCCCATCTCAGCCCAGAAAGCAGGTAGAACAACTTTTGTGGTGTCTTTCAGATGCCTACCAAGGTAGTGTAAAAACTACCAGGAGAACTCCTGTCTGGCACCTTCCCCGGTGGAGTTGTGCATGGGGTGTGTTTGGAACATTTTGTCACCAGCCGAGTCCAAAATTCAGCGTTTCCCCATCTCAGCCCAGAAAGCAGGTAGAACAACTTTTGTGGTGTCTTTCAGATGCCTACCGGAGCAATGTAAAAACTACCAGGAGAACTCCTGTCTGGCACCTTCCCCGGTGGAGTTGTGCATGGGGTGTGTTTGGAACATTTTGTCACCGGCCGAGTCCAAAATTCAGCGGTTCCCCATCTCAGCCCACAAAGCAGGTAGAACAACTTTTCTTGTGCCTTTCAGCTGCCTACCAAGGTAGTGTAAAAACTACCAACAGAATTCGTTCCTGGCACCTTCCCCGGTGGAGTTGTGCATGGGGTGTGTTTGGAACATTTTGTCACCGGCCGAGTCCAAAATTCAGCGGTTCCCCATCTCAGCCCACAAAGCAGGTAGAACAACTTTTCTTGTGCCTTTCAGCTGCCTACCAAGGTAGTGTAAAAACTACCAAGAGAATTCGTTCCTGGCACCTTCCCCGGTGGAGTTGTGCATGGGGTGTCTGTGGAACATTTTGTCACCGGCCGACTCCAAAATTCAGCGGTTCCCCATCTCAGCCCACAAAGCAGGTAGAACAACTTTTGTGGTGTCTTTCAGATGCCTACCGGAGCAATGTAAAAACTACCAGGAGAACTCCTGTCTGGCACCTTCCCCGGTGGAGTTGTGCAGGGGGTGTCTGTGAAACATTTTGTCACCGGCCGACTCCAAAAATCAGCGGTTCCCCATCTCAGCCCAGAAAGCTGGTAGAACAACTTTTGTGGTGTCTTTCAGATGCCTACCAAGGTAGTGTAAAAACTACTAAGAGAACTCCTGTCTGGCACCTTCCCCGGTGGAGTTGTGCATGGGGTGTGTTTGGAACATTTTGTCACCGGCCGAGTCCAAAATTCAGCTGTTCCCCATCTCAGCCCAGAAAGCAGGTAGAACAACTTTTGTGGTGTCTTTCAGATGCCTACCAAGGTAGTGTAAAAACCACCAGGAGAACTCCTGTCTGGCACCTTCCCCGGTGGAGTTGTGCATGGGGTGTCTGTGAAACATTTTGTCACCGGCCGACTCCAAAAATCAGCGGTTCCCCATCTCAGCCCAGAAAGCAGGTAGAACAACTTTTGTGGTGTCTTTCAGATGCCTACCGGAGCAATGTAAAAACTACCAGGAGAACTCCTGTCTGGCACCTTCCCCGGTGGAGTTGTGCAGGGGGTGTGTTTGGAACATTTTATCACCAGCCGAGTCCAAAATTCAGCTGTTCCCCATCTCAGCCCAGAAAGCAGGTAGAACATCTTTTGTGGTGCCTTTCAGCTGCCTACCGGATCAATGTAAAAACTACCAGGAGAACTCCTGTCTGGCACCTTCCCCGGTGGAGTTGTGCAGGGGGTGTGTTTGGAACATTTTGCCACCAGCCGACTCCAAAATTCAGCGTTTCCCCATCTCAGCCCAGAAAGCAGGTAGAACAACTTTTGTGGTGCCTTTCAAATGCCTACCAAGGTAGTGTAAAAACCACCAGGAGAACTCCTGTCTGGCACCTTCCCCGGTGGAGTTGTGCATGGGGTGTGTTTGGAACATTTTGTCAACGGCCGACTCCAAAATTCAGCGTTTCCGCATCTCAGCCCACAAAGCAGGTACAACAACTTTTCTTGTGCCTTTCAGCTGCCTACCAAGGTAGTGTAAAAACTACCAACAGAATTCGTTCCTGGCTCCTTCGCCGGTGGAGTTGTGCATGGGGTGTCTGTGGAACATTTTGTCACCGGCCGACTCCAAAATTCAGCGGTTCCCCATCTCAGCCCAGAAAGCAGGAAGAACAACTTTTGTGGTGCCTTTCAAATGCCTACCAAGGTAGTGTAAAAACCACCAGGAGAACTCCTGTCTGGCACCTTCCCCGGTGGAGATGTGCATGGGGTGTCTGTGAAACATTTTGTCACCGGCCGACTCCAAAATTCAGCGGTTCCCCATCTCAGCCCAGAAAGCAGGTAGAACAACTTTTGTGGTGTCTTTCAGATGCCTACCAAGGTAGTGTAAAAACTACCAGGAGAACTCCTGTCTGGCACCTTCCCCGGTGGAGTTGTGCATGGGGTGTGTTTGGAACATTTTGTCACCGGCCGACTCCAAAATTCAGCGATTCCCCATCTCAGCCCAGAAAGCAGGTAGAACAACTTTTGTGGTGTCTTTCAGATGCCTACCAAGGTAGTGTAAAAACTACCAGGAGAACTCCTGTCTGGCACCTTCCGTGGTGGAGTTGTGCATGGGGTGTGTTTGGAACATTTTGTCACCGGCCGACTCCAAAATCCAGCGGTTCCCCATCTCAGCCCAGAAAGCAGGTAGAACAACTTTTTTGGTGCCTTTCAGATGCCTACCAAGGTAGTGTAAAAACTACCAAGAGAACTCCTGTCTGGCACCTTCCCCGGTGGAGTTGTGCATGGGGTGTGTTTGGAACATTTTGTCAACGGCCGACTCCAAAATTCAGCGGTTCCCCATCTCAGCCCACAAAGCAGGTACAACAACTTTTCTTGTGCCTTTCAGCTGCCTACCAAGGTAGTGTAAAAACTACCAACAGAATTCGTTCCTGGCACCTTCCCCGGTGGAGTTGTGCATGGGGTGTGTTTGGAACATTTTGTCACCGGCCGAGTCCAAAATTCAGCTGTTCCCCATCTCAGCCCAGAAAGCAGGTAGAACAACTTTTGTGGTGTCTTTCAGATGCATACCAAGGTAGTGTAAAAACTACCAGGAGAACTCCTGTCTGGCACCTTCCCCGGTGGAGTTGTGCATGGGGTGTGTTTGGAACATTTTGTCACCAGCCGAGTCCAAAATTCAGCGGTTCCCCATCTCAGCCCAGAAAGCAGGTAGAACAACTTTTGTGGTGTCTTTCAGATGCCTACCAAGGTAGTGTAAAAACTACTAAGAGAACTCCTGTCTGGCACCTTCCCCGGTGGAGTTGTGCAGGGGGTGTGTTTGGAACATTTTGTCACCAGCCGACTCCAAAATTCAGCGGTTCCCCATCTCAGCCCAGAAAGCAGGTAGAACAACTTTTCTTGTGCCTTTCAGCTGCCTACCAAGGTAGTGTAAAAACTACCAAGAGAATTCGTTCCTGGCACCTTCCCCGGTGGAGTTGTGCATGGGGTGTCTGTGGAACATTTTGTCACCGGCCGAGTCCAAAATTCAGCGGTTCCCCATCTCAGCCCAGAAAGCAGGTAGAACAACTTTTGTGGTGTCTTTCAGATGCCTACCAAGGTAGTGTAAAAACTACCAGGAGAACTCCTGTCTGGCACCTTCCCCGGTGGAGTTGTGCAGGGGGTGTGTTTGGAACATTTTGTCACCAGCCGAGTCCAAAATTCAGCGTTTCCCCCTCTCAGCCCAGAAAGCAGGTAGAACAACTTTTGTGGTGTCTTTCAGATGCCTACCAAGGTAGTGTAAAAACTACCAGGAGAACTCCTGTCTGGCACCTTCCCCGGTGGAGTTGTGCATGGGGTGTGTTTGGAACATTTTGTCACCAGCCGACTCCAAAATTCAGCGTTTCCCCATCTCAGCCCAGAAAGCAGGTAGAACATCTTTTGTGGTGCCTTTCAGCTGCCTACCGGATCAATGTAAAAACTACCAGGAGAACTCCTGTCTGGCACCTTCCCCGGTGGAGTTGTGCAGGGGGTGTGTTTGGAACATTTTGCCACCAGCCGACTCCAAAATTCAGCGGTTCCCCATCTCAGCCCAGAAAGCAGGTAGAACAACTTTTGTGGTGCCTTTCAAATGCCTACCAAGGTAGTGTAAAAACCACCAGGAGAACTCCTGTCTGGCACCTTCCCCGGTGGAGTTGTGCATGGGGTGTCTGTGAAACATTTTGTCACCGGCCGACTCCAAAAATCAGCGGTTCCCCATCTCAGCCCAGAAAGCAGGTAGAACAACTTTTGTGGTGTCTTTCAGATGCCTACCGGAGCAATGTAAAAACTACCAGGAGAACTCCTGTCTGGCACCTTCCCCGGTGGAGTTGTGCAGGGGGTGTGTTTGGAACATTTTATCACCAGCCGAGTCCAAAATTCAGCTGTTCCCCATCTCAGCCCAGAAAGCAGGTAGAACAACTTTTGTGGTGTCTTTCAGATGCCTACCAAGGTAGTGTAAAAAGTACGAAGAGAACTCCTGTCTGGCACCTTCCCCGGTGGAGTTGTGCATGGGGTGTGTTTGGAACATTTTGTCACCAGCCGAGTCCAAAATTCAGCGATTCCCCATCTCAGCCCAGAAAGCAGGTAGAACAACTTTTGTGGTGTCTTTCAGATGCCTACCAAGGTAGTGTAAAAACTACCAGGAGAACTCCTGTCTGGCACCTTCCCCGGTGGAGTTGTGCATGGGGTGTGTTTGGAACATTTTGTCACCGGCCGAGTCCAAAATTCAGCGTTTCCCCATCTCAGCCCAGAAAGCAGGTAGAACAACTTTTGTGGTGTCTTTCAGATGCCTACCAAGGTAGTGTAAAAACTACCAGGAGAACTCCTGTCTGGCACCTTCCCCGGTGGAGTTGTGCATGGGGTGTTTTTGGAACATTTTGTCACCAGCCGAGTCCAAAATTCAGCGTTTCCCCATCTCAGCCCAGAAAGCAGGTAGAACAACTTTTGTGGTGTCTTTCAGATGCCTACCGGAGCAATGTAAAAACTACCAGGAGAACTCCTGTCTGGCACCTTCCCCGGTGGAGTTGTGCATGGGGTGTGTTTGGAACATTTTGTCACCGGCCGAGTCCAAAATTCAGCGGTTCCCCATCTCAGCCCAGAAAGCAGGTACAACAACTTTTGTGGTGTCTTTTAGATGCCTACCAAGGTAGTGTAAAAACTACCAAGAGAACTCCTGTCTGGCACCTTCCCCGGTGGAGTTGTGCATGGGGTGTGTTTGGAACATTTTGTCACCGGCCGAGTCCAAAATTCAGCGGTTCCCCATCTCAGCCCAGAAAGCAGGTAGAACAACTTTTCTTGTGCCTTTCAGCTGCCTACCAAGGTAGTGTAAAAACTACCAACAGAATTCGTTCCTGGCTCCTTCCCCGGTGGAGTTGTGCATGGGGTGTCTGTGGAACATTTTGTCACCGGCCGAGTCCAAAATTCAGCGTTTCCCCATCTCAGCCCAGAAAGCAGGTAGAACAACTTTTGTGGTGCCTTTCAGATGCCTACCAAGGTAGTGTAAAAACTACCAAGAGAACTCCTGTCTGGCACCTTCCCCGGTGGAGTTGTGCATGGGGTGTGTTTGGAACATTTTGTCAACGGCCGACTCCAAAATTCAGCGTTTCCGCATCTCAGCCCACAAAGCAGGTACAACAACTTTTCTTGTGCCTTTCAGCTGCCTACCAAGGTAGTGTAAAAACTACCAACAGAATTCGTTCCTGGCTCCTTCGCCGGTGGAGTTGTGCATGGGGTGTCTGTGGAACATTTTGTCACCGGCCGAGTCCAAAATTCAGCGGTTCCCCATCTCAGCCCAGAAAGCAGGAAGAACAACTTTTGTGGTGCCTTTCAAATGCCTACCAAGGTAGTGTAAAAACCACCAGGAGAACTCCTGTCTGGCACCTTCCCCGGTGGAGTTGTGCATGGGGTGTGTTTGGAACATTTTGTCACCGGCCGAGTCCAAAATTCAGCGTTTCCCCATCTCAGCCCAGAAAGCAGGTAGAACAACTTTTGTGGTGTCTTTCAGATGCCTACCAAGGTAGTGTAAAAACTACCAGGAGAACTCCTGTCTGGCACCTTCCCCGGTGGAGTTGTGCATGGGGTGTGTTTGGAACATTTTGTCACCAGCCGAGTCCAAAATTCAGCGTTTCCCCATCTCAGCCCAGAAAGCAGGTAGAACAACTTTTGTGGTGTCTTTCAGATGCCTACCGGAGCAATGTAAAAACTACCAGGAGAACTCCTGTCTGGCACCTTCCCCGGTGGAGTTGTGCATGGGGTGTGTTTGGAACATTTTGTCACCGGCCGAGTCCAAAATTCAGCGGTTCCCCATCTCAGCCCAGAAAGCAGGTACAACAACTTTTGTGGTGTCTTTTAGATGCCTACCAAGGTAGTGTAAAAACTACCAAGAGAACTCCTGTCTGGCACCTTCCCCGGTGGAGTTGTGCATGGGGTGTGTTTGGAACATTTTGTCACCGGCCGAGTCCAAAATTCAGCGGTTCCCCATCTCAGCCCAGAAAGCAGGTAGAACAACTTTTGTGGTGTCTTTCAGATGCCTACCAAGGTAGTGTAAAAACTACCAGGAGAACTCCTGTCTGGCACCTTCCCCGGTGGAGTTGTGCATGGGGTGTGTTTGGAACATTTTGTCACCGGCCGAGTCCAAAATTCAGCGTTTCCCCATCTCAGCCCAGAAAGCAGGTAGAACAACTTTTGTGGTGCCTTTCAGATGCCTACCAAGGTAGTGTAAAAACTACCAGGAGAACTCCTGTCTGGCACCTTCCCCGGTGGAGTTGTGCATGGGGTGTGTTTGGAACATTTTGTCAACGGCCGACTCCAAAATTCAGCGTTTCCGCATCTCAGCCCACAAAGCAGGTACAACAACTTTTCTTGTGCCTTTCAGCTGCCTACCAAGGTAGTGTAAAAACTACCAACAGAATTCGTTCCTGGCTCCTTCGCCGGTGGAGTTGTGCATGGGGTGTCTGTGGAACATTTTGTCACCGGCCGAGTCCAAAATTCAGCGGTTCCCCATCTCAGCCCAGAAAGCAGGTAGAACAACTTTTGTGGTGCCTTTCAGATGCCTACCAAGGTAGTGTAAAAACTACCAAGAGAACTCCTGTCTGGCACCTTCCCCGGTGGAGTTGTGCATGGGGTGTGTTTGGAACATTTTGTCAACGGCCGACTCCAAAATTCAGCGTTTCCGCATCTCAGCCCACAAAGCAGGTACAACAACTTTTCTTGTGCCTTTCAGCTGCCTACCAAGGTAGTGTAAAAACTACCAACAGAATTCGTTCCTGGCTCCTTCGCCGGTGGAGTTGTGCATGGGGTGTCTGTGGAACATTTTGTCACCGGCCGAGTCCAAAATTCAGCGGTTCCCCATCTCAGCCCAGAAAGCAGGAAGAACAACTTTTGTGGTGCCTTTCAAATGCCTACCAAGGTAGTGTAAAAACCACCAGGAGAACTCCTGTCTGGCACCTTCCCCGGTGGAGTTGTGCATGGGGTGTGTTTGGAACATTTTGTCACCGGCCGAGTCCAAAATTCAGCGTTTCCCCATCTCAGCCCAGAAAGCAGGTAGAACAACTTTTGTGGTGTCTTTCAGATGCCTACCAAGGTAGTGTAAAAACTACCAGGAGAACTCCTGTCTGGCACCTTCCCCGGTGGAGTTGTGCATGGGGTGTGTTTGGAACATTTTGTCACCAGCCGAGTCCAAAATTCAGCGTTTCCCCATCTCAGCCCAGAAAGCAGGTAGAACAACTTTTGTGGTGTCTTTCAGATGCCTACCGGAGCAATGTAAAAACTACCAGGAGAACTCCTGTCTGGCACCTTCCCCGGTGGAGTTGTGCATGGGGTGTGTTTGGAACATTTTGTCACCGGCCGAGTCCAAAATTCAGCGGTTCCCCATCTCAGCCCAGAAAGCAGGTACAACAACTTTTGTGGTGTCTTTTAGATGCCTACCAAGGTAGTGTAAAAACTACCAAGAGAACTCCTGTCTGGCACCTTCCCCGGTGGAGTTGTGCATGGGGTGTGTTTGGAACATTTTGTCACCGGCCGAGTCCAAAATTCAGCGGTTCCCCATCTCAGCCCAGAAAGCAGGTAGAACAACTTTTGTGGTGTCTTTCAGATGCCTACCAAGGTAGTGTAAAAACTACCAGGAGAACTCCTGTCTGGCACCTTCCCCGGTGGAGTTGTGCATGGGGTGTGTTTGGAACATTTTGTCACCGGCCGAGTCCAAAATTCAGCGTTTCCCCATCTCAGCCCAGAAAGCAGGTAGAACAACTTTTGTGGTGCCTTTCAGATGCCTACCAAGGTAGTGTAAAAACTACCAAGAGAACTCCTGTCTGGCACCTTCCCCGGTGGAGTTGTGCATGGGGTGTGTTTGGAACATTTTGTCAACGGCCGACTCCAAAATTCAGCGTTTCCGCATCTCAGCCCACAAAGCAGGTACAACAACTTTTCTTGTGCCTTTCAGCTGCCTACCAAGGTAGTGTAAAAACTACC
Organism: Falco cherrug; assembly: GCF_023634085.1. NCBI lineage: Eukaryota > Metazoa > Chordata > Aves > Falconiformes > Falconidae > Falco > Falco cherrug. The sequence goes on along the minus strand of NW_026599479.1, from coordinate 839,125 downwards.
AACAGAATTCGTTCCTGGCTCCTTCGCCGGTGGAGTTGTGCATGGGGTGTCTGTGGAACATTTTGTCACCGGCCGAGTCCAAAATTCAGCGGTTCCCCATCTCAGCCCAGAAAGCAGGAAGAACAACTTTTGTGGTGCCTTTCAAATGCCTACCAAGGTAGTGTAAAAACCACCAGGAGAACTCCTGTCTGGCACCTTCCCCGGTGGAGATGTGCATGGGGTGTCTGTGAAACATTTTGTCACCGGCCGACTCCAAAATTCAGCGGTTCCCCATCTCAGCCCAGAAAGCAGGTAGAACAACTTTTGTGGTGTCTTTCAGATGCCTACCAAGGTAGTGTAAAAACTACCAGGAGAACTCCTGTCTGGCACCTTCCCCGGTGGAGTTGTGCATGGGGTGTGTTTGGAACATTTTGTCACCGGCCGACTCCAAAATTCAGCGATTCCCCATCTCAGCCCAGACAGCAGGTAGAACAACTTTTGTGGTGCCTTTCAGATGCCTACCAAGGTAGTGTAAAAACTACCAGGAGAACTCCTGTCTGGCACCTTCCGTGGTGGAGTTGTGCATGGGGTGTGTTTGGAACATTTTGTCACCGGCCGACTCCAAAATTCAGCGGTTCCCCATCTCAGCCCAGAAAGCAGGTCGAACAACTTTTTTGGTGCCTTTCAGATGCCTACCAAGGTAGTGTAAAAACTACCAAGAGAACTCCTGTCTGGCACCTTCCCCGGTGGAGTTGTGCATGGGGTGTGTTTGGAACATTTTGTCAACGGCCGACTCCAAAATTCAGCGGTTCCCCATCTCAGCCCACAAAGCAGGTACAACAACTTTTCTTGTGCCTTTCAGCTGCCTACCAAGGTAGTGTAAAAACTACCAACAGAATTCGTTCCTGGCTCCTTCCCCGGTGGAGTTGTGCATGGGGTGTCTGTGGAACATTTTGTCACCGGCCGAGTCCAAAATTCAGCGGTTCCCCATCTCAGCCCAGAAAGCAGGTAGAACAACTTTTGTGGTGCCTTTCAAATGCCTACCAAGGTAGTGTAAAAACCACCAGGAGAACTCCTGTCTGGCACCTTCCCCGGTGGAGTTGTGCATGGGGTGTCTGTGAAACATTTTGTCACCGGCCGAGTCCAAAATTCAGCGATTCCCCATCTCAGCCCAGAAAGCAGGTAGAACAACTTTTGTGGTGTCTTTCAGATGCCTACCGGAGCAATGTAAAAACTACCAGGAGAACTCCTGTCTGGCACCTTCCCCGGTGGAGTTGTGCAGGGGGTGTGTTTGGAACATTTTGTCACCAGCCGAGTCCAAAATTCAGCGGTTCCCCATCTCAGCCCAGAAAGCAGGAAGAACAACATTTGTGGTGTCTTTCAGATGCCTACCAAGGTAGTGTAAAAACTACCAGGAGAACTCCTGTCTGGCACCTTCCCCGGTGGAGTTGTGCATGGGGTGTGTTTGGAACATTTTGTCACCAGCCGACTCCAAAATTCAGAGTTTCCCCATCTCAGCCCACAAAGCAGGTAGAACAACTTTTCTTGTGCCTTTCAGCTGCCTACCAAGGTAGTGTAAAAACTACCAAGAGAATTCGTTCCTGGCACCTTCCCCGGTGGAGTTGTGCATGGGGTGTCTGTGAAACATTTTGTCACCGGCCGAGTCCAAAATTCAGCGGTTCCCCATCTCAGCCCAGAAAGCAGGTAGAACAACTTTTGTGGTGTCTTTCAGATGCCTACCGGAGCAATGTAAAAACTACCAGGAGAACTCCTGTCTGGCACCTTCCCCGGTGGAGTTGTGCAGGGGGTGTGTTTGGAACATTTTATCACCAGCCGAGTCCAAAATTCAGCTGTTCCCCATCTCAGCCCAGAAAGCAGGTAGAACAACTTTTGTGGTGTCTTTCAGATGCCTACCAAGGTAGTGTAAAAACTACTAAGAGAACTCCTGTCTGGCACCTTCCCCGGTGGAGTTGTGCATGGGGTGTGTTTGGAACATTTTGTCACCGGCCGAGTCCAAAATTCAGCTGTTCCCCATCTCAGCCCAGAAAGCAGGTAGAACAACTTTTGTGGTGTCTTTCAGATGCCTACCAAGGTAGTGTAAAAACCACCAGGAGAACTCCTGTCTGGCACCTTCCCCGGTGGAGTTGTGCATGGGGTGTCTGTGAAACATTTTGTCACCGGCCGACTCCAAAAATCAGCGGTTCCCCATCTCAGCCCAGAAAGCAGGTAGAACAACTTTTGTGGTGTCTTTCAGATGCCTACCGGAGCAATGTAAAAACTACCAGGAGAACTCCTGTCTGGCACCTTCCGTGGTGGAGTTGTGCAGGGGGTGTGTTTGGAACATTTTATCACCAGCCGAGTCCAAAATTCAGCTGTTCCCCATCTCAGCCCAGAAAGCAGGTAGAACAACTTTTGTGGTGTCTTTCAGATGCCTACCAAGGTAGTGTAAAAACTACCAGGAGAACTCCTGTCTGGCACCTTCCCCGGTGGAGTTGTGCAGGGGGTGTGTTTGGAACATTTTGTCACCGGCCGACTCCAAAATTCAGCGATTCCCCATCTCAGCCCAGAAAGCAGGTAGAACAACTTTTGTGGTGTCTTTCAGATGCCTACCAAGGTAGTGTAAAAACTACCAGGAGAACTCCTGTCTGGCACCTTCCCCGGTGGAGTTGTGCAGGGGGTGTGTTTGGAACATTTTGCCACCAGCCGACTCCAAAATTCAGCGGTTCCCCATCTCAGCCCAGAAAGCAGGTAGAACAACTTTTGTGGTGCCTTTCAGATGCCTACCAAGGTAGTGTAAAAACTACTAAGAGAACTCCTGTCTGGCACCTTCCCCGGTGGAGTTGTGCATGGGGTGTGTTTGGAACATTTTGTCACCAGCCGAGTCCAAAATTCAGCGGTTCCCCATCTCAGCCCAGAAAGCAGGTAGAACATCTTTTGTGGTGCCTTTCAGCTGCCTACCGGATCAATGTAAAAACTACCAGGAGAACTCCTGTCTGGCACCTTCCCCGGTGGAGTTGTGCAGGGGGTGTGTTTGGAACATTTTGCCACCAGCCGACTCCAAAATTCAGCGTTTCCCCATCTCAGCCCAGAAAGCAGGTAGAACAACTTTTGTGGTGCCTTTCAAATGCCTACCAAGGTAGTGTAAAAACCACCAGGAGAACTCCTGTCTGGCACCTTCCCCGGTGGAGTTGTGCATGGGGTGTGTTTGGAACATTTTGTCAACGGCCGACTCCAAAATTCAGCGTTTCCGCATCTCAGCCCACAAAGCAGGTACAACAACTTTTCTTGTGCCTTTCAGCTGCCTACCAAGGTAGTGTAAAAACTACCAACAGAATTCGTTCCTGGCTCCTTCGCCGGTGGAGTTGTGCATGGGGTGTCTGTGGAACATTTTGTCACCGGCCGACTCCAAAATTCAGCGGTTCCCCATCTCAGCCCAGAAAGCAGGAAGAACAACTTTTGTGGTGCCTTTCAAATGCCTACCAAGGTAGTGTAAAAACCACCAGGAGAACTCCTGTCTGGCACCTTCCCCTGTGGAGATGTGCATGGGGTGTCTGTGAAACATTTTGTCACCGGCCGACTCCAAAATTCAGCGATTCCCCATCTCAGCCCAGAAAGCAGGAAGAACAACTTTTGTGGTGTCTTTCAGATGCCTACCAAGGTAGTGTAAAAACTACCAGGAGAACTCCTGTCTGGCACCTTCCCCGGTGGAGTTGTGCATGGGGTGTGTTTGGAACATTTTGTCACCGGCCGACTCCAAAATTCAGCGATTCCCCATCTCAGCCCAGAAAGCAGGTAGAACAACTTTTGTGGTGTCTTTCAGATGCCTACCAAGGTAGTGTAAAAACTACCAGGAGAACTCCTGTCTGGCACCTTCCCCGGTGGAGTTGTGCATGGGGTGTGTTTGGAACATTTTGTCACCGGCCGAGTCCAAAATTCAGCGGTTCCCCATCTCAGCCCAGAAAGCAGGTAGAACAACTTTTGTGGTGCCTTTCAAATGCCTACCAAGGTAGTGTAAAAACCACCAGGAGAACTCCTGTCTGGCACCTTCCCCGGTGGAGTTGTGCATGGGGTGTCTGTGAAACATTTTGTCACCGGCCGACTCCAAAATTCAGCGATTCCCCATCTCAGCCCAGAAAGCAGGTAGAACAACTTTTGTGGTGTCTTTCAGATGCCTACCAAGGTAGTGTAAAAACTACTAAGAGAACTCCTGTCTGGCACCTTCCCCGGTGGAGTTGTGCATGGGGTGTGTTTGGAACATTTTGTCACCGGCCGAGTCCAAAATTCAGCTGTTCCCCATCTCAGCCCAGAAAGCAGGTAGAACAACTTTTGTGGTGTCTTTCAGATGCCTACCAAGGTAGTGTAAAAACCACCAGGAGAACTCCTGTCTGGCACCTTCCCCGGTGGAGTTGTGCATGGGGTGTCTGTGAAACATTTTGTCACCGGCCGACTCCAAAAATCAGCGGTTCCCCATCTCAGCCCAGAAAGCAGGTAGAACAACTTTTGTGGTGTCTTTCAGATGCCTACCGGAGCAATGTAAAAACTACCAGGAGAACTCCTGTCTGGCACCTTCCGTGGTGGAGTTGTGCAGGGGGTGTGTTTGGAACATTTTATCACCAGCCGAGTCCAAAATTCAGCTGTTCCCCATCTCAGCCCAGAAAGCAGGTAGAACAACTTTTGTGGTGTCTTTCAGATGCCTACCAAGGTAGTGTAAAAACTACCAGGAGAACTCCTGTCTGGCACCTTCCCCGGTGGAGTTGTGCATGGGGTGTGTTTGGAACATTTTGTCACCGGCCGACTCCAAAATTCAGCGATTCCCCATCTCAGCCCAGAAAGCAGGTAGAACAACTTTTGTGGTGTCTTTCAGATGCCTACCAAGGTAGTGTAAAAACTACCAGGAGAACTCCTGTCTGGCACCTTCCCCGGTGGAGTTGTGCAGGGGGTGTGTTTGGAACATTTTGCCACCAGCCGACTCCAAAATTCAGCGGTTCCCCATCTCAGCCCAGAAAGCAGGTAGAACAACTTTTGTGGTGCCTTTCAGATGCCTACCAAGGTAGTGTAAAAACTACTAAGAGAACTCCTGTCTGGCACCTTCCCCGGTGGAGTTGTGCATGGGGTGTGTTTGGAACATTTTGTCACCAGCCGAGTCCAAAATTCAGCGGTTCCCCATCTCAGCCCAGAAAGCAGGTAGAACATCTTTTGTGGTGCCTTTCAGCTGCCTACCGGATCAATGTAAAAACTACCAGGAGAACTCCTGTCTGGCACCTTCCCCGGTGGAGTTGTGCAGGGGGTGTGTTTGGAACATTTTGCCACCAGCCGACTCCAAAATTCAGCGTTTCCCCATCTCAGCCCAGAAAGCAGGTAGAACAACTTTTGTGGTGCCTTTCAAATGCCTACCAAGGTAGTGTAAAAACCACCAGGAGAACTCCTGTCTGGCACCTTCCCCGGTGGAGTTGTGCATGGGGTGTGTTTGGAACATTTTGTCAACGGCCGACTCCAAAATTCAGCGTTTCCGCATCTCAGCCCACAAAGCAGGTACAACAACTTTTCTTGTGCCTTTCAGCTGCCTACCAAGGTAGTGTAAAAACTACCAACAGAATTCGTTCCTGGCTCCTTCGCCGGTGGAGTTGTGCATGGGGTGTCTGTGGAACATTTTGTCACCGGCCGACTCCAAAATTCAGCGGTTCCCCATCTCAGCCCAGAAAGCAGGAAGAACAACTTTTGTGGTGCCTTTCAAATGCCTACCAAGGTAGTGTAAAAACCACCAGGAGAACTCCTGTCTGGCACCTTCCCCGGTGGAGATGTGCATGGGGTGTCTGTGAAACATTTTGTCACCGGCCGACTCCAAAATTCAGCGATTCCCCATCTCAGCCCAGAAAGCAGGAAGAACAACTTTTGTGGTGTCTTTCAGATGCCTACCAAGGTAGTGTAAAAACTACCAGGAGAACTCCTGTCTGGCACCTTCCCCGGTGGAGTTGTGCATGGGGTGTGTTTGGAACATTTTGTCACCGGCCGACTCCAAAATTCAGCGATTCCCCATCTCAGCCCAGAAAGCAGGTAGAACAACTTTTGTGGTGTCTTTCAGATGCCTACCAAGGTAGTGTAAAAACTACCAGGAGAACTCCTGTCTGGCACCTTCCCCGGTGGAGTTGTGCATGGGGTGTGTTTGGAACATTTTGTCACCGGCCGAGTCCAAAATTCAGCGGTTCCCCATCTCAGCCCAGAAAGCAGGTAGAACAACTTTTGTGGTGCCTTTCAAATGCCTACCAAGGTAGTGTAAAAACCACCAGGAGAACTCCTGTCTGGCACCTTCCCCGGTGGAGTTGTGCATGGGGTGTGTTTGGAACATTTTGTCACCGGCCGAGTCCAAAATTCAGCGGTTCCCCATCTCAGCCCAGAAAGCAGGAAGAACAACATTTGTGGTGTCTTTCAGATGCCTACCAAGGTAGTGTAAAAACTACCAGGAGAACTCCTGTCTGGCACCTTCCCCGGTGGAGTTGTGCATGGGGTGTGTTTGGAACATTTTGTCACCAGCCGACTCCAAAATTCAGAGTTTCCCCATCTCAGCCCAGAAAGCAGGTAGAACAACTTTTGTGGTGCCTTTCAGCTGCCTACCAAGGTAGTGTAAAAACTACCAACAGAATTCGTTCCTGGCACCTTCCCCGGTGGAGTTGTGCATGGGGTGTGTTTGGAACATTTTGTCACCGGCCGAGTCCAAAATTCAGCGGTTCCCCATCTCAGCCCACAAAGCAGGTAGAACAACTTTTCTTGTGCCTTTCAGCTGCCTACCAAGGTAGTGTAAAAACTACCAAGAGAATTCGTTCCTGGCACCTTCCCCGGTGGAGTTGTGCATGGGGTGTCTGTGGAACATTTTGTCACCGGCCGAGTCCAAAATTCAGCGGTTCCCCATCTCAGCCCAGAAAGCAGGTAGAACAACTTTTGTGGTGTCTTTCAGATGCCTACCGGAGCAATGTAAAAACTACCAGGAGAACTCCTGTCTGGCACCTTCCCCGGTGGAGTTGTGCATGGGGTGTGTTTGGAACATTTTGTCACCAGCCGACTCCAAAATTCAGCGGTTCCCCATCTCAGCCCAGAAAGCAGGTAGAACAACTTTTGTGGTGCCTTTCAGCTGCCTACCAAGGTAGTGTAAAAACTACCAAGAGAACTCCTGTCTGGCACCTTCCCCGGTGGAGTTGTGCATGGGGTGTGTTTGGAACATTTTGTCACCGGCCGAGTCCAAAATTCAGCGGTTCCCCATCTCAGCCCAGAAAGCAGGAAGAACAACATTTGTGGTGTCTTTCAGATGCCTACCAAGGTAGTGTAAAAACTACCAGGAGAACTCCTGTCTGGCACCTTCCGTGGTGGAGTTGTGCATGGGGTGTGTTTGGAACATTTTGTCACCGGCCGAGTCCAAAATTCAGCGGTTCCCCATCTCAGCCCAGAAAGCAGGTAGAACAACTTTTGTGGTGCCTTTCAAATGCCTACCAAGGTAGTGTAAAAACCACCAGGAGAACTCCTGTCTGGCACCTTCCCCGGTGGAGTTGTGCATGGGGTGTGTTTGGAACATTTTGTCACCGGCCGAGTCCAAAATTCAGCGGTTCCCCATCTCAGCCCAGAAAGCAGGAAGAACAACATTTGTGGTGTCTTTCAGATGCCTACCAAGGTAGTGTAAAAACTACCAGGAGAACTCCTGTCTGGCACCTTCCCCGGTGGAGTTGTGCAGGGGGTGTGTTTGGAACATTTTGTCACCAGCCGACTCCAAAATTCAGAGTTTCCCCATCTCAGCCCAGAAAGCAGGTAGAACAACTTTTGTGGTGCCTTTCAGCTGCCTACCAAGGTAGTGTAAAAACTACCAACAGAATTCGTTCCTGGCACCTTCCCCGGTGGAGTTGTGCATGGGGTGTGTTTGGAACATTTTGTCACCGGCCGAGTCCAAAATTCAGCGGTTCCCCATCTCAGCCCACAAAGCAGGTAGAACAACTTTTCTTGTGCCTTTCAGCTGCCTACCAAGGTAGTGTAAAAACTACCAAGAGAATTCGTTCCTGGCACCTTCCCCGGTGGAGTTGTGCATGGGGTGTCTGTGGAACATTTTGTCACCGGCCGAGTCCAAAATTCAGCGGTTCCCCATCTCAGCCCAGAAAGCAGGTAGAACAACTTTTGTGGTGTCTTTCAGATGCCTACCGGAGCAATGTAAAAACTACCAGGAGAACTCCTGTCTGGCACCTTCCCCGGTGGAGTTGTGCATGGGGTGTGTTTGGAACATTTTGTCACCAGCCGAGTCCAAAATTCAGCGGTTCCCCATCTCAGCCCAGAAAGCAGGTAGAACAACTTTTGTGGTGCCTTTCAGCTGCCTACCAAGGTAGTGTAAAAACTACCAAGAGAACTCCTGTCTGGCACCTTCCCCGGTGGAGTTGTGCATGGGGTGTGTTTGGAACATTTTGTCACCGGCCGAGTCCAAAATTCAGCGGTTCCCCATCTCAGCCCAGAAAGCAGGAAGAACAACATTTGTGGTGTCTTTCAGATGCCTACCAAGGTAGTGTAAAAACTACCAGGAGAACTCCTGTCTGGCACCTTCCCCGGTGGAGTTGTGCATGGGGTGTGTTTGGAACATTTTGTCAACGGCCGACTCCAAAATTCAGCGGTTCCCCATCTCAGCCCACAAAGCAGGTACAACAACTTTTCTTGTGCCTTTCAGCTGCCTACCAAGGTAGTGTAAAAACTACCAACAGAATTCGTTCCTGGCACCTTCCCCGGTGGAGTTGTGCATGGGGTGTCTGTGGAACATTTTGTCACCGGCCGACTCCAAAATTCAGCCGTTCCCCATCTCAGCCCAGAAAGCAGGTAGAACAACTTTTGTGGTGTCTTTCAGATGCCTACCGGAGCAATGTAAAAACTACCAGGAGAACTCCTGTCTGGCACCTTCCCCGGTGGAGTTGTGCAGGGGGTGTGTTTGGAACATTTTGTCACCAGCCGAGTCCAAAATTCAGCGTTTCCCCATCTCAGCCCAGAAAGCAGGTAGAACAACTTTTGTGGTGTCTTTCAGATGCCTACCAAGGTAGTGTAAAAACTACCAGGAGAACTCCTGTCTGGCACCTTCCCCGGTGGAGTTGTGCATGGGGTGTGTTTGGAACATTTTGTCACCGGCCGAGTCCAAAATTCAGCGGTTCCCCATCTCAGCCCACAAAGCAGGTAGAACAACTTTTGTGGTGCCTTTCAGCTGCCTACCAAGGTAGTGTAAAAACTACCAACAGAATTCGTTCCTGGCACCTTCCCCGGTGGAGTTGTGCATGGGGTGTGTTTGGAACATTTTGTCACCGGCCGAGTCCAAAATTCAGCGGTTCCCCATCTCAGCCCACAAAGCAGGTAGAACAACTTTTCTTGTGCCTTTCAGCTGCCTACCAAGGTAGTGTAAAAACTACCAAGAGAATTCGTTCCTGGCACCTTCCCCGGTGGAGTTGTGCAGGGGGTGTCTGTGAAACATTTTGTCACCGGCCGACTCCAAAATTCAGCGGTTCCCCATCTCAGCCCAGAAAGCAGGTAGAACAACTTTTGTGGTGTCTTTCAGATGCCTACCGGAGCAATGTAAAAACTACCAGGAGAACTCCTGTCTGGCACCTTCCCCGGTGGAGTTGTGCAGGGGGTGTCTGTGAAACATTTTGTCACCGGCCGACTCCAAAAATCAGCGGTTCCCCATCTCAGCCCAGAAAGCTGGTAGAACAACTTTTGTGGTGTCTTTCAGATGCCTACCAAGGTAGTGTAAAAACTACTAAGAGAACTCCTGTCTGGCACCTTCCCCGGTGGAGTTGTGCTTGGGGTGTGTTTGGAACATTTTGTCACCGGCCGAGTCCAAAATTCAGCTGTTCCCCATCTCAGCCCAGAAAGCAGGTAGAACAACTTTTGTGGTGTCTTTCAGATGCCTACCAAGGTAGTGTAAAAACCACCAGGAGAACTCCTGTCTGGCACCTTCCCCGGTGGAGTTGTGCATGGGGTGTCTGTGAAACATTTTGTCACCGGCCGACTCCAAAAATCAGCGGTTCCCCATCTCAGCCCAGAAAGCAGGTAGAACAACTTTTGTGGTGTCTTTCAGATGCCTACCGGAGCAATGTAAAAACTACCAGGAGAACTCCTGCCTGGCACCTTCCCCGGTGGAGTTGTGCAGGGGGTGTGTTTGGAACATTTTATCACCAGCCGAGTCCAAAATTCAGCTGTTCCCCATCTCAGCCCAGAAAGCAGGTAGAACAACTTTTGTGGTGTCTTTCAGATGCCTACCAATGTAGTGTAAAAACTACTAAGAGAACTCCTGTCTGGCACCTTCCCCGGTGGAGTTGTGCATGGGGTGTGTTTGGAACATTTTGTCACCGGCCGAGTCCAAAATTCAGCGATTCCCCATCTCAGCCCAGAAAGCAGGTAGAAAAACTTTTGTGGTGTCTTTCAGATGCCTACCAAGGTAGTGTAAAAACTACCAGGAGAACTCCTGTCTGGCACCTTCCCCGGTGGAGTTGTGCAGGGGGTGTGTTTGGAACATTTTGCCACCAGCCGACTCCAAAATTCAGCGGTTCCCCATCTCAGCCCAGAAAGCAGGTAGAACAACTTTTGTGGTGCCTTTCAGATGCCTACCAAGGTAGTGTAAAAACTACTAAGAGAACTCCTGTCTGGCACCTTCCCCGGTGGAGTTGTGCATGGGGTGTGTTTGGAACATTTTGTCACCAGCCGAGTCCAAAATTCAGCGGTTCCCCATCTCAGCCCAGAAAGCAGGTAGAACATCTTTTGTGGTGCCTTTCAGCTGCCTACCGGATCAATGTAAAAACTACCAGGAGAACTCCTGTCTGGCACCTTCCCCGGTGGAGTTGTGCAGGGGGTGTGTTTGGAACATTTTGCCACCAGCCGACTCCAAAATTCAGCGTTTCCCCATCTCAGCCCAGAAAGCAGGTAGAACAACTTTTGTGGTGCCTTTCAAATGCCTACCAAGGTAGTGTAAAAACCACCAGGAGAACTCCTGTCTGGCACCTTCCCCGGTGGAGTTGTGCATGGGGTGTCTGTGAAACATTTTGTCACCGGCCGAGTCCAAAAATCAGCGGTTCCCCATCTCAGCCCAGAAAGCAGGTAGAACAACTTTTGTGGTGTCTTTCAGATGCCTACCGGAGCAATGTAAAAACTACCAGGAGAACTCCTGTCTGGCACCTTCCCCGGTGGAGTTGTGCAGGGGGTGTGTTTGGAACATTTTGTCACCAGCCGAGTCCAAAATTCAGCGTTTCCCCATCTCAGCCCAGAAAGCAGGTAGAACAACTTTTGTGGTGCCTTTCAGCTGCCTACCAAGGTAGTGTAAAAACTACCAGGAGAACTCCTGTCTGGCACCTTCCCCGGTGGAGTTGTGCAGGGGGTGTGTTTGGAACATTTTGTCACCAGCCGAGTCCAAAATTCAGGGTTTCCCCATCTCAGCCCAGAAAGCAGGTAGAACAACTTTTGTGGTGTCTTTCAGATGCCTACCAAGGTAGTGTAAAAATTACCAAGAGAACTCCTGTCTGGCACCTTCCCCGGTGGAGTTGTGCATGGGGTGTGTTTGGAACATTTTGTCACCGGCCGACTCCAAAATTCAGCGGTTCCCCATCTCAGCCCAGAAAGCAGGTAGAACAACTTTTGTGGTGCCTTTCAGATGCCTACCAAGGTAGTGTAAAAACTACCAAGAGAACTCCTGTCTGGCACCTTCCCCGGTGGAGTTGTGCATGGGGTGTGTTTGGAACATTTTGTCAACGGCCGACTCCAAAATTCAGCGTTTCCGCATCTCAGCCCACAAAGCAGGTACAACAACTTTTCTTGTGCCTTTCAGCTGCCTACCAAGGTAGTGTAAAAACTACCAACAGAATTCGTTCCTGGCACCTTCCCCGGTGGAGTTGTGCATGGGGTGTCTGTGGAACATTTTGTCACCGGCCGACTCCAAAATTCAGCGGTTCCCCATCTCAGCCCAGAAAGCAGGAAGAACAACTTTTGTGGTGCCTTTCAAATGCCTACCAAGGTAGTGTAAAAACCACCAGGAGAACTCCTGTCTGGCACCTTCCCCGGTGGAGATGTGCATGGGGTGTCTGTGAAACATTTTGTCACCGGCCGACTCCAAAATTCAGCGGTTCCCCATCTCAGCCCAGAAAGCAGGTAGAACAACTTTTCTGGTGTCTTTCAGATGCCTACCAAGGTAGTGTAAAAACTACCAGGAGAACTCCTGTCTGGCACCTTCCCCGGTGGAGTTGTGCAGGGGGTGTGTTTGGAACATTTTGTCACCGGCCGACTCCAAAATTCAGCGATTCCCCATCTCAGCCCAGAAAGCAGGTAGAACAACTTTTGTGGTGTCTTTCAGATGCCTACCAAGGTAGTGTAAAAACTACCAGGAGAACTCCTGTCTGGCACCTTCCGTGGTGGAGTTGTGCATGGGGTGTGTTTGGAACATTTTGTCACCGGCCGACTCCAAAATTCAGCGGTTCCCCATCTCAGCCCAGAAAGCAGGTAGAACAACTTTTTTGGTGCCTTTCAGAAGCCTACCAAGGTAGTGTAAAAACTACCAGGAGAACTCTTGTCTGGCACCTTCCCCGGTGGAGTTGTGCATGGGGTGTGTTTGGAACATTTTGTCAACGGCCGAGTCCAAAATTCAGCGGTTCCCCATCTCAGCCCACAAAGCAGGTAGAACAACTTTTGTGGTGCCTTTCAGCTGCCTACCAAGGTAGTGTAAAAACTACCAACAGAATTCGTTCCTGGCTCCTTCCCCGGTGGAGTTGTGCATGGGGTGTCTGTGGAACATTTTGTCACCGGCCGAGTCCAAAATTCAGCGGTTCCCCATCTCAGCCCAGAAAGCAGGTAGAACAACTTTTGTGGTGTCTTTCAAATGCCTACCAAGGTAGTGTAAAAACCACCAGGAGAACTCCTGTCTGGCACCTTCCCCGGTGGAGTTGTGCATGGGGTGTCTGTGAAACATTTTGTCACCGGCCGACTCCAAAATTCAGCGATTCCCCATCTCAGCCCAGAAAGCAGGTAGAACAACTTTTGTGGTGTCTTTCAGATGCCTACCGGAGCAATGTAAAAACTACCAGGAGAACTCCTGTCTGGCACCTTCCCCGGTGGAGTTGTGCAGGGGGTGTGTTTGGAACATTTTGTCACCAGCCGAGTCCAAAATTCAGCGGTTCCCCATCTCAGCCCAGAAAGCAGGTAGAACAACTTTTGTGGTGCCTTTCAGCTGCCTACCAAGGTAGTGTAAAAACTACCAAGAGAACTCCTGTCTGGCACCTTCCCCGGTGGAGTTGTGCATGGGGTGTGTTTGGAACATTTTGTCACCAGCCGACTCCAAAATTCAGAGTTTCCCCATCTCAGCCCAGAAAGCAGGTAGAACAACTTTTGTGGTGCCTTTCAGCTGCCTACCAAGGTAGTGTAAAAACTACCAACAGAATTCGTTCCTGGCACCTTCCCCGGTGGAGTTGTGCATGGGGTGTGTTTGGAACATTTTGTCACCGGCCGAGTCCAAAATTCAGCGGTTCCCCATCTCAGCCCACAAAGCAGGTAGAACAACTTTTCTTGTGCCTTTCAGCTGCCTACCAAGGTAGTGTAAAAACTACCAAGAGAATTCGTTCCTGGCACCTTCCCCGGTGGAGTTGTGCATGGGGTGTCTGTGGAACATTTTGTCACCGGCCGAGTCCAAAATTCAGCGGTTCCCCATCTCAGCCCAGAAAGCAGGTAGAACAACTTTTGTGGTGTCTTTCAGATGCCTACCGGAGCAATGTAAAAACTACCAGGAGAACTCCTGTCTGGCACCTTCCCCGGTGGAGTTGTGCAGGGGGTGTGTTTGGAACATTTTGTCACCAGCCGAGTCCAAAATTCAGCGGTTCCCCATCTCAGCCCAGAAAGCAGGTAGAACAACTTTTGTGGTGCCTTTCAGCTGCCTACCAAGGTAGTGTAAAAACTACCAAGAGAACTCCTGTCTGGCACCTTCCCCGGTGGAGTTGTGCATGGGGTGTGTTTGGAACATTTTGTCACCGGCCGAGTCCAAAATTCAGCGGTTCCCCATCTCAGCCCAGAAAGCAGGAAGAACAACATTTGTGGTGTCTTTCAGATGCCTACCAAGGTAGTGTAAAAACTACCAGGAGAACTCCTGTCTGGCACCTTCCCCGGTGGAGTTGTGCATGGGGTGTGTTTGGAACATTTTGTCAACGGCCGAGTCCAAAATTCAGCGGTTCCCCATCTCAGCCCACAAAGCAGGTACAACAACTTTTCTTGTGCCTTTCAGCTGCCTACCAAGGTAGTGTAAAAACTACCAACAGAATTCATTCCTGGCACCTTCCCCGGTGGAGTTGTGCATGGGGTGTCTGTGGAACATTTTGTCACCGGCCGACTCCAAAATTCAGCCGTTCCCCATCTCAGCCCAGAAAGCAGGTAGAACAACTTTTGTGGTGTCTTTCAGATGCCTACCGGAGCAATGTAAAAACTACCAGGAGAACTCCTGTCTGGCACCTTCCCCGGTGGAGTTGTGCAGGGGGTGTGTTTGGAACATTTTGTCACCAGCCGACTCCAAAATTCAGCGTTTCCCCATCTCAGCCCAGAAAGCAGGTAGAACAACTTTTGTGGTGTCTTTCAGATGCCTACCAAGGTAGTGTAAAAACTACCAGGAGAACTCCTGTCTGGCACCTTCCCCGGTGGAGTTGTGCAGGGGGTGTGTTTGGAACATTTTGTCACCGGCCGACTCCAAAAATCAGCGGTTCCCCATCTCAGCCCACAAAGCAGGTAGAACAACTTTTCTTGTGCCTTTCAGCTGCCTACCAAGGTAGTGTAAAAACTACCAACAGAATTCGTTCCTGGCACCTTCCCCGGTGGAGTTGTGCATGGGGTGTGTTTGGAACATTTTGTCACCGGCCGAGTCCAAAATTCAGCGGTTCCCCATCTCAGCCCACAAAGCAGGTAGAACAACTTTTCTTGTGCCTTTCAGCTGCCTACCAAGGTAGTGTAAAAACTACCAAGAGAATTCGTTCCTGGCACCTTCCCCGGTGGAGTTGTGCATGGGGTGTCTGTGGAACATTTTGTCACCGGCCGAGTCCAAAATTCAGCGGTTCCCCATCTCAGCCCAGAAAGCAGGTAGAACAACTTTTGTGGTGTCTTTCAGATGCCTACCGGAGCAATGTAAAAACTACCAGGAGAACTCCTGTCTGGCACCTTCCCCGGTGGAGTTGTGCAGGGGGTGTCTGTGAAACATTTTGTCACCGGCCGACTCCAAAAATCAGCGGTTCCCCATCTCAGCCCAGAAAGCAGGTAGAACAACTTTTGTGGTGTCTTTCAGATGCCTACCAAGGTAGTGTAAAAACTACTAAGAGAACTCCTGTCTGGCACCTTCCCCGGTGGAGTTGTGCATGGGGTGTGTTTGGAACATTTTGTCACCGGCCGAGTCCAAAATTCAGCTGTTCCCCATCTCAGCCCAGAAAGCAGGTAGAACAACTTTTGTGGTGCCTTTCAGCTGCCTACCAAGGTAGTGTAAAAACCACCAGGAGAACTCCTGTCTGGCACCTTCCCCGGTGGAGTTGTGCATGGGGTGTCTGTGAAACATTTTGTCACCGGCCGACTCCAAAAATCAGCGGTTCCCCATCTCAGCCCAGAAAGCAGGTAGAACAACTTTTGTGGTGTCTTTCAGATGCCTACCGGAGCAATGTAAAAACTACCAGGAGAACTCCTGTCTGGCACCTTCCCCGGTGGAGTTGTGCAGGGGGTGTGTTTGGAACATTTTATCACCAGCCGAGTCCAAAATTCAGCTGTTCCCCATCTCAGCCCAGAAAGCAGGTAGAACAACTTTTGTGGTGTCTTTCAGATGCCTACCAAGGTAGTGTAAAAACTACTAAGAGAACTCCTGTCTGGCACCTTCCCCGGTGGAGTTGTGCATGGGGTGTGTTTGGAACATTTTGTCACCGGCCGAGTCCAAAATTCAGCGATTCCCCATCTCAGCCCAGAAAGCAGGTAGAACAACTTTTGTGGTGTCTTTCAGATGCCTACCAAGGTAGTGTAAAAACTACCAGGAGAACTCCTGTCTGGCACCTTCCCCGGTGGAGTTGTGCAGGGGGTGTGTTTGGAACATTTTGCCACCAGCCGACTCCAAAATTCAGCGGTTCCCCATCTCAGCCCAGAAAGCAGGTAGAACAACTTTTGTGGTGCCTTTCAGCTGCCTACCAAGGTAGTGTAAAAACTACTAAGAGAACTCCTGTCTGGCACCTTCCCCGGTGGAGTTGTGCATGGGGTGTGTTTGGAACATTTTGTCACCAGCCGAGTCCAAAATTCAGCGGTTCCCCATCTCAGCCCAGAAAGCAGGTAGAACATCTTTTGTGGTGCCTTTCAGCTGCCTACCGGATCAATGTAAAAACTACCAGGAGAACTCCTGTCTGGCACCTTCCCCGGTGGAGTTGTGCAGGGGGTGTGTTTGGAACATTTTGTCACCAGCCGACTCCAAAATTCAGCGTTTCCCCATCTCAGCCCAGAAAGCAGGTAGAACAACTTTTGTGGTGTCTTTCAGATGCCTACCAAGGTAGTGTAAAAACTACCAGGAGAACTCCTGTCTGGCACCTTCCCCGGTGGAGTTGTGCAGGGGGTGTGTTTGGAACATTTTGTCACCGGCCGACTCCAAAAATCAGCGGTTCCCCATCTCAGCCCACAAAGCAGGTAGAACAACTTTTCTTGTGCCTTTCAGCTGCCTACCAAGGTAGTGTAAAAACTACCAACAGAATTCGTTCCTGGCACCTTCCCCGGTGGAGTTGTGCATGGGGTGTGTTTGGAACATTTTGTCACCGGCCGAGTCCAAAATTCAGCGGTTCCCCATCTCAGCCCACAAAGCAGGTAGAACAACTTTTCTTGTGCCTTTCAGCTGCCTACCAAGGTAGTGTAAAAACTACCAAGAGAATTCGTTCCTGGCACCTTCCCCGGTGGAGTTGTGCATGGGGTGTCTGTGGAACATTTTGTCACCGGCCGAGTCCAAAATTCAGCGGTTCCCCATCTCAGCCCAGAAAGCAGGTAGAACAACTTTTGTGGTGTCTTTCAGATGCCTACCGGAGCAATGTAAAAACTACCAGGAGAACTCCTGTCTGGCACCTTCCCCGGTGGAGTTGTGCAGGGGGTGTCTGTGAAACATTTTGTCACCGGCCGACTCCAAAAATCAGCGGTTCCCCATCTCAGCCCAGAAAGCAGGTAGAACAACTTTTGTGGTGTCTTTCAGATGCCTACCAAGGTAGTGTAAAAACTACTAAGAGAACTCCTGTCTGGCACCTTCCCCGGTGGAGTTGTGCATGGGGTGTGTTTGGAACATTTTGTCACCGGCCGAGTCCAAAATTCAGCTGTTCCCCATCTCAGCCCAGAAAGCAGGTAGAACAACTTTTGTGGTGCCTTTCAGCTGCCTACCAAGGTAGTGTAAAAACCACCAGGAGAACTCCTGTCTGGCACCTTCCCCGGTGGAGTTGTGCATGGGGTGTCTGTGAAACATTTTGTCACCGGCCGACTCCAAAAATCAGCGGTTCCCCATCTCAGCCCAGAAAGCAGGTAGAACAACTTTTGTGGTGTCTTTCAGATGCCTACCGGAGCAATGTAAAAACTACCAGGAGAACTCCTGTCTGGCACCTTCCCCGGTGGAGTTGTGCAGGGGGTGTGTTTGGAACATTTTATCACCAGCCGAGTCCAAAATTCAGCTGTTCCCCATCTCAGCCCAGAAAGCAGGTAGAACAACTTTTGTGGTGTCTTTCAGATGCCTACCAAGGTAGTGTAAAAACTACTAAGAGAACTCCTGTCTGGCACCTTCCCCGGTGGAGTTGTGCATGGGGTGTGTTTGGAACATTTTGTCACCGGCCGAGTCCAAAATTCAGCGATTCCCCATCTCAGCCCAGAAAGCAGGTAGAACAACTTTTGTGGTGTCTTTCAGATGCCTACCAAGGTAGTGTAAAAACTACCAGGAGAACTCCTGTCTGGCACCTTCCCCGGTGGAGTTGTGCAGGGGGTGTGTTTGGAACATTTTGCCACCAGCCGACTCCAAAATTCAGCGGTTCCCCATCTCAGCCCAGAAAGCAGGTAGAACAACTTTTGTGGTGCCTTTCAGATGCCTACCAAGGTAGTGTAAAAACTACTAAGAGAACTCCTGTCTGGCACCTTCCCCGGTGGAGTTGTGCATGGGGTGTGTTTGGAACATTTTGTCACCAGCCGAGTCCAAAATTCAGCGGTTCCCCATCTCAGCCCACAAAGCAGGTAGAACAACTTTTGTGGTATCTTTCAGATGCCTACCGGAGCAATGTAAAAACTACCAGGAGAACTCCTGTCTGGCACCTTCCCCGGTGGAGTTGTGCATGGGGTGTGTTTGGAACATTTTGTCACCAGCCGAGTCCAAAATTCAGCTGTTCCCCATCTCAGCCCAGAAAGCAGGTAGAACAACTTTTGTGGTGTCTTTCAGATGCCTACCAAGGTAGTGTAAAAACCACCAGGAGAACTCCTGTCTGGCACCTTCCCCGGTGGAGTTGTGCAGGGGGTGTCTGTGAAACATTTTGTCACCGGCCGACTCCAAAAATCAGCGGTTCCCCATCTCAGCCCAGAAAGCAGGTAGAACAACTTTTGTGGTGTCTTTCAGATGCCTACCGGAGCAATGTAAAAACTACCAGGAGAACTCCTGTCTGGCACCTTCCCCGGTGGAGTTGTGCAGGGGGTGTGTTTGGAACATTTTATCACCAGCCGAGTCCAAAATTCAGCTGTTCCCCATCTCAGCCCAGAAAGCAGGTAGAACAACTTTTGTGGTGTCTTTCAGATGCCTACCAAGGTAGTGTAAAAACTACTAAGAGAACTCCTGTCTGGCACCTTCCCCGGTGGAGTTGTGCATGGGGTGTGTTTGGAACATTTTGTCACCGGCCGACTCCAAAATTCAGCGATTCCCCATCTCAGCCCAGAAAGCAGGTAGAAAAACTTTTGTGGTGTCTTTCAGATGCCTACCAAGGTAGTGTAAAAACTACCAGGAGAACTCCTGTCTGGCACCTTCCCCGGTGGAGTTGTGCAGGGGGGGTGTTTGGAACATTTTGCCACCAGCCGACTCCAAAATTCAGCGGTTCCCCATCTCAGCCCAGAAAGCAGGTAGAACAACTTTTGTGGTGCCTTTCAGATGCCTACCAAGGTAGTGTAAAAACTACTAAGAGAACTCCTGTCTGGCACCTTCCCCGGTGGAGTTGTGCATGGGGTGTGTTTGGAACATTTTGTCACCAGCCGAGTCCAAAATTCAGCGGTTCCCCATCTCAGCCCAGAAAGCAGGTAGAACATCTTTTGTGGTGCCTTTCAGCTGCCTACCGGATCAATGTAAAAACTACCAGGAGAACTCCTGTCTGGCACCTTCCCCGGTGGAGTTGTGCAGGGGGTGTGTTTGGAACATTTTGCCACCAGCCGACTCCAAAATTCAGCGTTTCCCCATCTCAGCCCAGAAAGCAGGTAGAACAACTTTTGTGGTGCCTTTCAAATGCCTACCAAGGTAGTGTAAAAACCACCAGGAGAACTCCTGTCTGGCACCTTCCCCGGTGGAGTTGTGCATGGGGTGTGTTTGGAACATTTTGTCACCGGCCGACTCCAAAAATCAGCGGTTCCCCATCTCAGCCCAGAAAGCAGGTAGAACAACTTTTGTGGTGTCTTTCAGATGCCTACCGGAGCAATGTAAAAACTACCAGGAGAACTCCTGTCTGGCACCTTCCCCGGTGGAGTTGTGCAGGGGGTGTGTTTGGAACATTTTATCACCAGCCGAGTCCAAAATTCAGCTGTTCCCCATCTCAGCCCAGAAAGCAGGTAGAACAACTTTTGTGGTGTCTTTCAGATGCCTACCAAGGTAGTGTAAAAACTACCAAGAGAACTCCTGTCTGGCACCTTCCCCGGTGGAGTTGTGCATGGGGTGTGTTTGGAACATTTTGTCACCGGCCGAGTCCAAAATTCAGCGATTCCCCATCTCAGCCCAGAAAGCAGGTAGAACAACTTTTGTGGTGTCTTTCAGATGCCTACCAAGGTAGTGTAAAAACTACCAGGAGAACTCCTGTCTGGCACCTTCCCCGGTGGAGTTGTGCATGGGGTGTGTTTGGAACATTTTGTCACCAGCCGAGTCCAAAATTCAGCGTTTCCCCATCTCAGCCCAGAAAGCAGGTAGAACAACTTTTGTGGTGTCTTTCAGATGCCTACCAAGGTAGTGTAAAAACTACCAAGAGAACTCCTGTCTGGCACCTTCCCCGGTGGAGTTGTGCATGGGGTGTGTTTGGAACATTTTGTCACCAGCCGAGTCCAAAATTCAGCGTTTCCCCATCTCAGCCCAGAAAGCAGGTAGAACAACTTTTGTGGTGTCTTTCAGATGCCTACCGGAGCAATGTAAAAACTACCAGGAGAACTCCTGTCTGGCACCTTCCCCGGTGGAGTTGTGCAGGGGGTGTGTTTGGAACATTTTGTCACCAGCCGAGTCCAAAATTCAGCGTTTCCCCATCTCAGCCCAGAAAGCAGGTAGAACAACTTTTGTGGTGTCTTTTAGATGCCTACCAAGGTAGTGTAAAAACTACCAAGAGAACTCCTGTCTGGCACCTTCCCCGGTGGAGTTGTGCATGGGGTGTGTTTGGAACATTTTGTCACCGGCCGAGTCCAAAATTCAGCGGTTCCCCATCTCAGCCCAGAAAGCAGGTAGAACAACTTTTGTGGTGTCTTTCAGATGCCTACCAAGGTAGTGTAAAAACTACCAGGAGAACTCCTGTCTGGCACCTTCCCCGGTGGAGTTGTGCATGGGGTGTGTTTGGAACATTTTGTCACCGGCCGACTCCAAAATTCAGCGTTTCCCCATCTCAGCCCAGAAAGCAGGTAGAACAACTTTTGTGGTGCCTTTCAGATGCCTACCAAGGTAGTGTAAAAACTACCAAGAGAACTCCTGTCTGGCACCTTCCCCGGTGGAGTTGTGCATGGGGTGTGTTTGGAACATTTTGTCAACGGCCGACTCCAAAATTCAGCGTTTCCGCATCTCAGCCCACAAAGCAGGTACAACAACTTTTCTTGTGCCTTTCAGCTGCCTACCAAGGTAGTGTAAAAACTACCAACAGAATTCGTTCCTGGCACCTTCCCCGGTGGAGTTGTGCATGGGGTGTCTGTGGAACATTTTGTCACCGGCCGACTCCAAAATTCAGCGGTTCCCCATCTCAGCCCAGAAAGCAGGAAGAACAACTTTTGTGGTGCCTTTCAAATGCCTACCAAGGTAGTGTAAAAACCACCAGGAGAACTCCTGTCTGGCACCTTCCCCGGTGGAGATGTGCATGGGGTGTCTGTGAAACATTTTGTCACCGGCCGACTCCAAAATTCAGCGGTTCCCCATCTCAGCCCAGAAAGCAGGTAGAACAACTTTTGTGGTGTCTTTCAGATGCCTACCAAGGTAGTGTAAAAACTACCATGAGAACTCCTGTCTGGCACCTTCCCCGGTGGAGTTGTGCATGGGGTGTGTTTGGAACATTTTGTCACCGGCCGACTCCAAAATTCAGCGGTTCCCCATCTCAGCCCACAAAGCAGGTACAACAACTTTTCTTGTGCCTTTCAGCTGCCTACCAAGGTAGTGTAAAAACTACCAACAGAATTCGTTCCTGGCTCCTTCCCCGGTGGAGTTGTGCATGGGGTGTCTGTGGAACATTTTGTCACCGGCCGAGTCCAAAATTCAGCGGTTCCCCATCTCAGCCCAGAAAGCAGGTAGAACAACTTTTGTGGTGCCTTTCAAATGCCTACCAAGGTAGTGTAAAAACCACCAGGAGAACTCCTGTCTGGCACCTTCCCCGGTGGAGTTGTGCATGGGGTGTCTGTGAAACATTTTGTCACCGGCCGACTCCAAAATTCAGCGATTCCCCATCTCAGCCCAGAAAGCAGGTAGAACAACTTTTGTGGTGTCTTTCAGATGCCTACCGGAGCAATGTAAAAACTACCAGGAGAACTCCTGTCTGGCACCTTCCCCGGTGGAGTTGTGCAGGGGGTGTGTTTGGAACATTTTGTCACCAGCCGACTCCAAAATTCAGCGGTTCCCCATCTCAGCCCAGAAAGCAGGTAGAACAACTTTTGTGGTGCCTTTCAGCTGCCTACCAAGGTAGTGTAAAAACTACCAAGAGAACTCCTGTCTGGCACCTTCCCCGGTGGAGTTGTGCATGGGGTGTGTTTGGAACATTTTGTCACCGGCCGAGTCCAAAATTCAGCGGTTCCCCATCTCAGCCCAGAAAGCAGGAAGAACAACATTTGTGGTGTCTTTCAGCTGCCTACCAAGGTAGTGTAAAAACTACCAGGAGAACTCCTGTCTGGCACCTTCCCCGGTGGAGTTGTGCATGGGGTGTGTTTGGAACATTTTGTCACCAGCCGACTCCAAAATTCAGAGTTTCCCCATCTCAGCCCAGAAAGCAGGTAGAACAACTTTTGTGGTACCTTTCAGCTGCCTACCAAGGTAGTGTAAAAACTACCAACAGAATTCGTTCCTGGCACCTTCCCCGGTGGAGTTGTGCATGGGGTGTGTTTGGAACATTTTGTCACCGGCCGAGTCCAAAATTCAGCGGTTCCCCATCTCAGCCCACAAAGCAGGTAGAACAACTTTTCTTGTGCCTTTCAGCTGCCTACCAAGGTAGTGTAAAAACTACCAACAGAATTCGTTCCTGGCACCTTCCCCGGTGGAGTTGTGCATGGGGTGTCTGTGGAACATTTTGTCACCGGCCGAGTCCAAAATTCAGCGGTTCCCCATCTCAGCCCAGAAAGCAGGTAGAACAACTTTTGTGGTGCCTTTCAGCTGCCTACCAAGGTAGTGTAAAAACTACCAACAGAATTCGTTCCTGGCACCTTCCCCGGTGGAGTTGTGCATGGGGTGTCTGTGGAACATTTTGTCACCGGCCGACTCCAAAATTCAGCCGTTCCCCATCTCAGCCCAGAAAGCAGGTAGAACAACTTTTGTGGTGTCTTTCAGATGCCTACCGGAGCAATGTAAAAACTACCAGGAGAACTCCTGTCTGGCACCTTCCCCGGTGGAGTTGTGCAGGGGGTGTGTTTGGAACATTTTGTCACCAGCCGAGTCCAAAATTCAGCGTTTCCCCATCTCAGCCCAGAAAGCAGGTAGAACAACTTTTGTGGTGTCTTTCAGATGCCTACCAAGGTAGTGTAAAAACTACCAGGAGAACTCCTGTCTGGCACCTTCCCCGGTGGAGTTGTGCAGGGGGTGTGTTTGGAACATTTTGTCACCGGCCGACTCCAAAAATCAGCGGTTCCCCATCTCAGCCCACAAAGCAGGTAGAACAACTTTTCTTGTGCCTTTCAGCTGCCTACCAAGGTAGTGTAAAAACTACCAACAGAATTCGTTCCTGGCACCTTCCCCGGTGGAGTTGTGCATGGGGTGTGTTTGGAACATTTTGTCACCGGCCGAGTCCAAAATTCAGCGGTTCCCCATCTCAGCCCACAAAGCAGGTAGAACAACTTTTCTTGTGCCTTTCAGCTGCCTACCAAGGTAGTGTAAAAACTACCAAGAGAATTCGTTCCTGGCACCTTCCCCGGTGGAGTTGTGCAGGGGGTGTCTGTGGAACATTTTGTCACCGGCCGAGTCCAAAATTCAGCGGTTCCCCATCTCAGCCCAGAAAGCAGGTAGAACAACTTTTGTGGTGTCTTTCAGATGCCTACCAAGTTAGTGTAAAAACTACTAAGAGAACTCCTGTCTGGCACCTTCCCCGGTGGAGTTGTGCATGGGGTGTCTGTGAAACATTTTGTCACCGGCCGACTCCAAAAATCAGCGGTTCCCCATCTCAGCCCAGAAAGCAGGTAGAACAACTTTTGTGGTGTCTTTCAGATGCCTACCGGAGCAATGTAAAAACTACCAGGAGAACTCCTGTCTGGCACCTTCCCCGGTGGAGTTGTGCAGGGGGTGTGTTTGGAACATTTTATCACCAGCCGAGTCCAAAATTCAGCTGTTCCCCATCTCAGCCCAGAAAGCAGGTAGAACAACTTTTGTGGTGTCTTTCAGATGCCTACCAAGGTAGTGTAAAAACTACTAAGAGAACTCCTGTCTGGCACCTTCCCCGGTGGAGTTGTGCATGGGGTGTGTTTGGAACATTTTGTCACCGGCCGAGTCCAAAATTCAGCGATTCCCCATCTCAGCCCAGAAAGCAGGTAGAAAAACTTTTGTGGTGTCTTTCAGATGCCTACCAAGGTAGTGTAAAAACTACCAGGAGAACTCCTGTCTGGCACCTTCCCCGGTGGAGTTGTGCAGGGGGTGTGTTTGGAACATTTTGCCACCAGCCGACTCCAAAATTCAGCGGTTCCCCATCTCAGCCCAGAAAGCAGGTAGAACAACTTTTGTGGTGCCTTTCAGATGCCTACCAAGGTAGTGTAAAAACTACTAAGAGAACTCCTGTCTGGCACCTTCCCCGGTGGAGTTGTGCATGGGGTGTGTTTGGAACATTTTGTCACCAGCCGAGTCCAAAATTCAGCGGTTCCCCATCTCAGCCCAGAAAGCAGGTAGAACATCTTTTGTGGTGCCTTTCAGCTGCCTACCGGATCAATGTAAAAACTACCAGGAGAACTCCTGTCTGGCACCTTCCCCGGTGGAGTTGTGCAGGGGGTGTGTTTGGAACATTTTGCCACCAGCCGACTCCAAAATTCAGCGTTTCCCCATCTCAGCCCAGAAAGCAGGTAGAACAACTTTTGTGGTGCCTTTCAAATGCCTACCAAGGTAGTGTAAAAACCACCAGGAGAACTCCTGTCTGGCACCTTCCCCGGTGGAGTTGTGCATGGGGTGTCTGTGAAACATTTTGTCACCGGCCGACTCCAAAAATCAGCGGTTCCCCATCTCAGCCCAGAAAGCAGGTAGAACAACTTTTGTGGTGTCTTTCAGATGCCTACCGGAGCAATGTAAAAACTACCAGGAGAACTCCTGTCTGGCACCTTCCCCGGTGGAGTTGTGCAGGGGGTGTGTTTGGAACATTTTGTCACCGGCCGAGTCCAAAATTCAGCGGTTCCCCATCTCAGCCCAGAAAGCAGGTAGAACAACTTTTGTGGTGTCTTTCAGATGCCTACCAAGGTAGTGTAAAAACTACTAAGAGAACTCCTGTCTGGCACCTTCCCCGGTGGAGTTGTGCATGGGGTGTCTGTGGAACATTTTGTCACCGGCCGAGTCCAAAATTCAGCGGTTCCCCATCTCAGCCCAGAAAGCAGGTAGAACAACTTTTGTGGTGTCTTTCAGATGCCTACCGGAGCAATGTAAAAACTACCAGGAGAACTCCTGTCTGGCACCTTCCCCGGTGGAGTTGTGCATGGGGTGTCTGTGGAACATTTTGTCACCGGCCGACTCCAAAATTCAGCCGTTCCCCATCTCAGCCCAGAAAGCAGGTAGAACAACTTTTGTGGTGTCTTTCAGATGCCTACCGGAGCAATGTAAAAACTACCAGGAGAACTCCTGTCTGGCACCTTCCCCGGTGGAGTTGTGCAGGGGGTGTGTTTGGAACATTTTGTCACCAGCCGAGTCCAAAATTCAGCGTTTCCCCATCTCAGCCCAGAAAGCAGGTAGAACAACTTTTGTGGTGTCTTTCAGATGCCTACCAAGGTAGTGTAAAAACTACCATGAGAACTCCTGTCTGGCACCTTCCGTGGTGGAGTTGTGCAGGGGGTGTGATTGGAACATTTTGTCACCGGCCGACTCCAAAAATCAGCGGTTCCCCATCTCAGCCCACAAAGCAGGTAGAACAACTTTTCTTGTGCCTTTCAGCTGCCTACCAAGGTAGTGTAAAAACTACCAACAGAATTCGTTCCTGGCACCTTCCCCGGTGGAGTTGTGCATGGGGTGTGTTTGGAACATTTTGTCACCGGCCGAGTCCAAAATTCAGCGGTTCCCCATCTCAGCCCACAAAGCAGGTAGAACAACTTTTGTGGTGCCTTTCAGCTGCCTACCAAGGTAGTGTAAAAACTACCAAGAGAATTCGTTCCTGGCACCTTCCCCGGTGGAGTTGTGCATGGGGTGTCTGTGGAACATTTTGTCACCGGCCGAGTCCAAAATTCAGCGGTTCCCCATCTCAGCCCAGAAAGCAGGTAGAACAACTTTTGTGGTGTCTTTCAGATGCCTACCGGAGCAATGTAAAAACTACCAGGAGAACTCCTGTCTGGCACCTTCCGTGGTGGAGTTGTGCAGGGGGTGTCTGTGAAACATTTTGTCACCGGCCGACTCCAAAAATCAGCGGTTCCCCATCTCAGCCCAGAAAGCTGGTAGAACAACTTTTGTGGTGTCTTTCAGATGCCTACCAAGGTAGTGTAAAAACTACTAAGAGAACTCCTGTCTGGCACCTTCCCCGGTGGAGTTGTGCATGGGGTGTGTTTGGAACATTTTGTCACCGGCCGAGTCCAAAATTCAGCTGTTCCCCATCTCAGCCCAGAAAGCAGGTAGAACAACTTTTGTGGTGTCTTTCAGATGCCTACCAAGGTAGTGTAAAAACTACCAGGAGAACTCCTGTCTGGCACCTTCCGTGGTGGAGTTGTGCATGGGGTGTATTTGGAACATTTTGTCACCGGCCGAGTCCAAAATTCAGCGGTTCCCCATCTCAGCCCAGAAAGCAGGTAGAACAACTTTTGTGGTGCCTTTCAAATGCCTACCAAGGTAGTGTAAAAACCACCAGGAGAACTCCTGTCTGGCACCTTCCCCGGTGGAGTTGTGCATGGGGTGTCTGTGAAACATTTTGTCACCGGCCGACTCCAAAATTCAGCGATTCCCCATCTCAGCCCAGAAAGCAGGTAGAACAACTTTTGTGGTGTCTTTCAGATGCCTACCAAGGTAGTGTAAAAACTACCAGGAGAACTCCTGTCTGGCACCTTCCCCGGTGGAGTTGTGCATGGGGTGTGTTTGGAACATTTTGTCACCAGCCGAGTCCAAAATTCAGCGTTTCCCCATCTCAGCCCAGAAAGCAGGTAGAACAACTTTTGTGGTGTCTTTCAGATGCCTACCAAGGTAGTGTAAAAACTACCAAGAGAACTCCTGTCTGGCACCTTCCCCGGTGGAGTTGTGCATGGGGTGTGTTTGGAACATTTTGTCACCAGCCGAGTCCAAAATTCAGCGTTTCCCCATCTCAGCCCAGAAAGCAGGTAGAACAACTTTTGTGGTGTCTTTCAGATGCCTACCGGAGCAATGTAAAAACTACCAGGAGAACTCCTGTCTGGCACCTTCCCCGGTGGAGTTGTGCAGGGGGTGTGTTTGGAACATTTTGTCACCAGCCGAGTCCAAAATTCAGCGTTTCCCCATCTCAGCCCAGAAAGCAGGTAGAACAACTTTTGTGGTGTCTTTTAGATGCCTACCAAGGTAGTGTAAAAACTACCAAGAGAACTCCTGTCTGGCACCTTCCCCGGTGGAGTTGTGCATGGGGTGTGTTTGGAACATTTTGTCACCGGCCGAGTCCAAAATTCAGCGGTTCCCCATCTCAGCCCAGAAAGCAGGTAGAACAACTTTTGTGGTGTCTTTCAGATGCCTACCAAGGTAGTGTAAAAACTACCAGGAGAACTCCTGTCTGGCACCTTCCCCGGTGGAGTTGTGCATGGGGTGTGTTTGGAACATTTTGTCACCGGCCGACTCCAAAATTCAGCGTTTCCCCATCTCAGCCCAGAAAGCAGGTAGAACAACTTTTGTGGTGCCTTTCAGATGCCTACCAAGGTAGTGTAAAAACTACCAAGAGAACTCCTGTCTGGCACCTTCCCCGGTGGAGTTGTGCATGGGGTGTGTTTGGAACATTTTGTCAACGGCCGACTCCAAAATTCAGCGTTTCCGCATCTCAGCCCACAAAGCAGGTACAACAACTTTTCTTGTGCCTTTCAGCTGCCTACCAAGGTAGTGTAAAAACTACCAACAGAATTCGTTCCTGGCACCTTCCCCGGTGGAGTTGTGCATGGGGTGTCTGTGGAACATTTTGTCACCGGCCGACTCCAAAATTCAGCGGTTCCCCATCTCAGCCCAGAAAGCAGGAAGAACAACTTTTGTGGTGCCTTTCAAATGCCTACCAAGGTAGTGTAAAAACCACCAGGAGAACTCCTGTCTGGCACCTTCCCCGGTGGAGATGTGCATGGGGTGTCTGTGAAACATTTTGTCACCGGCCGACTCCAAAATTCAGCGGTTCCCCATCTCAGCCCAGAAAGCAGGTAGAACAACTTTTGTGGTGTCTTTCAGATGCCTACCAAGGTAGTGTAAAAACTACCATGAGAACTCCTGTCTGGCACCTTCCCCGGTGGAGTTGTGCATGGGGTGTGTTTGGAACATTTTGTCACCGGCCGACTCCAAAATTCAGCGG
This sequence comes from Falco cherrug, assembly GCF_023634085.1. Taxonomy (NCBI): domain Eukaryota; kingdom Metazoa; phylum Chordata; class Aves; order Falconiformes; family Falconidae; genus Falco; species Falco cherrug. Next base: position 810,845 of record NW_026599479.1, on the reverse strand, counting down.
TTCCCCATCTCAGCCCACAAAGCAGGTACAACAACTTTTCTTGTGCCTTTCAGCTGCCTACCAAGGTAGTGTAAAAACTACCAACAGAATTCGTTCCTGGCTCCTTCCCCGGTGGAGTTGTGCATGGGGTGTCTGTGGAACATTTTGTCACCGGCCGAGTCCAAAATTCAGCGGTTCCCCATCTCAGCCCAGAAAGCAGGTAGAACAACTTTTGTGGTGCCTTTCAAATGCCTACCAAGGTAGTGTAAAAACCACCAGGAGAACTCCTGTCTGGCACCTTCCCCGGTGGAGTTGTGCATGGGGTGTCTGTGAAACATTTTGTCACCGGCCGACTCCAAAATTCAGCGATTCCCCATCTCAGCCCAGAAAGCAGGTAGAACAACTTTTGTGGTGTCTTTCAGATGCCTACCGGAGCAATGTAAAAACTACCAGGAGAACTCCTGTCTGGCACCTTCCCCGGTGGAGTTGTGCAGGGGGTGTGTTTGGAACATTTTGTCACCAGCCGACTCCAAAATTCAGCGGTTCCCCATCTCAGCCCAGAAAGCAGGTAGAACAACTTTTGTGGTGCCTTTCAGCTGCCTACCAAGGTAGTGTAAAAACTACCAAGAGAACTCCTGTCTGGCACCTTCCCCGGTGGAGTTGTGCATGGGGTGTGTTTGGAACATTTTGTCACCGGCCGAGTCCAAAATTCAGCGGTTCCCCATCTCAGCCCAGAAAGCAGGAAGAACAACATTTGTGGTGTCTTTCAGCTGCCTACCAAGGTAGTGTAAAAACTACCAGGAGAACTCCTGTCTGGCACCTTCCCCGGTGGAGTTGTGCATGGGGTGTGTTTGGAACATTTTGTCACCAGCCGACTCCAAAATTCAGAGTTTCCCCATCTCAGCCCAGAAAGCAGGTAGAACAACTTTTGTGGTACCTTTCAGCTGCCTACCAAGGTAGTGTAAAAACTACCAACAGAATTCGTTCCTGGCACCTTCCCCGGTGGAGTTGTGCATGGGGTGTGTTTGGAACATTTTGTCACCGGCCGAGTCCAAAATTCAGCGGTTCCCCATCTCAGCCCACAAAGCAGGTAGAACAACTTTTCTTGTGCCTTTCAGCTGCCTACCAAGGTAGTGTAAAAACTACCAACAGAATTCGTTCCTGGCACCTTCCCCGGTGGAGTTGTGCATGGGGTGTCTGTGGAACATTTTGTCACCGGCCGAGTCCAAAATTCAGCGGTTCCCCATCTCAGCCCAGAAAGCAGGTAGAACAACTTTTGTGGTGCCTTTCAGCTGCCTACCAAGGTAGTGTAAAAACTACCAACAGAATTCGTTCCTGGCACCTTCCCCGGTGGAGTTGTGCATGGGGTGTCTGTGGAACATTTTGTCACCGGCCGACTCCAAAATTCAGCCGTTCCCCATCTCAGCCCAGAAAGCAGGTAGAACAACTTTTGTGGTGTCTTTCAGATGCCTACCGGAGCAATGTAAAAACTACCAGGAGAACTCCTGTCTGGCACCTTCCCCGGTGGAGTTGTGCAGGGGGTGTGTTTGGAACATTTTGTCACCAGCCGAGTCCAAAATTCAGCGTTTCCCCATCTCAGCCCAGAAAGCAGGTAGAACAACTTTTGTGGTGTCTTTCAGATGCCTACCAAGGTAGTGTAAAAACTACCAGGAGAACTCCTGTCTGGCACCTTCCCCGGTGGAGTTGTGCAGGGGGTGTGTTTGGAACATTTTGTCACCGGCCGACTCCAAAAATCAGCGGTTCCCCATCTCAGCCCACAAAGCAGGTAGAACAACTTTTCTTGTGCCTTTCAGCTGCCTACCAAGGTAGTGTAAAAACTACCAACAGAATTCGTTCCTGGCACCTTCCCCGGTGGAGTTGTGCATGGGGTGTGTTTGGAACATTTTGTCACCGGCCGAGTCCAAAATTCAGCGGTTCCCCATCTCAGCCCACAAAGCAGGTAGAACAACTTTTCTTGTGCCTTTCAGCTGCCTACCAAGGTAGTGTAAAAACTACCAAGAGAATTCGTTCCTGGCACCTTCCCCGGTGGAGTTGTGCAGGGGGTGTCTGTGGAACATTTTGTCACCGGCCGAGTCCAAAATTCAGCGGTTCCCCATCTCAGCCCAGAAAGCAGGTAGAACAACTTTTGTGGTGTCTTTCAGATGCCTACCAAGTTAGTGTAAAAACTACTAAGAGAACTCCTGTCTGGCACCTTCCCCGGTGGAGTTGTGCATGGGGTGTCTGTGAAACATTTTGTCACCGGCCGACTCCAAAAATCAGCGGTTCCCCATCTCAGCCCAGAAAGCAGGTAGAACAACTTTTGTGGTGTCTTTCAGATGCCTACCGGAGCAATGTAAAAACTACCAGGAGAACTCCTGTCTGGCACCTTCCCCGGTGGAGTTGTGCAGGGGGTGTGTTTGGAACATTTTATCACCAGCCGAGTCCAAAATTCAGCTGTTCCCCATCTCAGCCCAGAAAGCAGGTAGAACAACTTTTGTGGTGTCTTTCAGATGCCTACCAAGGTAGTGTAAAAACTACTAAGAGAACTCCTGTCTGGCACCTTCCCCGGTGGAGTTGTGCATGGGGTGTGTTTGGAACATTTTGTCACCGGCCGAGTCCAAAATTCAGCGATTCCCCATCTCAGCCCAGAAAGCAGGTAGAAAAACTTTTGTGGTGTCTTTCAGATGCCTACCAAGGTAGTGTAAAAACTACCAGGAGAACTCCTGTCTGGCACCTTCCCCGGTGGAGTTGTGCAGGGGGTGTGTTTGGAACATTTTGCCACCAGCCGACTCCAAAATTCAGCGGTTCCCCATCTCAGCCCAGAAAGCAGGTAGAACAACTTTTGTGGTGCCTTTCAGATGCCTACCAAGGTAGTGTAAAAACTACTAAGAGAACTCCTGTCTGGCACCTTCCCCGGTGGAGTTGTGCATGGGGTGTGTTTGGAACATTTTGTCACCAGCCGAGTCCAAAATTCAGCGGTTCCCCCATCTCAGCCCAGAAAGCAGGTAGAACATCTTTTGTGGTGCCTTTCAGCTGCCTACCGGATCAATGTAAAAACTACCAGGAGAACTCCTGTCTGGCACCTTCCCCGGTGGAGTTGTGCAGGGGGTGTGTTTGGAACATTTTGCCACCAGCCGACTCCAAAATTCAGCGTTTCCCCATCTCAGCCCAGAAAGCAGGTAGAACAACTTTTGTGGTGCCTTTCAAATGCCTACCAAGGTAGTGTAAAAACCACCAGGAGAACTCCTGTCTGGCACCTTCCCCGGTGGAGTTGTGCATGGGGTGTCTGTGAAACATTTTGTCACCGGCCGACTCCAAAAATCAGCGGTTCCCCATCTCAGCCCAGAAAGCAGGTAGAACAACTTTTGTGGTGTCTTTCAGATGCCTACCGGAGCAATGTAAAAACTACCAGGAGAACTCCTGTCTGGCACCTTCCCCGGTGGAGTTGTGCAGGGGGTGTGTTTGGAACATTTTGTCACCGGCCGAGTCCAAAATTCAGCGGTTCCCCATCTCAGCCCAGAAAGCAGGTAGAACAACTTTTGTGGTGTCTTTCAGATGCCTACCAAGGTAGTGTAAAAACTACTAAGAGAACTCCTGTCTGGCACCTTCCCCGGTGGAGTTGTGCATGGGGTGTCTGTGGAACATTTTGTCACCGGCCGAGTCCAAAATTCAGCGGTTCCCCATCTCAGCCCAGAAAGCAGGTAGAACAACTTTTGTGGTGTCTTTCAGATGCCTACCGGAGCAATGTAAAAACTACCAGGAGAACTCCTGTCTGGCACCTTCCCCGGTGGAGTTGTGCATGGGGTGTCTGTGGAACATTTTGTCACCGGCCGACTCCAAAATTCAGCCGTTCCCCATCTCAGCCCAGAAAGCAGGTAGAACAACTTTTGTGGTGTCTTTCAGATGCCTACCGGAGCAATGTAAAAACTACCAGGAGAACTCCTGTCTGGCACCTTCCCCGGTGGAGTTGTGCAGGGGGTGTGTTTGGAACATTTTGTCACCAGCCGAGTCCAAAATTCAGCGTTTCCCCATCTCAGCCCAGAAAGCAGGTAGAACAACTTTTGTGGTGTCTTTCAGATGCCTACCAAGGTAGTGTAAAAACTACCATGAGAACTCCTGTCTGGCACCTTCCGTGGTGGAGTTGTGCAGGGGGTGTGATTGGAACATTTTGTCACCGGCCGACTCCAAAAATCAGCGGTTCCCCATCTCAGCCCACAAAGCAGGTAGAACAACTTTTCTTGTGCCTTTCAGCTGCCTACCAAGGTAGTGTAAAAACTACCAACAGAATTCGTTCCTGGCACCTTCCCCGGTGGAGTTGTGCATGGGGTGTGTTTGGAACATTTTGTCACCGGCCGAGTCCAAAATTCAGCGGTTCCCCATCTCAGCCCACAAAGCAGGTAGAACAACTTTTGTGGTGCCTTTCAGCTGCCTACCAAGGTAGTGTAAAAACTACCAAGAGAATTCGTTCCTGGCACCTTCCCCGGTGGAGTTGTGCATGGGGTGTCTGTGGAACATTTTGTCACCGGCCGAGTCCAAAATTCAGCGGTTCCCCATCTCAGCCCAGAAAGCAGGTAGAACAACTTTTGTGGTGTCTTTCAGATGCCTACCGGAGCAATGTAAAAACTACCAGGAGAACTCCTGTCTGGCACCTTCCGTGGTGGAGTTGTGCAGGGGGTGTCTGTGAAACATTTTGTCACCGGCCGACTCCAAAAATCAGCGGTTCCCCATCTCAGCCCAGAAAGCTGGTAGAACAACTTTTGTGGTGTCTTTCAGATGCCTACCAAGGTAGTGTAAAAACTACTAAGAGAACTCCTGTCTGGCACCTTCCCCGGTGGAGTTGTGCATGGGGTGTGTTTGGAACATTTTGTCACCGGCCGAGTCCAAAATTCAGCTGTTCCCCATCTCAGCCCAGAAAGCAGGTAGAACAACTTTTGTGGTGTCTTTCAGATGCCTACCAAGGTAGTGTAAAAACTACCAGGAGAACTCCTGTCTGGCACCTTCCGTGGTGGAGTTGTGCATGGGGTGTATTTGGAACATTTTGTCACCGGCCGAGTCCAAAATTCAGCGGTTCCCCATCTCAGCCCAGAAAGCAGGTAGAACAACTTTTGTGGTGCCTTTCAAATGCCTACCAAGGTAGTGTAAAAACCACCAGGAGAACTCCTGTCTGGCACCTTCCCCGGTGGAGTTGTGCATGGGGTGTCTGTGAAACATTTTGTCACCGGCCGACTCCAAAATTCAGCGATTCCCCATCTCAGCCCAGAAAGCAGGTAGAACAACTTTTGTGGTGTCTTTCAGATGCCTACCGGAGCAATGTAAAAACTACCAGGAGAACTCCTGTCTGGCACCTTCCCCGGTGGAGTTGTGCAGGGGGTGTGTTTGGAACATTTTGTCACCAGCCGAGTCCAAAATTCAGCGGTTCCCCATCTCAGCCCAGAAAGCAGGTAGAACAACTTTTGTGGTGCCTTTCAGCTGCCTACCAAGGTAGTGTAAAAACTACCAAGAGAACTCCTGTCTGGCACCTTCCCCGGTGGAGTTGTGCATGGGGTGTGTTTGGAACATTTTGTCACCGGCCGACTCCAAAATTCAGCGGTTCCCCATCTCAGCCCAGAAAGCAGGAAGAACAACATTTGTGGTGTCTTTCAGATGCCTACCAAGGTAGTGTAAAAACTACCAGGAGAACTCCTGTCTGGCACCTTCCCCGGTGGAGTTGTGCATGGGGTGTGTTTGGAACATTTTGTCACCAGCCGACTCCAAAATTCAGAGTTTCCCCATCTCAGCCCAGAAAGCAGGTAGAACAACTTTTGTGGTGCCTTTCAGCTGCCTACCAAGGTAGTGTAAAAACTACCAACAGAATTCGTTCCTGGCACCTTCCCCGGTGGAGTTGTGCATGGGGTGTGTTTGGAACATTTTGTCACCGGCCGAGTCCAAAATTCAGCGGTTCCCCATCTCAGCCCAGAAAGCAGGTAGAACAACTTTTGTGGTGCCTTTCAGATGCCTACCAAGGTAGTGTAAAAACTACCAAGAGAACTCCTGTCTGGCACCTTCCCCGGTGGAGTTGTGCATGGGGTGTGTTTGGAACATTTTGTCACCGGCCGAGTCCAAAATTCAGCGGTTCCCCATCTCAGCCCAGAAAGCAGGTAGAACAACTTTTGTGGTGTCTTTCAGATGCCTACCGGAGCAATGTAAAAACTACCAGGAGAACTCCTGTCTGGCACCTTCCCCGGTGGAGTTGTGCATGGGGTGTGTTTGGAACATTTTGTCACCGGCCGAGTCCAAAATTCAGCGGTTCCCCATCTCAGCCCAGAAAGCAGGAAGAACAACATTTGTGGTGTCTTTCAGATGCCTACCAAGGTAGTGTAAAAACTACCAGGAGAACTCCTGTCTGGCACCTTCCCCGGTGGAGTTGTGCATGGGGTGTGTTTGGAACATTTTGTCAACGGCCGACTCCAAAATTCAGCGGTTCCCCATCTCAGCCCACAAAGCAGGTAGAACAACTTTTGTGGTGCCTTTCAGCTGCCTACCAAGGTAGTGTAAAAACTACCAACAGAATTCGTTCCTGGCACCTTCCCCGGTGGAGTTGTGCATGGGGTGTCTGTGGAACATTTTGTCACCCGGCCGACTCCAAAATTCAGCCGTTCCCCATCTCAGCCCAGAAAGCAGGTAGAACAACTTTTGTGGTGTCTTTCAGATGCCTACCGGAGCAATGTAAAAACTACCAGGAGAACTCCTGTCTGGCACCTTCCCCGGTGGAGTTGTGCATGGGGTGTGTTTGGAACATTTTGTCACCAGCCGAGTCCAAAATTCAGCGTTTCCCCATCTCAGCCCAGAAAGCAGGTAGAACAACTTTTGTGGTGTCTTCAGATGCCTACCAAGGTAGTGTAAAAACTACCAGGAGAACTCCTGTTCTGGCACCTTCCCCGGTGGAGTTGTGCAGGGGGTGTGTTTGGAACATTTTGTCACCGGCCGAGTCCAAAATTCAGCGGTTCCCCATCTCAGCCCACAAAGCAGGTAGAACAACTTTTCTTGTGCCTTTCAGCTGCCTACCAAGGTAGTGTAAAAACTACCAACAGAATTCGTTCCTGGCACCTTCCCCCGGTGGAGTTGTGCATGGGGTGTGTTTGGAACATTTTGTCACCGGCCGAGTCCAAAATTCAGCGGTTCCCCATCTCAGCCCACAAAGCAGGTAGAACAACTTTTCTTGTGCCTTTCAGCTGCCTACCAAGGTAGTGTAAAAACTACCAAGAGAATTCGTTCCTGGCACCTTCCCCGGTGGAGTTGTGCATGGGGTGTCTGTGGAACATTTTGTCACCGGCCGAGTCCAAAATTCAGCGGTTCCCCATCTCAGCCCAGAAAGCAGGTAGAACAACTTTTGTGGTGTCTTTCAGATGCCTACCGGAAGCAATGTAAAAACTACCAGGAGAATCCTGTCTGGCACCTTCCCCGGTGGAGTTGTGCAGGGGGTGTCTGTGAAACATTTTGTCACCCAGGCCGACTCCAAAAAATCAGCGGTTCCCCATCTCAGCCCAGAAAGCTGGTAGAACAACTTTTGTGGTGTCTTTCAGATGCCTACCAAGGTAGTGTAAAAACTACTAAGAGAACTCCTGTCTGGCACCTTCCCCGGTGGAGTTGTGCATGGGGTGTGTTTGGAACATTTTGTCACCGGCCGAGTCCAAAATTCAGCTGTCTTCCCCATCTCAGCCCAGAAAGCAGGTAGAACAACTTTTGTGGTGTCTTTCAGATGCCTACCAAGGTAGTGTAAAAACCACCAGGAGAACTCTGTCTGGCACCTTCCCGGTGGAGTTCTGCATGGGGTGTCTGTGAAACATTTGTCACCCGGCCGACTCCAAAAATCAGCGGTTCCCCATCTCAGCCCAGAAAGCAGGTAGAACAACTTTTGTGGTGTCTTTCAGATGCCTACCGGAGCAATGTAAAAACTACCAGGAGAACTCTGTCTGGCACCTTCCCCGGTGGAGTTGTGCAGGGGGTGTGTTTGGAACATTTATCACCAGCCGAGTCCAAAATTCAGCTGTTCCCCATCTCAGCCCAGAAAGCAGGTAGAAACAACTTTTGTGGTGTCTTTCAGATGCCTACCAAGGTAGTGTAAAAACTACTAAGAGAACTCCTGTCTGGCACCTTCCCCGGTGGAGTTGTGCATGGGGTGTGTTTGGAACATTTTGTCACCGGCCGAGTCCAAAATTCAGCGATTCCCCATCTCAGCCCAGAAAGCAGGTAGAAAAACTTTTGTGGTGTCTTTCAGATGCCTACCAAGGTAGTGTAAAAACTACCAGGAGAACTCCTGTCTGGCACCTTCCCCGGTGGAGTTGTGCAGGGGGTGTGTTTGGAACATTTTGCCACCAGCCGACTCCAAAATTCAGCGGTTCCCCATCTCAGCCCAGAAAGCAGGTAGAACAACTTTTGTGGTGCCTTTCAGATGCCTACCAAGGTAGTGTAAAAACTACTAAGAGAACTCCTGTCTGGCACCTTCCCCGGTGAGTTGTGCATGGGGTGTGTTTGGAACATTTTTTTCACCAGCCGAGTCCAAAATTCAGCGGTTTCCCCCATCTCAGCCCAGAAAGCAGGTAGAACATCTTTTGTGGTGCCTTTCAGCTGCCTACCGGATCAATGTAAAAACTACCAGGAGAACTCCTGTCTGGCACCTTCCCCGGTGGAGTTGTGCAGGGGGTGTGTTTGGAACATTTTGCCACCAGCCGACTCCAAAATTCAGCGGTTCCCCATCTCAGCCCAGAAAGCAGGTAGAACAACTTTTGTGGTGCCTTTCAAATGCCTACCAAGGTAGTGTAAAAAACCACCAGGAGAACTCCTGTCTGGCACCTTCCCCGGTGGAGTTGTGCATGGGGTGTCTGTGAAACATTTTGTCACCGGCCGACTCCAAAAATCAGCGGTTCCCCATCTCAGCCCAGAAAGCAGGTAGAACAACTTCTGTGGTGTCTTTCAGATGCCTACCGGAGCAATGTAAAAACTACCAGGAGAACTCCTGTCTGGCACCTTCCCCGGTGGAGTTGTGCAGGGGGTGTGTTTGGAACATTTTGTCACCGGCCGAGTCCAAAATTCAGCGATTCCCCATCTCAGCCCAGAAAGCAGGTAGAAAAACTTTTGTGGTGTCTTTCAGATGCCTACCAAGGTAGTGTAAAAACTACCAGGAGAACTCCTGTCTGGCACCTTCCCCGGTGGAGTTGTGCAGGGGGTGTGTTTGGAACATTTTGTCACCGGCCGACTCCAAAAATCAGCGGTTCCCCATCTCAGCCCAGAAAGCAGGTAGAACAACTTTTGTGGTGTCTTTCAGATGCCTACCGGAGCAATGTAAAAACTACCAGGAGAACTCCTGTCTGGCACCTTCCCCGGTGGAGTTGTGCAGGGGGTGTGTTTGGAACATTTTATCACCAGCCGAGTCCAAAATTCAGCTGTTCCCCATCTCAGCCCAGAAAGCAGGTAGAACAACTTTTGTGGTGTCTTTCAGATGCCTACCAAGGTAGTGTAAAAACTACTAAGAGAACTCCTGTCTGGCACCTTCCCCGGTGGAGTTGTGCATGGGGTGTGTTTGGAACATTTTGTCACCGGCCGAGTCCAAAATTCAGCGATTCCCCATCTCAGCCAGAAAGCAGGTAGAAAAACTTTTGTGGTGTCTTTCAGATGCCTACCAAGGTAGTGTAAAAACTACCAGGAGAACTCCTGTCTGGCACCTTCCCCGGTGGAGTTGTGCAGGGGGTGTGTTTGGAACATTTTGTCACCAGCCGACTCCAAAATTCAGCGGTTCCCCATCTCAGCCCAGAAAGCAGGTAGAACAACTTTTGTGGTGCCTTTCAGATGCCTACCAAGGTAGTGTAAAAACTACTAAGAGAACTCCTGTCTGGCACCTTCCCCGGTGGAGTTGTGCATGGGGTGTGTTTGGAACATTTTGTCACCAGCCGAGTCCAAAATTCAGCGGTTCCCCATCTCAGCCCAGAAAGCAGGTAGAACATCTTTTGTGGTGCCTTTCAGCTGCCTACCGGATCAATGTAAAAACTACCAGGAGAACTCCTGTCTGGCACCTTCCCCGGTGGAGTTGTGCATGGGGTGTGTTTGGAACATTTTGCCACCAGCCGACTCCAAAATTCAGCGTTTCCCCATCTCAGCCCAGAAAGCAGGTAGAACAACTTTTGTGGTGCCTTTCAAATCCCTACCAAGGTAGTGTAAAAACCACCAGGAGAACTCCTGTCTGGCACCTTCCCCGGTGGAGTTGTGCATGGGGTGTCTGTGAAACATTTTGTCACCGGCCGACTCCAAAATTCAGCGGTTCCCCATCTCAGCCCAGAAAGCAGGTAGAACAACTTTTGTGGTGTCTTTCAGATGCCTACCGGAGCAATGTAAAAACTACCAGGAGAACTCCTGTCTGGCACCTTCCCCGGTGGAGTTGTGCAGGGGGTGTGTTTGGAACATTTTGTCACCGGCCGAGTCCAAAATTCAGCGGTTCCCCATCTCAGCCCACAAAGCAGGTAGAACAACTTTTCTTGTGCCTTTCAGCTGCCTACCAAGGTAGTGTAAAAACTACCAAGAGAATTCGTTCCTGGCACCTTCCCCGGTGGAGTTGTGCATGGGGTGTCTGTGGAACATTTTGTCACCGGCCGAGTCCAAAATTCAGCGGTTCCCCATCTCAGCCCAGAAAGCAGGTAGAACAACTTTTGTGGTGTCTTTCAGATGCCTACCGGAGCAATGTAAAAACTACCAGGAGAACTCCTGTCTGGCACCTTCCCCGGTGGAGTTGTGCATGGGGTGTGTTTGGAACATTTTGTCACCAGCCGAGTCCAAAATTCAGCGGTTCCCCATCTCAGCCCAGAAAGCAGGTAGAACAACTTTTGTGGTGCCTTTCAGCTGCCTACCAAGGTAGTGTAAAAACTACCAAGAGAACTCCTGTCTGGCACCTTCCCCGGTGGAGTTGTGCATGGGGTGTGTTTGGAACATTTTGTCACCGGCCGAGTCCAAAATTCAGCGGTTCCCCATCTCAGCCCAGAAAGCAGGAAGAACAACATTTGTGGTGTCTTTCAGATGCCTACCAAGGTAGTGTAAAAACTACTAAGAGAACTCCTGTCTGGCACCTTCCCCGGTGGAGTTGTGCATGGGGTGTGTTTGGAACATTTTGTCAACGGCCGACTCCAAAATTCAGCGGTTCCCCATCTCAGCCCACAAAGCAGGTACAACAACTTTTCTTGTGCCTTTCAGCTGCCTACCAAGGTAGTGTAAAAACTACCAAGAGAATTCGTTCCTGGCACCTTCCCCGGTGGAGTTGTGCATGGGGTGTCTGTGGAACATTTTGTCACCGGCCGACTCCAAAATTCAGCCGTTCCCCATCTCAGCCCAGAAAGCAGGTAGAACAACTTTTGTGGTGTCTTTCAGATGCCTACCGGAGCAATGTAAAAACTACCAGGAGAACTCCTGTCTGGCACCTTCCCCGGTGGAGTTGTGCAGGGGGTGTGTTTGGAACATTTTGTCACCAGCCGAGTCCAAAATTCAGCGTTTCCCCATCTCAGCCCAGAAAGCAGGTAGAACAACTTTTGTGGTGTCTTTCAGATGCCTACCAAGGTAGTGTAAAAACTACCAGGAGAACTCCTGTCTGGCACCTTCCCCGGTGGAGTTGTGCAGGGGGTGTGTTTGGAACATTTTGTCAACGGCCGAGTCCAAAATTCAGCGGTTCCCCATCTCAGCCCACAAAGCAGGTAGAACAACTTTTCTTGTGCCTTTCAGCTGCCTACCAAGGTAGTGTAAAAACTACCAACAGAATTCGTTCCTGGCACCTTCCCCGGTGGAGTTGTGCATGGGGTGTGTTTGGAACATTTTGTCACCGGCCGAGTCCAAAATTCAGCGGTTCCCCATCTCAGCCCACAAAGCAGGTAGAACAACTTTTCTTGTGCCTTTCAGCTGCCTACCAAGGTAGTGTAAAAACTACCAAGAGAATTCGTTCCTGGCACCTTCCCCGGTGGAGTTGTGCATGGGGTGTCTGTGGAACATTTTGTCACCGGCCGACTCCAAAAATCAGCGGTTCCCCATCTCAGCCCAGAAAGCAGGTAGAACAACTTTTGTGGTGTCTTTCAGATGCCTACCGGAGCAATGTAAAAACTACCAGGAGAACTCCTGTCTGGCACCTTCCCCGGTGGAGTTGTGCAGGGGGTGTCTGTGAAACATTTTGTCACCGGCCGACTCCAAAAATCAGCGGTTCCCCATCTCAGCCCAGAAAGCTGGTAGAACAACTTTTGTGGTGTCTTTCAGATGCCTACCAAGGTAGTGTAAAAACTACTAAGAGAACTCCTGTCTGGCACCTTCCCCGGTGGAGTTGTGCATGGGGTGTCTGTGGAACATTTTGTCACCGGCCGAGTCCAAAATTCAGCTGTTCCCCATCTCAGCCCAGAAAGCAGGTAGAACAACTTTTGTGGTGTCTTTCAGATGCCTACCAAGGTAGTGTAAAAACCACCAGGAGAACTCCTGTCTGGCACCTTCCCCGGTGGAGTTGTGCATGGGGTGTCTGTGAAACATTTTGTCACCGGCCGACTCCAAAAATCAGCGGTTCCCCATCTCAGCCCAGAAAGCAGGTAGAACAACTTTTGTGGTGTCTTTCAGATGCCTACCGGAGCAATGTAAAAACTACCAGGAGAACTCCTGTCTGGCACCTTCCCCGGTGGAGTTGTGCAGGGGGTGTGTTTGGAACATTTTGTCACCAGCCGAGTCCAAAATTCAGCGGTTCCCCATCTCAGCCCAGAAAGCAGGTAGAACAACTTTTGTGGTGCCTTTCAGCTGCCTACCAAGGTAGTGTAAAAACTACCAAGAGAACTCCTGTCTGGCACCTTCCCCGGTGGAGTTGTGCATGGGGTGTGTTTGGAACATTTTGTCACCGGCCGAGTCCAAAATTCAGCGGTTCCCCATCTCAGCCCAGAAAGCAGGAAGAACAACATTTGTGGTGTCTTTCAGATGCCTACCAAGGTAGTGTAAAAACTACCAGGAGAACTCCTGTCTGGCACCTTCCCCGGTGGAGTTGTGCATGGGGTGTGTTTGGAACATTTTGTCACCAGCCGACTCCAAAATTCAGAGTTTCCCCATCTCAGCCCAGAAAGCAGGTAGAACAACTTTTGTGGTGCCTTTCAGCTGCCTACCAAGGTAGTGTAAAAACTACCAACAGAATTCGTTCCTGGCACCTTCCCCGGTGGAGTTGTGCATGGGGTGTGTTTGGAACATTTTGTCACCGGCCGAGTCCAAAATTCAGCGGTTCCCCATCTCAGCCCACAAAGCAGGTAGAACAACTTTTCTTGTGCCTTTCAGCTGCCTACCAAGGTAGTGTAAAAACTACCAAGAGAATTCGTTCCTGGCACCTTCCCCGGTGGAGTTGTGCATGGGGTGTCTGTGGAACATTTTGTCACCGGCCGAGTCCAAAATTCAGCGGTTCCCCATCTCAGCCCAGAAAGCAGGTAGAACAACTTTTGTGGTGTCTTTCAGATGCCTACCGGAGCAATGTAAAAACTACCAGGAGAACTCCTGTCTGGCACCTTCCCCGGTGGAGTTGTGCAGGGGGTGTGTTTGGAACATTTTGTCACCAGCCGAGTCCAAAATTCAGCGGTTCCCCATCTCAGCCCAGAAAGCAGGTAGAACAACTTTTGTGGTGCCTTTCAGCTGCCTACCAAGGTAGTGTAAAAACTACCAAGAGAACTCCTGTCTGGCACCTTCCCCGGTGGAGTTGTGCATGGGGTGTGTTTGGAACATTTTGTCACCGGCCGAGTCCAAAATTCAGCGGTTCCCCATCTCAGCCCAGAAAGCAGGAAGAACAACATTTGTGGTGTCTTTCAGATGCCTACCGGAGCAATGTAAAAACTACCAGGAGAACTCCTGTCTGGCACCTTCCCCGGTGGAGTTGTGCATGGGGTGTGTTTGGAACATTTTATCACCAGCCGAGTCCAAAATTCAGCTGTTCCCCATCTCAGCCCAGAAAGCAGGTAGAACAACTTTTGTGGTGCCTTTCAGCTGCCTACCAAGGTAGTGTAAAAACTACTAAGAGAACTCCTGTCTGGCACCTTCCCCGGTGGAGTTGTGCATGGGGTGTGTTTGGAACATTTTGTCACCGGCCGAGTCCAAAATTCAGCGATTCCCCATCTCAGCCCAGAAAGCAGGTAGAAAAACTTTTGTGGTGTCTTTCAGATGCCTACCAAGGTAGTGTAAAAACTACCAGGAGAACTCCTGTCTGGCACCTTCCCCGGTGGAGTTGTGCAGGGGGTGTGTTTGGAACATTTTGCCACCAGCCGACTCCAAAATTCAGCGGTTCCCCATCTCAGCCCAGAAAGCAGGTAGAACAACTTTTGTGGTGCCTTTCAGATGCCTACCAAGGTAGTGTAAAAACTACTAAGAGAACTCCTGTCTGGCACCTTCCCCGGTGGAGTTGTGCATGGGGTGTGTTTGGAACATTTTGTCACCAGCCGAGTCCAAAATTCAGCGGTTCCCCATCTCAGCCCAGAAAGCAGGTAGAACATCTTTTGTGGTGCCTTTCAGCTGCCTACCGGATCAATGTAAAAACTACCAGGAGAACTCCTGTCTGGCACCTTCCCCGGTGGAGTTGTGCATGGGGTGTGTTTGGAACATTTTGCCACCAGCCGACTCCAAAATTCAGCGTTTCCCCATCTCAGCCCAGAAAGCAGGTAGAACAACTTTTGTGGTGCCTTTCAAATCCCTACCAAGGTAGTGTAAAAACCACCAGGAGAACTCCTGTCTGGCACCTTCCCCGGTGGAGTTGTGCATGGGGTGTCTGTGAAACATTTTGTCACCAGCCGACTCCAAAATTCAGCGGTTCCCCATCTCAGCCCAGAAAGCAGGTAGAACAACTTTTGTGGTGTCTTTCAGATGCCTACCGGAGCAATGTAAAAACTACCAGGAGAACTCCTGTCTGGCACCTTCCCCGGTGGAGTTGTGCAGGGGGTGTGTTTGGAACATTTTGTCACCGGCCGAGTCCAAAATTCAGCGGTTCCCCATCTCAGCCCACAAAGCAGGTAGAACAACTTTTCTTGTGCCTTTCAGCTGCCTACCAAGGTAGTGTAAAAACTACCAAGAGAATTCGTTCCTGGCACCTTCCCCGGTGGAGTTGTGCATGGGGTGTCTGTGGAACATTTTGTCACCGGCCGAGTCCAAAATTCAGCGGTTCCCCATCTCAGCCCAGAAAGCAGGTAGAACAACTTTTGTGGTGTCTTTCAGATGCCTACCGGAGCAATGTAAAAACTACCAGGAGAACTCCTGTCTGGCACCTTCCCCGGTGGAGTTGTGCATGGGGTGTGTTTGGAACATTTTGTCACCAGCCGAGTCCAAAATTCAGCGGTTCCCCATCTCAGCCCAGAAAGCAGGTAGAACAACTTTTGTGGTGCCTTTCAGCTGCCTACCAAGGTAGTGTAAAAACTACCAAGAGAACTCCTGTCTGGCACCTTCCCCGGTGGAGTTGTGCATGGGGTGTGTTTGGAACATTTTGTCACCGGCCGAGTCCAAAATTCAGCGGTTCCCCATCTCAGCCCAGAAAGCAGGAAGAACAACATTTGTGGTGTCTTTCAGATGCCTACCAAGGTAGTGTAAAAACTACTAAGAGAACTCCTGTCTGGCACCTTCCCCGGTGGAGTTGTGCATGGGGTGTGTTTGGAACATTTTGTCAACGGCCGACTCCAAAATTCAGCGGTTCCCCATCTCAGCCCACAAAGCAGGTACAACAACTTTTCTTGTGCCTTTCAGCTGCCTACCAAGGTAGTGTAAAAACTACCAAGAGAATTCGTTCCTGGCACCTTCCCCGGTGGAGTTGTGCATGGGGTGTCTGTGGAACATTTTGTCACCGGCCGACTCCAAAATTCAGCCGTTCCCCATCTCAGCCCAGAAAGCAGGTAGAACAACTTTTGTGGTGTCTTTCAGATGCCTACCGGAGCAATGTAAAAACTACCAGGAGAACTCCTGTCTGGCACCTTCCCCGGTGGAGTTGTGCAGGGGGTGTGTTTGGAACATTTTGTCACCAGCCGAGTCCAAAATTCAGCGTTTCCCCATCTCAGCCCAGAAAGCAGGTAGAACAACTTTTGTGGTGTCTTTCAGATGCCTACCAAGGTAGTGTAAAAACTACCAGGAGAACTCCTGTCTGGCACCTTCCCCGGTGGAGTTGTGCAGGGGGTGTGTTTGGAACATTTTGTCAACGGCCGAGTCCAAAATTCAGCGGTTCCCCATCTCAGCCCACAAAGCAGGTAGAACAACTTTTCTTGTGCCTTTCAGCTGCCTACCAAGGTAGTGTAAAAACTACCAACAGAATTCGTTCCTGGCACCTTCCCCGGTGGAGTTGTGCAGGGGGTGTGTTTGGAACATTTTGTCACCGGCCGAGTCCAAAATTCAGCGTTTCCCCATCTCAGCCCACAAAGCAGGTAGAACAACTTTTCTTGTGCCTTTCAGCTGCCTACCAAGGTAGTGTAAAAACTACCAAGAGAATTCGTTCCTGGCACCTTCCCCGGTGGAGTTGTGCATGGGGTGTCTGTGGAACATTTTGTCACCGGCCGACTCCAAAAATCAGCGGTTCCCCATCTCAGCCCAGAAAGCAGGTAGAACAACTTTTGTGGTGTCTTTCAGATGCCTACCGGAGCAATGTAAAAACTACCAGGAGAACTCCTGTCTGGCACCTTCCCCGGTGGAGTTGTGCAGGGGGTGTCTGTGAAACATTTTGTCACCGGCCGACTCCAAAAATCAGCGGTTCCCCATCTCAGCCCAGAAAGCTGGTAGAACAACTTTTGTGGTGTCTTTCAGATGCCTACCAAGGTAGTGTAAAAACTACTAAGAGAACTCCTGTCTGGCACCTTCCCCGGTGGAGTTGTGCATGGGGTGTGTTTGGAACATTTTGTCACCGGCCGAGTCCAAAATTCAGCTGTTCCCCATCTCAGCCCAGAAAGCAGGTAGAACAACTTTTGTGGTGTCTTTCAGATGCCTACCAAGGTAGTGTAAAAACCACCAGGAGAACTCCTGTCTGGCACCTTCCCCGGTGGAGTTGTGCATGGGGTGTCTGTGAAACATTTTGTCACCGGCCGACTCCAAAATTCAGCGATTCCCCATCTCAGCCCAGAAAGCAGGTAGAACAACTTTTGTGGTGTCTTTCAGATGCCTACCGGAGCAATGTAAAAACTACCAGGAGAACTCCTGTCTGGCACCTTCCCCGGTGGAGTTGTGCAGGGGGTGTGTTTGGAACATTTTGTCACCAGCCGAGTCCAAAATTCAGCGGTTCCCCATCTCAGCCCAGAAAGCAGGTAGAACAACTTTTGTGGTGCCTTTCAGCTGCCTACCAAGGTAGTGTAAAAACTACCAAGAGAACTCCTGTCTGGCACCTTCCCCGGTGGAGTTGTGCATGGGGTGTGTTTGGAACATTTTGTCACCGGCCGAGTCCAAAATTCAGCGGTTCCCCATCTCAGCCCAGAAAGCAGGAAGAACAACATTTGTGGTGTCTTTCAGATGCCTACCAAGGTAGTGTAAAAACTACCAGGAGAACTCCTGTCTGGCACCTTCCCCGGTGGAGTTGTGCATGGGGTGTGTTTGGAACATTTTGTCACCAGCCGACTCCAAAATTCAGAGTTTCCCCATCTCAGCCCAGAAAGCAGGTAGAACAACTTTTGTGGTGCCTTTCAGCTGCCTACCAAGGTAGTGTAAAAACTACCAACAGAATTCGTTCCTGGCACCTTCCCCGGTGGAGTTGTGCATGGGGTGTGTTTGGAACATTTTGTCAACGGCCGACTCCAAAATTCAGCGGTTCCCCATCTCAGCCCACAAAGCAGGTAGAACAACTTTTCTTGTGCCTTTCAGCTGCCTACCAAGGTAGTGTAAAAACTACCAAGAGAATTCGTTCCTGGCACCTTCCCCGGTGGAGTTGTGCATGGGGTGTCTGTGGAACATTTTGTCACCGGCCGAGTCCAAAATTCAGCGGTTCCCCAACTCAGCCCAGAAAGCAGGTAGAACAACTTTTGTGGTGTCTTTCAGATGCCTACCGGAGCAATGTAAAAACTACCAGGAGAACTCCTGTCTGGCACCTTCCCCGGTGGAGTTGTGCAGGGGGTGTGTTTGGAACATTTTGTCACCAGCCGAGTCCAAAATTCAGCGGTTCCCCATCTCAGCCCAGAAAGCAGGTAGAACAACTTTTGTGGTGCCTTTCAGCTGCCTACCAAGGTAGTGTAAAAACTACCAAGAGAACTCCTGTCTGGCACCTTCCCCGGTGGAGTTGTGCATGGGGTGTGTTTGGAACATTTTGTCACCGGCCGAGTCCAAAATTCAGCGGTTCCCCATCTCAGCCCAGAAAGCAGGAAGAACAACATTTGTGGTGTCTTTCAGATGCCTACCAAGGTAGTGTAAAAACTACCAGGAGAACTCCTGTCTGGCACCTTCCCCGGTGGAGTTGTGCATGGGGTGTGTTTGGAACATTTTGTCAACGGCCGACTCCAAAATTCAGCGGTTCCCCATCTCAGCCCACAAAGCAGGTACAACAACTTTTCTTGTGCCTTTCAGCTGCCTACCAAGGTAGTGTAAAAACTAACAACAGAATTCGTTCCTGGCACCTTCCCCGGTGGAGTTGTGCATGGGGTGTCTGTGGAACATTTTGTCACCGGCCGACTCCAAAATTCAGCCGTTCCCCATCTCAGCCCAGAAAGCAGGTAGAAGAACTTTTGTGGTGTCTTTCAGATGCCTACCGGAGCAATGTAAAAACTACCAGGAGAACTCCTGTCTGGCACCTTCCCCGGTGGAGTTGTGCAGGGGGTGTGTTTGGAACATTTTGTCACCAGCCGAGTCCAAAATTCAGCGTTTCCCCATCTCAGCCCAGAAAGCAGGTAGAACAACTTTTGTGGTGTCTTTCAGATGCCTACCAAGGTAGTGTAAAAACTACCAGGAGAACTCCTGTCTGGCACCTTCCCCGGTGGAGTTGTGCAGGGGGTGTGTTTGGAACATTTTGTCACCGGCCGACTCCAAAAATCAGCGGTTCCCCATCTCAGCCCACAAAGCAGGTAGAACAACTTTTCTTGTGCCTTTCAGCTGCCTACCAAGGTAGTGTAAAAACTACCAACAGAATTCGTTCCTGGCACCTTCCCCGGTGGAGTTGTGCAGGGGGTGTGTTTGGAACATTTTATCACCAGCCGAGTCCAAAATTCAGCGGTTCCCCATCTCAGCCCAGAAAGCAGGTAGAACAACTTTTGTGGTGTCTTTCAGATGCCTACCAAGGTAGTGTAAAAACTACTAAGAGAACTCCTGTCTGGCACCTTCCCCGGTGGAGTTGTGCATGGGGTGTGTTTGGAACATTTTGTCACCGGCCGAGTCCAAAATTCAGCGATTCCCCATCTCAGCCCAGAAAGCAGGTAGAACAACTTTTGTGGTGTCTTTCAGATGCCTACCAAGGTAGTGTAAAAACTACCAGGAGAACTCCTGTCTGGCACCTTCCCCGGTGGAGTTGTGCAGGGGGTGTGTTTGGAACATTTTGCCACCAGCCGACTCCAAAATTCAGCGGTTCCCCATCTCAGCCCAGAAAGCAGGTAGAACAACTTTTGTGGTGCCTTTCAGATGCCTACCAAGGTAGTGTAAAAACTACTAAGAGAACTCCTGTCTGGCACCTTCCCCGGTGGAGTTGTGCATGGGGTGTGTTTGGAACATTTTGTCACCAGCCGAGTCCAAAATTCAGCGTTTCCCCATCTCAGCCCAGAAAGCAGGTAGAACATCTTTTGTGGTGCCTTTCAGCTGCCTACCGGATCAATGTAAAAACTACCAGGAGAACTCCTGTCTGGCACCTTCCCCGGTGGAGTTGTGCAGGGGGTGTGTTTGGAACATTTTGTCACCAGCCGACTCCAAAATTCAGCGTTTCCCCATCTCAGCCCAGAAAGCAGGTAGAACAACTTTTGTGGTGCCTTTCAAATGCCTACCAAGGTAGTGTAAAAACCACCAGGAGAACTCCTGTCTGGCACCTTCCCCGGTGGAGTTGTGCATGGGGTGTCTGTGAAACATTTTGTCACCGGCCGACTCCAAAAATCAGCGGTTCCCCATCTCAGCCCAGAAAGCAGGAAGAACAACTTTTGTGGTGTCTTTCAGATGCCTACCGGAGCAATGTAAAAACTACCAGGAGAACTCCTGTCTGGCACCTTCCCCGGTGGAGTTGTGCAGGGGGTGTGTTTGGAACATTTTGTCACCGGCCGACTCCAAAATTCAGCGATTCCCCATCTCAGCCCAGAAAGCAGGTAGAACAACTTTTGTGGTGTCTTTCAGATGCCTACCAAGGTAGTGTAAAAACTACCAGGAGAACTCCTGTCTGGCACCTTCCCCGGTGGAGTTGTGCATGGGGTGTGTTTGGAACATTTTGTCACCAGCCGAGTCCAAAATTCAGCGTTTCCCCATCTCAGCCCAGAAAGCAGGTAGAACAACTTTTGTGGTGTCTTTCAGCTGCCTACCAAGGTAGTGTAAAAACTACCAAGAGAACTCCTGTCTGGCACCTTCCCCGGTGGAGTTGTGCATGGGGTGTGTTTGGAACATTTTGTCACCAGCCGACTCCAAAATTCAGCGTTTCCCCATCTCAGCCCAGAAAGCAGGTAGAACAACTTTTGTGGTGTCTTTCAGATGCCTACCGGAGCAATGTAAAAACTACCAGGAGAACTCCTGTCTGGCACCTTCCCCGGTGGAGTTGTGCATGGGGTGTGTTTGGAACATTTTGTCACCAGCCGAGTCCAAAATTCAGCGGTTCCCCATCTCAGCCCAGAAAGCAGGTAGAAGAACTTTTGTGGTGTCTTTTAGATGCCTACCAAGGTAGTGTAAAAACTACCAAGAGAACTCCTGTCTGGCACCTTCCCCGGTGGAGTTGTGCATGGGGTGTGTTTGGAACATTTTGTCACCGGCCGAGTCCAAAATTCAGCGGTTCCCCATCTCAGCCCAGAAAGCAGGTAGAACAACTTTTGTGGTGTCTTTCAGATGCCTACCAAGGTAGTGTAAAAACTACCAGGAGAACTCCTGTCTGGCACCTTCCCCGGTGGAGTTGTGCATGGGGTGTGTTTGGAACATTTTGTCACCGGCCGACTCCAAAATTCAGCGTTTCCCCATCTCAGCCCAGAAAGCAGGTAGAACAACTTTTGTGGTGCCTTTCAGATGCCTACCAAGGTAGTGTAAAAACTACCAAGAGAACTCCTGTCTGGCACCTTCCCCGGTGGAGTTGTGCATGGGGTGTGTTTGGAACATTTTGTCAACGGCCGACTCCAAAATTCAGCGTTTCCGCATCTCAGCCCACAAAGCAGGTACAACAACTTTTCTTGTGCCTTTCAGCTGCCTACCAAGGTAGTGTAAAAACTACCAACAGAATTCGTTCCTGGCACCTTCCCCGGTGGAGTTGTGCATGGGGTGTCTGTGGAACATTTTGTCACCGGCCGACTCCAAAATTCAGCGGTTCCCCATCTCAGCCCAGAAAGCAGGAAGAACAACTTTTGTGGTGCCTTTCAAATGCCTACCAAGGTAGTGTAAAAACTACCAGGAGAACTCCTGTCTGGCACCTTCCCCGGTGGAGTTGTGCATGGGGTGTGTTTGGAACATTTTGTCAACGGCCGACTCCAAAATTCAGCGGTTCCCCATCTCAGCCCACAAAGCAGGTACAACAACTTTTCTTGTGCCTTTCAGCTGCCTACCAAGGTAGTGTAAAAACTACCAAAAGAATTCGTTCCTGGCACCTTCCCCGGTGGAGTTGTGCATGGGGTGTCTGTGGAACATTTTGTCACCGGCCGACTCCAAAATTCAGCCGTTCCCCATCTCAGCCCAGAAAGCAGGTAGAACAACTTTTGTGGTGTCTTTCAGATGCCTACCGGAGCAATGTAAAAACTACCAGGAGAACTCCTGTCTGGCACCTTCCCCGGTGGAGTTGTGCAGGGGGTGTGTTTGGAACATTTTGTCACCAGCCGAGTCCAAAATTCAGCGTTTCCCCATCTCAGCCCAGAAAGCAGGTAGAACAACTTTTGTGGTGTCTTTCAGATGCCTACCAAGGTAGTGTAAAAACTACCAGGAGAACTCCTGTCTGGCACCTTCCGTGGTGGAGTTGTGCATGGGGTGTGTTTGGAACATTTTGTCACCGGCCGACTCCAAAAATCAGCGGTTCCCCATCTCAGCCCACAAAGCAGGTAGAACAACTTTTCTTGTGCCTTTCAGCTGCCTACCTAGGTAGTGTAAAAACTACCAACAGAATTCGTTCCTGGCACCTTCCCCGGTGGAGTTGTGCAGGGGGTGTGTTTGGAACATTTTATCACCAGCCGAGTCCAAAATTCAGCGGTTCCCCATCTCAGCCCAGAAAGCAGGTAGAACAACTTTTGTGGTGTCTTTCAGATGCCTACCAAGGTAGTGTAAAAACTACTAAGAGAACTCCTGTCTGGCACCTTCCCCGGTGGAGTTGTGCATGGGGTGTGTTTGGAACATTTTGTCACCGGCTGAGTCCAAAATTCAGCGATTCCCCATCTCAGCCCAGAAAGCAGGTAGAAAAACTTTTGTGGTGTCTTTCAGATGCCTACCAAGGTAGTGTAAAAACTACCAGGAGAACTCCTGTCTGGCACCTTCCCCGGTGGAGTTGTGCAGGGGGTGTGTTTGGAACATTTTGCCACCAGCCGACTCCAAAATTCAGCGGTTCCCCATCTCAGCCCAGAAAGCAGGTAGAACAACTTTTGTGGTGCCTTTCAGATGCCTACCAAGGTAGTGTAAAAACTACTAAGAGAACTCCTGTCTGGCACCTTCCCCGGTGGAGTTGTGCATGGGGTGTGTTTGGAACATTTTGTCACCAGCCGAGTCCAAAATTCAGCGTTTCCCCATCTCAGCCCAGAAAGCAGGTAGAACATCTTTTGTGGTGCCTTTCAGCTGCCTACCGGATCAATGTAAAAACTACCAGGAGAACTCCTGTCTGGCACCTTCCCCGGTGGAGTTGTGCAGGGGGTGTGTTTGGAACATTTTGCCACCAGCCGACTCCAAAATTCAGCGTTTCCCCATCTCAGCCCAGAAAGCAGGTAGAACAACTTTTGTGGTGCCTTTCAAATGCCTACCAAGGTAGTGTAAAAACCACCAGGAGAACTCCTGTCTGGCACCTTCCCCGGTGGAGTTGTGCATGGGGTGTCTGTGAAACATTTTGTCACCGGCCGACTCCAAAAATCAGCGGTTCCCCATCTCAGCCCAGAAAGCAGGTAGAACAACTTTTGTGGTGTCTTTCAGATGCCTACCGGAGCAATGTAAAAACTACCAGGAGAACTCCTGTCTGGCACCTTCCCCGGTGGAGTTGTTCAGGGGGTGTGTTTGGAACATTTTATCACCAGCCGAGTCCAAAATTCAGCGATTCCCCATCTCAGCCCAGAAAGCAGGTAGAACAACTTTTGTGGTGTCTTTCAGATGCCTACCAAGGTAGTGTAAAAACTACGAAGAGAACTCCTGTCTGGCACCTTCCCCGGTGGAGTTGTGCATGGGGTGTGTTTGGAACATTTTGTCACCGGCCGACTCCAAAAATCAGCGGTTCCCCATCTCAGCCCACAAAGCAGGTAGAACAACTTTTCTTGTGCCTTTCAGCTGCCTACCTAGGTAGTGTAAAAACTACCAACAGAATTCGTTCCTGGCACCTTCCCCGGTGGAGTTGTGCAGGGGGTGTGTTTGGAACATTTTATCACCAGCCGAGTCCAAAATTCAGCGGTTCCCCATCTCAGCCCAGAAAGCAGGTAGAACAACTTTTGTGGTGCCTTTCAGATGCCTACCAAGGTAGTGTAAAAACTACTAAGAGAACTCCTGTCTGGCACCTTCCCCGGTGGAGTTGTGCATGGGGTGTGTTTGGAACATTTTGTCACCGGCCGAGTCCAAAATTCAGCGGTTCCCCATCTCAGCCCAGAAAGCAGGTAGAAAAACTTTTGTGGTGTCTTTCAGATGCCTACCAAGGTAGTGTAAAAACTACCAGGAGAACTCCTGTCTGGCACCTTCCCCGGTGGAGTTGTGCAGGGGGTGTGTTTGGAACATTTTGCCACCAGCCGACTCCAAAATTCAGCGGTTCCCCATCTCAGCCCAGAAAGCAGGTAGAACAACTTTTGTGGTGCCTTTCAGATGCCTACCAAGGTAGTGTAAAAACTACTAAGAGAACTCCTGTCTGGCACCTTCCCCGGTGGAGTTGTGCAGGGGGTGTGTTTGGAACATTTTGCCACCAGCCGACTCCAAAATTCAGCGTTTCCCCATCTCAGCCCAGAAAGCAGGTAGAACAACTTTTGTGGTGCCTTTCAAATGCCTACCAAGGTAGTGTAAAAACCACCAGGAGAACTCCTGTCTGGCACCTTCCCCGGTGGAGTTGTGCATGGGGTGTCTGTGAAACATTTTGTCACCGGCCGACTCCAAAAATCAGCGGTTCCCCATCTCAGCCCAGAAAGCAGGTAGAACAACTTTTGTGGTGTCTTTCAGATGCCTACCGGAGCAATGTAAAAACTACCAGGAGAACTCCTGTCTGGCACCTTCCCCGGTGGAGTTGTGCAGGGGGTGTGTTTGGAACATTTTATCACCAGCCGAGTCCAAAATTCAGCGATTCCCCATCTCAGCCCAGAAAGCAGGTAGAACAACTTTTGTGGTGTCTTTCAGATGCCTACCAAGGTAGTGTAAAAACTACGAAGAGAACTCCTGTCTGGCACCTTCCCCGGTGGAGTTGTGCATGGGGTGTGTTTGGAACATTTTGTCACCGGCCGACTCCAAAATTCAGCGATTCCCCATCTCAGCCCAGAAAGCAGGTAGAACAACTTTTGTGGTGTCTTTCAGATGCCTACCAAGGTAGTGTAAAAACTACCAGGAGAACTCCTGTCTGGCACCTTCCCCGGTGGAGTTGTGCATGGGGTGTGTTTGGAACATTTTGTCACCAGCCGAGTCCAAAATTCAGCGTTTCCCCATCTCAGCCCAGAAAGCAGGTAGAACAACTTTTGTGGTGTCTTTCAGATGCCTACCAAGGTAGTGTAAAAACTACCAAGAGAACTCCTGTCTGGCACCTTCCCCGGTGGAGTTGTGCATGGGGTGTGTTTGGAACATTTTGTCACCAGCCGAGTCCAAAATTCAGCGTTTCCCCATCTCAGCCCAGAAAGCAGGTAGAACAACTTTTGTGGTGTCTTTCAGATGCCTACCGGAGCAATGTAAAAACTACCAGGAGAACTCCTGTCTGGCACCTTCCCCGGTGGAGTTGTGCATGGGGTGTGTTTGGAACATTTTGTCACCAGCCGAGTCCAAAATTCAGCGGTTCCCCATCTCAGCCCAGAAAGCAGGTAGAAGAACTTTTGTGGTGTCTTTTAGATGCCTACCAAGGTAGTGTAAAAACTACCAGGAGAACTCCTGTCTGGCACCTTCCCCGGTGGAGTTGTGCATGGGGTGTGTTTGGAACATTTTGTCACCGGCCGAGTCCAAAATTCAGCGTTTCCCCATCTCAGCCCAGAAAGCAGGTAGAACAACTTTTGTGGTGCCTTTCAGATGCCTACCAAGGTAGTGTAAAAACTACCAGGAGAACTCCTGTCTGGCACCTTCCCCGGTGGAGTTGTGCATGGGGTGTGTTTGGAACATTTTGTCAACGGCCGACTCCAAAATTCAGCGTTTCCGCATCTCAGCCCACAAAGCAGGTACAACAACTTTTCTTGTGCCTTTCAGCTGCCTACCAAGGTAGTGTAAAAACTACCAACAGAATTCGTTCCTGGCACCTTCCCCGGTGGAGTTGTGCATGGGGTGTCTGTGGAACATTTTGTCACCGGCCGACTCCAAAATTCAGCGTTTCCCCATCTCAGCCCAGAAAGCAGGAAGAACAACTTTTGTGGTGCCTTTCAAATGCCTACCAAGGTAGTGTAAAAACCACCAGGAGAACTCCTGTCTGGCACCTTCCCCGGTGGAGATGTGCATGGGGTGTCTGTGAAACATTTTGTCACCGGCCGACTCCAAAATTCAGCGGTTCCCCATCTCAGCCCAGAAAGCAGGTAGAACAACTTTTGTGGTGTCTTTCAGATGCCTACCAAGGTAGTGTAAAAACTACCAGGAGAACTCCTGTCTGGCACCTTCCCCGGTGGAGTTGTGCAGGGGGTGTGTTTGGAACATTTTGTCACCGGCCGACTCCAAAATTCAGCGATTCCCCATCTCAGCCCAGAAAGCAGGTAGAACAACTTTTGTGGTGTCTTTCAGATGCCTACCAAGGTAGTGTAAAAACTACCAAGAGAACTCCTGTCTGGCACCTTCCCCGGTGGAGTTGTGCATGGGGTGTGTTTGGAACATTTTGTCAACGGCCGACTCCAAAATTCAGCGGTTCCCCGTCTCAGCCCACAAAGCAGGTACAACAACTTTTCTTGTGCCTTTCAGCTGCCTACCAAGGTAGTGTAAAAACTACCAACAGAATTCGTTCCTGGCACCTTCCCCGGTGGAGTTGTGCATGGGGTGTCTGTGGAACATTTTGTCACCAGCCGAGTCCAAAATTCAGCGATTCCCCATCTCAGCCCAGAAAGCAGGTAGAACAACTTTTGTGGTGTCTTTCAGATGCCTACCAAGGTAGTGTAAAAACTACCAGGAGAACTCCTGTCTGGCACCTTCCGTGGTGGAGTTGTGCATGGGGTGTGTTTGGAACATTTTGTCACCAGCCGAGTCCAAAATTCAGCGTTTCCCCATCTCAGCCCAGAAAGCAGGTAGAACAACTTTTCTTGTGCCTTTCAGCTGCCTACCAAGGTAGTGTAAAAACTACCAAGAGAACTCCTGTCTGGCACCTTCCCCGGTGGAGTTGTGCAGGGGGTGTGTTTGGAACATTTTGTCACCAGCCGACTCCAAAATTCAGCGTTTCCCCATCTCAGCCCAGAAAGCAGGAAGAACAACTTTTGTGGTGTCTTTCAGATGCCTACCGGAGCAATGTAAAAACTACTAAGAGAACTCCTGTCTGGCACCTTCCCCGGTGGAGTTGTGCAGGGGGTGTGTTTGGAACATTTTGTCACCAGCCGACTCCAAAATTCAGCGGTTCCCCATCTCAGCCCAGAAAGCAGGTAGAACAACTTTTGTGGTGTCTTTCAGATGCCTACCAAGGTAGTGTAAAAACTACCAGGAGAACTCCTGTCTGGCACCTTCCCCGGTGGAGTTGTGCATGGGGTGTGTTTGGAACATTTTGTCACCAGCCGACTCCAAAATTCAGCGGTTCCCCATCTCAGCCCAGAAAGCAGGTAGAACAACTTTTGTGGTGTCTTTCAGATGCCTACAAAGGTAGTGTAAAAACTACCAGGAGAACTCCTGTCTGGCACCTTCCCCGGTGGAGTTGTGCATGGGGTGTGTTTGGAACATTTTGTCACCAGCCGACTCCAAAATTCAGCGGTTCCCCATCTCAGCCCAGAAAGCAGGTAGAACAACTTTTGTGGTGTCTTTCAGATGCCTACCAAGGTAGTGTAAAAACTACCAGGAGAACTCCTGTCTGGCACCTTCCCCGGTGGAGTGGTGCATGGGGTGTGTTTGGAACATTTTGTCACCGGCCGAGTCCAAAATTCAGCGATTCCCCATCTCAGCCCAGAAAGCAGGTAGAACAACTTTTGTGGTGTCTTTCAGATGCCTACCAAGGTAGTGTAAAAACTATCAAGAGAACTCCTGTCTGGCGCCTTCCCCGGTGGAGTTGTGCATGGGGTGTGTTTGGAACATTTTGTCACCGGCCGACTCCAAAATTCAGCGGTTCCCCATCTCAGCCCAGAAAGCAGGTAGAACAACTTTTGTGGTGTCTTTCAGATGCCTACCGGAGCAATGTAAAAACTACCAGGAGAACTCCTGTCTGGCACCTTCCCCGGTGGAGTTGTGCATGGGGTGTGTTTGGAACATTTTTCACCAGCCGAGTCCAAAATTCAGCGTTTCCCCATCTCAGCCCAGAAAGCAGGTAGAACAACTTTTGTGGTGCCTTTCAGCTGCCTACCAAGGTAGTGTAAAAACTACCAAGAGAACTCCTGTCTGGCACCTTCCCCGGTGGAGTTGTGCATGGGGTGTGTTTGGAACATTTTGTCACCGGCCGACTCCAAAATTCAGCGGTTCCCCATCTCAGCCCAGAAAGCAGGTAGAACAACTTTTCTTGTGCCTTTCAGCTGCCTACCAAGGTAGTGTGAAAACTACGAGGAGAACTCCTGTCTGGCACCTTCCCCGGTGGAGTTGTGCATGGGCTGTGTTTGGAACATTTTGTCACCGGCCGACTCCAAAATTCAGCGTTTCCCCATCTCAGCCCAGAAAGCAGGTAGAACAACTTTTGTGGTGTCTTTTAGATGCCTACCAAGGTAGTGTAAAAACTACCAAGAGAACTCCTTTCTGGCACCTTCCCCGGTGGAGTTGTGCATGGGGTGTGTTTGGAACATTTTGTCACCGGCCGACTCCAAAATTCAGCGTTTCCCCATCTCAGCCCAGAAAGCAGGTAGAACAACTTTTGTGGTGCCTTTCAGCTGCCTACCAAGGTAGTGTAAAAACTACCAGGAGAACTCCTGTCTGGCACCTTCCCCGGTGGAGTTGTGCAGGGGGTGTGTTTGGAACATTTTGTCACCGGCCGACTCCAAAATTCAGCGTTTCCCCATCTCAGCCCAGAAAGCAGGTAGAACAACTTTTGTGGTGCCTTTCAGCTGCCTACCAAGGAAGTGTAAAAACTACCAAGAGAACTCCTGTCTGGCACCTTCCCCGGTGGAGTTGTGCATGGGGTGTGTTTGGAACATTTTGTCAACGGCCGACTCCAAAATTCAGCGTTTCCCCATCTCAGCCCAGAAAGCAGGTAAAACAACTTTTGTGGTGTCGTTCAGATGCCTACCAAGGTAGTGTAAAAACTACTAAGAGAACTCCTGTCTGGCACCTTCCCCGGTGGAGTTGTGCATGGGGTGTCTGTGGAACATTTTGTCACCGGCCGAGTCCAAAATTCAGCGATTCCCCATCTCAGCCCAGAAAGCAGGTAGAACAACTTTTCTTGTGCCTTTCAGCTGCCTACCAAGGTAGTGTAAAAACTACCAAGAGAACTCCTGTCTGGCACCTTCCCCGGTGGAGTTGTGCAGGGGGTGTGTTTGGAACATTTTGTCACCAGCCGACTCCAAAATTCAGCGGTTCCCCATCTCAGCCCAGAAAGCAGGAAGAACAACTTTTGTGGTGTCTTTCAGATGCCTACCGGAGCAATGTAAAAACTACTAAGAGAACTCCTGTCTGGCACCTTCCCCGGTGGAGTTGTGCAGGGGGTGTGTTTGGAACATTTTGTCACCAGCCGACTCCAAAATTCAGCGGTTCCCCATCTCAGCCCAGAAAGCAGGTAGAACAACTTTTGTGGTGTCTTTCAGATGCCTACCAAGGTAGTGTAAAAACTACCAGGAGAACTCCTGTCTGGCACCTTCCCCGGTGGAGTTGTGCATGGGGTGTGTTTGGAACATTTTGTCACCAGCCGACTCCAAAATTCAGCGGTTCCCCATCTCAGCCCAGAAAGCAGGTAGAACAACTTTTGTGGTGTCTTTCAGATGCCTACAAAGGTAGTGTAAAAACTACCAGGAGAACTCCTGTCTGGCACCTTCCCCGGTGGAGTTGTGCATGGGGTGTGTTTGGAACATTTTGTCACCAGCCGACTCCAAAATTCAGCGGTTCCCCATCTCAGCCCAGAAAGCAGGTAGAACAACTTTTGTGGTGTCTTTCAGATGCCTACCAAGGTAGTGTAAAAACTACCAGGAGAACTCCTGTCTGGCACCTTCCCCGGTGGAGTGGTGCATGGGGTGTGTTTGGAACATTTTGTCACCGGCCGAGTCCAAAATTCAGCGATTCCCCATCTCAGCCCAGAAAGCAGGTAGAACAACTTTTGTGGTGTCTTTCAGATGCCTACCAAGGTAGTGTAAAAACTATCAAGAGAACTCCTGTCTGGCACCTTCCCCGGTGGAGTTGTGCATGGGGTGTGTTTGGAACATTTTGTCACCGGCCGACTCCAAAATTCAGCGGTTCCCCATCTCAGCCCAGAAAGCAGGTAGAACAACTTTTGTGGTGTCTTTCAGATGCCTACCGGAGCAATGTAAAAACTACCAGGAGAACTCCTGTCTGGCACCTTCCCCGGTGGAGTTGTGCATGGGGTGTGTTTGGAACATTTTTCACCAGCCGAGTCCAAAATTCAGCGTTTCCCCATCTCAGCCCAGAAAGCAGGTAGAACAACTTTTGTGGTGCCTTTCAGCTGCCTACCAAGGTAGTGTAAAAACTACCAAGAGAACTCCTGTCTGGCACCTTCCCCGGTGGAGTTGTGCATGGGGTGTGTTTGGAACATTTTGTCACCGGCCGACTCCAAAATTCAGCGGTTCCCCATCTCAGCCCAGAAAGCAGGTAGAACAACTTTTCTTGTGCCTTTCAGCTGCCTACCAAGGTAGTGTGAAAACTACGAGGAGAACTCCTGTCTGGCACCTTCCCCGGTGGAGTTGTGCATGGGCTGTGTTTGGAACATTTTGTCACCGGCCGACTCCAAAATTCAGCGTTTCCCCATCTCAGCCCAGAAAGCAGGTAGAACAACTTTTGTGGTGTCTTTTAGATGCCTACCAAGGTAGTGTAAAAACTACCAAGAGAACTCCTTTCTGGCACCTTCCCCGGTGGAGTTGTGCATGGGGTGTGTTTGGAACATTTTGTCACCGGCCGACTCCAAAATTCAGCGTTTCCCCATCTCAGCCCAGAAAGCAGGTAGAACAACTTTTGTGGTGCCTTTCAGCTGCCTACCAAGGTAGTGTAAAAACTACCAGGAGAACTCCTGTCTGGCACCTTCCCCGGTGGAGTTGTGCAGGGGGTGTGTTTGGAACATTTTGTCACCGGCCGACTCCAAAATTCAGCGTTTCCCCATCTCAGCCCAGAAAGCAGGTAGAACAACTTTTGTGGTGCCTTTCAGCTGCCTACCAAGGAAGTGTAAAAACTACCAAGAGAACTCCTGTCTGGCACCTTCCCCGGTGGAGTTGTGCATGGGGTGTGTTTGGAACATTTTGTCAACGGCCGACTCCAAAATTCAGCGTTTCCCCATCTCAGCCCAGAAAGCAGGTAAAACAACTTTTGTGGTGTCGTTCAGATGCCTACCAAGGTAGTGTAAAAACTACTAAGAGAACTCCTGTCTGGCACCTTCCCCGGTGGAGTTGTGCATGGGGTGTCTGTGGAACATTTTGTCACCGGCCGAGTCCAAAATTCAGCGATTCCCCATCTCAGCCCAGAAAGCAGGTAGAACAACTTTTCTTGTGCCTTTCAGCTGCCTACCAAGGTAGTGTAAAAACTACCAAGAGAACTCCTGTCTGGCACCTTCCGTGGTGGAGTTGTGCATGGGGTGTGTTTGGAACATTTTGTCACCAGCCGAGTCCAAAATTCAGCGTTTCCCCATCTCAGCCCAGAAAGCAGGTAGAACAACTTTTCTGGTGCCTTTCAGCTGCCTACCAAGGTAGTGTAAAAACTACCAGGAGAACTCCTGTCTGGCACCTTCCCCGGTGGAGTTGTGCATGGGGTGTGTTTGGAACATTTTGTCACCAGCCGACTCCAAAATTCAGCGGTTCCCCATCTCAGCCCAGAAAGCAGGTAGAACAACTTTTGTGGTGTCTTTCAGATGCCTACCAAGGTAGTGTAAAAACTACCAGGAGAACTCCTGTCTGGCACCTTCCCCGGTGGAGTTGTGCATGGGGTGTGTTTGGAACATTTTGTCACCAGCCGACTCCAAAATTCAGCGGTTCCCCATCTCAGCCCAGAAAGCAGGTAGAACAACTTTTGTGGTGTCTTTCAGATGCCTACAAAGGTAGTGTAAAAATTACCAGGAGAACTCCTGTCTGGCACCTTCCCCGGTGGAGTTGTGCATGGGGTGTGTTTGGAACATTTTGTCACCAGCCGACTCCAAAATTCAGCGGTTCCCCATCTCAGCCCAGAAAGCAGGTAGAACAACTTTTGTGGTGTCTTTCAGATGCCTACCAAGGTAGTGTAAAAACTACCAGGAGAACTCCTGTCTGGCACCTTCCCCGGTGGAGTGGTGCATGGGGTGTGTTTGGAACATTTTGTCACCGGCCGAGTCCAAAATTCAGCGATTCCCCATCTCAGCCCAGAAAGCAGGTAGAACAACTTTTGTGGTGTCTTTCAGATGCCTACCAAGGTAGTGTAAAAACTATCAAGAGAACTCCTGTCTGGCGCCTTCCCCGGTGGAGTTGTGCATGGGGTGTGTTTGGAACATTTTGTCACCGGCCGACTCCAAAATTCAGCGGTTCCCCATCTCAGCCCAGAAAGCAGGTAGAACAACTTTTGTGGTGTCTTTCAGATGCCTACCGGAGCAATGTAAAAACTACCAGGAGAACTCCTGTCTGGCACCTTCCCCGGTGGAGTTGTGCATGGGGTGTGTTTGGAACATTTTTCACCAGCCGAGTCCAAAATTCAGCGTTTCCCCATCTCAGCCCAGAAAGCAGGTAGAACAACTTTTGTGGTGCCTTTCAGCTGCCTACCAAGGTAGTGTAAAAACTATCAAGAGAACTCCTGTCTGGCACCTTCCCCGGTGGAGTTGTGCATGGGGTGTGTTTGGAACATTTTGTCACCGGCCGACTCCAAAATTCAGCGGTTCCCCATCTCAGCCCAGAAAGCAGGTAGAACAACTTTTCTTGTGCCTTTCAGCTGCCTACCAAGGTAGTGTGAAAACTACGAGGAGAACTCCTGTCTGGCACCTTCCCCGGTGGAGTTGTGCATGGGCTGTGTTTGGAACATTTTGTCACCGGCCGACTCCAAAATTCAGCGTTTCCCCATCTCAGCCCAGAAAGCAGGTAGAACAACTTTTGTGGTGTCTTTTAGATGCCTACCAAGGTAGTGTAAAAACTACCAAGAGAACTCCTTTCTGGCACCTTCCCCGGTGGAGTTGTGCATGGGGTGTGTTTGGAACATTTTGTCAACGGCCGACTCCAAAATTCAGCGTTTCCCCATCTCAGCCCAGAAAGCAGGTAGAACAACTTTTGTGGTGCCTTTCAGCTGCCTACCAAGGTAGTGTAAAAACTACCAGGAGAACTCCTGTCTGGCACCTTCCCCGGTGGAGTTGTGCATGGGGTGTGTTTGGAACATTTTGTCACCAGCCGACTCCAAAATTCAGCGTTTCCCCATCTCAGCCCAGAAAGCAGGTAGAACAACTTTTGTGGTGCCTTTCAGCTGCCTACCAAGGAAGTGTAAAAACTACCAAGAGAACTCTTGTCTGGCACCTTCCCCGGTGGAGTTGTGCATGGGGTGTGTTTGGAACATTTTGTCACCGGCCGACTCCAAAATTCAGCGTTTCCCCATCTCAGCCCAGAAAGCAGGTAAAACAACTTTTGTGGTGTCGTTCAGATGCCTACCAAGGTAGTGTAAAAACTACTAAGAGAACTCCTGTCTGGCACCTTCCCCGGTGGAGTTGTGCATGGGGTGTGTTTGGAACATTTTGTCACCGGCCGAGTCCAAAATTCAGCGATTCCCCATCTCAGCCCAGAAAGCAGGTAGAACAACTTTTCTTGTGCCTTTCAGCTGCCTACCAAGGTAGTGTAAAAACTACCAAGAGAACTCCTGTCTGGCACCTTCCCCGGTGGAGTTGTGCATGGGGTGTGTTTGGAACATTTTGTCACCAGCCGAGTCCAAAATTCAGCGTTTCCCCATCTCAGCCCAGAAAGCAGGTAGAACAACTTTTGTGGTGCCTTTCAGATGCCTACCAAGGTAGTGTAAAAACTACCAGGAGAACTCCTGTCTGGCACCTTCCCCGGTGGAGTTGTGCATGGGGTGTGTTTGGAACATTTTGTCACCAGCCGACTCCAAAATTCAGCGGTTCCCCATCTCAGCCCAGAAAGCAGGAAGAACAACTTTTGTGGTGTCTTTCAGATGCCTACCAAGGTAGTGTAAAAACTACCAGGAGAACTCCTGTCTGGCACCTTCCCCGGTGGAGTTGTGCATGGGGTGTGTTTGGAACATTTTGTCACCAGCCAAGTCCAAAATTCAGCGTTTCCCCATCTCAGCCCAGAAAGCAGGTAGAACAACTTTTGTGGTGCCTTTCAGCTGCCTACCAAGGTAGTGTAAAAACTACCAAGAGAACTCCTGTCTGGCACCTTCCCCGGTGGAGTTGTGCATGGGGTGTGTTTGGAACATTTTGTCACCAGCCGAGTCCAAAATTCAGCGTTTCCCCATCTGAGCCCATAAAGCAGGTAGAACAACTTTTGTGGTGTCTTTCAGATGCCTACCAAGGTAGTGTAAAAACTACCAGGGGAACTCCTGTCTGGCACCTTCCCCGGTGGAGTTGTGCATGGGGTGTGTTTGGAACATTTTGTCACCAGCCGACTCCAAAATTCAGCGATTCCCCATCTCAGCCCAGAAAGCAGGTAGAACAACTTTTCTTGTGCCTTTCAGCTGCCTACCAAGGTAGTGTAAAAACTACCAAAAGAATTCGTTCCTGGCACCTTCCCCGGTGGAGTTGTGCATGGGGTGTGTTTGGAACATTTTGTCACCAGCCGACTCCAAAATTCAGCTGTTCCCCATCTCAGCCCAGAAAGCAGGTAGAAGAACTTTTGTGGTGCCTTTCAAATGCCTACCAAGGTAGTGTAAAATCTACCAACAGAACTCCTGTCTGGCACCTTCCCCGGTGGAGTTGTGCATGGGGTGTGTTTGGAACATTTTGTCACCGGCCGACTCCAAAATTCAGCGGTTCCCCATCTCAGCCCAGAAAGCAGGAAGAACAACTTTTGTGGTGCCTTTCAGCTGCCTACCAAGGTAGTGTAAAAACTACCAAGAGAACTCCTGTCTGGCACCTTCCCCGGTGGAGTTGTGCATGGGGTGTGTTTGGAACATTTTGTCACCGGCCGACTCCAAAATTCAGCGTTTCCCCATCTCAGCCCAGAAAGCAGGTAGAACAACTTTTGTGGTGCCTTTCAGCTGCCTACCAAGGTAGTGTAAAAACTACAAGGAGAACTCTTCTCTGGCACCTTCCCCGGTGGAGTTGTGCATGGGGTGTGTTTGGAACATTTTGTCACCGGCCGACTCCAAAATTCAGCGGTTCCCCATCTCAGCCCAGAAAGCAGGTAGAACAACTTTTGTGGTGTCTTTCAGATGCCTACCGGAGCAATGTAAAAACTACCAGGAGAACTCCTGTCTGGCACCTTCCCCGGTGGAGTTGTGCAGGGGGTGTGTTTGGAACATTTTGTCACCAGCCGACTCCAAAATTCAGCGGTTCCCCATCTCAGCCCAGAAAGCAGGTAGAACAACTTTTGTGGTGTCTTTCAGATGCCTACCAAGGTAGTGTAAAAACTACCAGGAGAACTCCTGTCTGGCACCTTCCCCGGTGGAGTTGTGCATGGGGTGTGTTTGGAACATTTTGTCACCGGCCGACTCCAAAATTCAGCGGTTCCCCATCTCAGCCCAGAAAGCAGGTAGAACAACTTTTGTGGTGCCTTTCAGCTGCCTACCAAGGTAATGTAAAAACTACAAGGAGAACTCCTGTCTGGCACCTTCCCCGGTGGAGTTGTGCATGGGGTGTGTTTGGAACATTTTGTCACCGGCCGACTCCAAAATTCAACGTTTCCCCATCTCAGCCCAGAAAGCAGGTAGAACAACTTTTGTGGTGTCTTTCAGATGCCTACCAAGGTAGTGTAAAATCTACCAGGAGAACTCCTGTCTGGCACCTTCCCCGGTGGAGTTGTGCATGGGGTGTGTTTGGAACATTTTGTCACCGGCCGACTCCAAAATTCAGCGTTTCCCCATCTCAGCCCAGAAAGCAGGTAGAACAACTTTTGTGGTGCCTTTCAGCTGCCTACCAAGGTAGTGTAAAAACTACCAGGAGAACTCTTGTCTGGCACCTTCCCCGGTGGAGTTGTGCATGGGGTGTGTTTGGAACATTTTGTCACCGGCCGACTCCAAAATTCAGCGGTTCCCCATCTCAGCCCAGAAAGCAGGTAGAACAACTTTTGTGGTGTCTTTCAGATGCCTACCGGAGCAATGTAAAAACTACCAGGAGAACTCCTGTCTGGCACCTTCCCCGGTGGAGTTGTGCAGGGGGTGTGTTTGGAACATTTTGTCACCAGCCGACTCCAAAATTCAGCGGTTCCCCATCTCAGCCCAGAAAGCAGGTAGAACAACTTTTGTGGTGTCTTTGAGGTGCCTACCAAGGTAGTGTAAAAACTACCAGGAGAACTCCTGTCTGGCACCTTCCCCGGTGGAGTTGTGCATGGGGTGTGTTTGGAACATTTTGTCACCGGCCGACTCCAAAATTCAGCGGTTCCCCATCTCAGCCCAGAAAGCAGGTAGAACAACTTTTGTGGTGCCTTTCAGATGCCTACCAAGGTAGTGTAAAAACTACGAGGAGAACTCCTGTCTGGCACCTTCCCCGGTGGAGTTGTGCATGGGGTGTGTTTGGAACATTTTGTCACCAGCCGACTCCAAAATTCAGCGTTTCCCCATCTCAGCCCAGAAAGCAGGTAGAACAACTTTTGTGGTGTCTTTCAGATGCCTACCGGAGCAATGTAAAAACTACCAGGAGAACTCCTGTCTGGCACCTTCCCCGGTGGAGTTGTGCATGGGGTGTGTTTGGAACATTTTGTCACCAGCCGACTCCAAAATTCAGCGGTTCCCCATCTCAGCCCAGAAAGCAGGTAGAACAACTTTTGTGGTGTCTTTCAGATGCCTACCAAGGTAGTGTAAAAACTACCAGGAGAACTCCTGTCTGGCACCTTCCCCGGTGGAGTTGTGCATGGGGTGTGTTTGGAACATTTTGTCACCGGCCGAGTCCAAAATTCAGCGTTTCCCCATCTCAGCCCAGAAAGCAGGTAGAACAACTTTTGTGGTGCCTTTCAGATGCCTACCAAGGTAGTGTAAAAACTACCAGGAGAACTCCTGTCTGGCACCTTCCCCGGTGGAGTTGTGCATGGGGTGTGTTTGGAACATTTTGTCACCAGCCGAGTCCAAAATTCAGCGTTTCCCCATCTGAGCCCAGAAAGCAGGTAGAACAACTTTTGTGGTGTCTTTCAGATGCCTACCAAGGTAGTGTAAAAACTACCAGGGGAACTCCTGTCTGGCACCTTCCCCGGTGGAGTTGTGCATGGGGTGTGTTTGGAACATTTTGTCACCAGCCGACTCCAAAATTCAGCGGTTCCCCATCTCAGCCCAGAAAGCAGGTAGAACAACTTTTGAGGTGTCTTTCAGATGCCTACCGGAGCAATGTAAAATCTACCAGGAGAACTCCTGTCTGGCACCTTCCCCGGTGGAGTTGTGCATGGGGTGTGTTTGGAACATTTTGTCACCGGCCGACTCCAAAATTCAGCGGTTCCCCATCTCAGCCCAGAAAGCAGGTAGAACAACTTTTGTGGTGTCTTTTAGATGCCTACCAAGGTAGTGTAAAAACTACCAAGAGAACTCCTGTCTGGCACCTTCCCCGGTGGAGTTGTGCATGGGGTGTGTTTGGAACATTTTGTCACCAGCCGACTCCAAAATTCAGCGGTTCCCCATCTCAGCCCAGAAAGCAGGTAAAACAACTTTTGTGGTGTCTTTTAGATGCCTACCAAGGTAGTGTAAAAACTACCAAGAGAACTCCTGTCTGGCACCTTCCCCGGTGGAGTTGTGCATGGGGTGTGTTTGGAACATTTTGTCACCGGCCGAGTCCAAAATTCAGCCGTTCCCCATCTCAGCCCAGAAAGCAGGAAGAACAACTTTTGTGGTGCCTTTCAGCTGCCTACCAAGGTAGTGTAAAAACTACCAAGAGAACTCCTGTCTGGCACCTTCCCCGGTGGAGTTGTGCATGGGGTGTGTTTGGAACATTTTGTCACCAGCCGACTCCAAAATTCAGCGGTTCCCCATCTCAGCCCAGAAAGCAGGTAAAACAACTTTTGTGGTGTCTTTTAGATGCCTACCAAGGTAGTGTAAAAACTACCAAGAGAACTCCTGTCTGGCACCTTCCCCGGTGGAGTTGTGCATGGGGTGTGTTTGGAACATTTTGTCACCGGCCGACTCCAAAATTCAGCCGTTCCCCATCTCAGCCCAGAAAGCAGGAAGAACAACTTTTGTGGTGCCTTTCAGCTGCCTACCAAGGTAGTGTAAAAACTACCAAGAGAACTCCTGTCTGGCACCTTCCCCGGTGGAGTTGTGCATGGGGTGTGTTTGGAACATTTTGTCACCGGCCGACTCCAAAATTCAGCCGTTCCCCATCTCAGCCCAGAAAGCAGGAAGAACAACTTTTGTGGTGCCTTTCAAATGCCTACCAAGGTAGTGTAAAAACTACCAAGAGAACTCCTGTCTGGCACCTTCCCCGGTGGAGTTGTGCATGGGGTGTGTTTGGAACATTTTGTCACCAGCCGACTCCAAAATTCAGCGGTTCCCCATCTCAGCCCAGAAAGCAGGTAAAACAACTTTTGTGGTGTCTTTTAGATGCCTACCAAGGTAGTGTAAAAACTACCAAGAGAACTCCTGTCTGGCACCTTCCCCGGTGGAGTTGTGCATGGGGTGTGTTTGGAACATTTTGTCACCGGCCGAGTCCAAAATTCAGCCGTTCCCCATCTCAGCACAGAAAGCAGGAAGAACAACTTTTGTGGTGCCTTTCAGCTGCCTACCAAGGTAGTGTAAAAACTACCAAGAGAACTCCTGTCTGGCACCTTCCCCGGTGGAGTTGTGCATGGGGTGTGTTTGGAACATTTTGTCACCAGCCGACTCCAAAATTCAGCGTTTCCCCATCTCAGCCCAGAAAGCAGGTAGAACATCTTTTCTGGTATCTTTCAGATGCCTACCAGAGCAATGTAAAAACTACCAAGAGAACTCCTGTCTGGCACCTTCCGTGGTGGAGTTGTGCATGGGGTGTGTTTGGAACATTTTGTCACCGGCCGACTCCAAAATTCAGCCGTTCCCCATCTCAGCCCAGAAAGCAGGAAGAACAACTTTTGTGGTGCCTTTCAGCTGCCTACCAAGGTACTGTAAAAACTACCAAGAGAACTCCTGTCTGGCACCTTCCCCGGTGGAGTTGTGCATGGGGTGTGTTTGGAACATTTTGTCACCGGCCGACTCCAAAATTCAGCAGTTCCCCATCTCAGCCCAGAAAGCAGGTAGAACAACTTTTGTGGTGTCTTTCAGATGCCTACCAAGGTAGTGTAAAAACTACCAGGAGAACTCCTGTCTGGCACCTTCCCCGGTGGAGTTGTGCATGGGGTGTGTTTGGAACATTTTGTCACCGGCCGACTCCAAAATTCAGCGTTTCCCCATCTCAGCCCAGAAAGCAGGTAGAACAACTTTTGTGGTGCCTTTCAGATGCCTACCAAGGTAGTGTAAAAACTACCAAGAGAACTCCTGTCTGGCACCTTCCCCGGTGGAGTTGTGCATGGGGTGTGTTTGGAACATTTTGTCACCAGCCGACTCCAAAATTCAGCGGTTCCCCATCTCAGCCCAGAAAGCAGGTAGAACAACTTTTGTGGTGCCTTTCAAATGCCTACCAAGGTAGTGTAAAAACTACCAAGAGAACTCCTGTCTGGCACCTTCCCCGGTGGAGTTGTGCATGGGGTGTGTTTGGAACATTTTGTCACCAGCCGACTCCAAAATTCAGCGGTTCCCCATCTCAGCCCAGAAAGCAGGTAAAACATCTTTTGTGGTATCTTTCAGATGCCTACCGGAGCAATGTAAAAACTACCAGGAGAACTCCTGTCTGGCACCTTCCCCGGTGGAGTTGTGCATGGGGTGTGTTTGGAACATTTTGTCACCAGCCGAGTCCAAAATTCAGCGGTTCCCCATCTCAGCCCACAAAGCAGGTAGAACAACTTTTGTGGTGTCTTTCAGATGCCTACCAAGGTAGTGTAAAAATTACCAACAGAATTCGTTCCTGGCACCTTCCCCGGTGGAGTTGTGCATGGGGTGTCTGTGGAACATTTTGTCACCGGCCGACTCCAAAATTCAGCGGTTCCCCATCTCAGCCCAGAAAGCAGGTAGAACAACTTTTGTGGTGTCTTTCAGATGCCTACCGGAGCAATGTAAAAACTACCAGGAGAACTCCTGTCTGGCACCTTCCCCGGTGGAGTTGTGCATGGGGTGTGTTTGGAACATTTTGTCACCAGCCGACTCCAAAATTCAGCGGTTCCCCATCTCAGCCCAGAAAGCAGGTAGAACAACTTTTGTGGTGTCTTTCAGATGCCTACCAAGGTAGTGTAAAAACTACCAGGAGAACTCCTGTCTGGCACCTTCCCCGGTGGAGTTGTGCATGGGGTGTGTTTGGAACATTTTGTCACCGGCCGAGTCCAAAATTCAGCGTTTCCCCATCTCAGCCCAGAAAGCAGGTAGAACAACTTTTGTGGTGCCTTTCAGATGCCTACCAAGGTAGTGTAAAAACTACCAGGAGAACTCCTGTCTGGCACCTTCCCCGGTGGAGTTGTGCATGGGGTGTGTTTGGAACATTTTGTCACCAGCCGAGTCCAAAATTCAGCGTTTCCCCATCTGAGCCCAGAAAGCAGGTAGAACAACTTTTGTGGTGTCTTTCAGATGCCTACCAAGGTAGTGTAAAAACTACCAGGGGAACTCCTGTCTGGCACCTTCCCCGGTGGAGTTGTGCATGGGGTGTGTTTGGAACATTTTGTCACCAGCCGACTCCAAAATTCAGCGGTTCCCCATCTCAGCCCAGAAAGCAGGTAGAACAACTTTTGAGGTGTCTTTCAGATGCCTACCGGAGCAATGTAAAATCTACCAGGAGAACTCCTGTCTGGCACCTTCCCCGGTGGAGTTGTGCATGGGGTGTGTTTGGAACATTTTGTCACCGGCCGACTCCAAAATTCAGCCGTTCCCCATCTCAGCCCAGAAAGCAGGAAGAACAACTTTTGTGGTGCCTTTCAGCTGCCTACCAAGGTAGTGTAAAAACTACCAAGAGAACTCCTGTCTGGCACCTTCCCCGGTGGAGTTGTGCATGGGGTGTGTTTGGAACATTTTGTCACCGGCCGAGTCCAAAATTCAGCCGTTCCCCATCTCAGCCCAGAAAGCAGGAAGAACAACTTTTGTGGTGCCTTTCAGCTGCCTACCAAGGTAGTGTAAAAACTACCAAGAGAACTCCTGTCTGGCACCTTCCCCGGTGGAGTTGTGCATGGGGTGTGTTTGGAACATTTTGTCACCAGCCGACTCCAAAATTCAGCGGTTCCCCATCTCAGCCCAGAAAGCAGGTAAAACAACTTTTGTGGTGTCTTTTAGATGCCTACCAAGGTAGTGTAAAAACTACCAAGAGAACTCCTGTCTGGCACCTTCCCCGGTGGAGTTGTGCATGGGGTGTGTTTGGAACATTTTGTCACTGGCCGACTCCAAAATTCAGCCGTTCCCCATCTCAGCCCAGAAAGCAGGAAGAACAACTTTTGTGGTGCCTTTCAGCTGCCTACCAAGGTAGTGTAAAAACTACCAAGAGAACTCCTGTCTGGCACCTTCCCCGGTGGAGTTGTGCATGGGGTGTGTTTGGAACATTTTGTCACCGGCCGACTCCAAAATTCAGCCGTTCCCCATCTCAGCCCAGAAAGCAGGAAGAACAACTTTTGTGGTGCCTTTCAAATGCCTACCAAGGTAGTGTAAAAACTACCAGGAGAACTCCTGTCTGGCACCTTCCCCGGTGGAGTTGTGCATGGGGTGTGTTTGGAACATTTTGTCACCAGCCGACTCCAAAATTCAGCGGTTCCCCATCTCAGCCCAGAAAGCAGGTAAAACAACTTTTGTGGTGTCTTTTAGATGCCTACCAAGGTAGTGTAAAAACTACCAAGAGAACTCCTGTCTGGCACCTTCCCCGGTGGAGTTGTGCATGGGGTGTGTTTGGAACATTTTGTCACCGGCCGACTCCAAAATTCAGCCGTTCCCCATCTCAGCCCAGAAAGCAGGAAGAACAACTTTTGTGGTGCCTTTCAGCTGCCTACCAAGGTAGTGTAAAAACTACCAAGAGAACTCCTGTCTGGCACCTTCCCCGGTGGAGTTGTGCATGGGGTGTGTTTGGAACATTTTGTCACCGGCCGACTCCAAAATTCAGCGTTTCCCCATCTCAGCCCAGAAAGCAGGTAGAACATCTTTTCTGGTATCTTTCAGATGCCTACCAGAGCAATGTAAAAACTACCAAGAGAACTCCTGTCTGGCACCTTCCGTGGTGGAGTTGTGCATGGGGTGTGTTTGGAACATTTTGTCACCGGCCGACTCCAAAATTCAGCCGTTCCCCATCTCAGCCCAGAAAGCAGGAAGAACAACTTTTGTGGTGCCTTTCAGCTGCCTACCAAGGTACTGTAAAAACTACCAAGAGAACTCCTGTCTGGCACCTTCCCCGGTGGAGTTGTGCATGGGGTGTGTTTGGAACATTTTGTCACCAGCCGACTCCAAAATTCAGCAGTTCCCCATCTCAGCCCAGAAAGCAGGTAGAACAACTTTTGTGGTGTCTTTCAGATGCCTACCAAGGTAGTGTAAAAACTACCAGGAGAACTCCTGTCTGGCACCTTCCCCGGTGGAGTTGTGCATGGGGTGTGTTTGGAACATTTTGTCACCGGCCGACTCCAAAATTCAGCGTTTCCCCATCTCAGCCCAGAAAGCAGGTAGAACAACTTTTGTGGTGCCTTTCAGCTGCCTACCAAGTTAGTGTAAAAACTACCAAGAGAACTCCTGTCTGGCACCTTCCCCGGTGGAGTTGTGCATGGGGTGTGTTTGGAACATTTTGTCACCAGCCGAGTCCAAAATTCAGCGATTCCCCATCTCAGCCCAGAAAGCAGGTAGAACAACTTTTGTGGTGCCTTTCAAATGCCTACCAAGGTAGTGTAAAAACTACCAAGAGAACTCCTGTCTGGCACCTTCCCCGGTGGAGTTGTGCATGGGGTGTGTTTGGAACATTTTGTCACCAGCCGACTCCAAAATTCAGCGGTTCCCCATCTCAGCCCAGAAAGCAGGTAAAACATCTTTTGTGGTATCTTTCAGATGCCTACCGGAGCAATGTAAAAACTACCAGGAGAACTCCTGTCTGGCACCTTCCCCGGTGGAGTTG
Source organism: Falco cherrug (assembly GCF_023634085.1). Taxonomy (NCBI): domain Eukaryota; kingdom Metazoa; phylum Chordata; class Aves; order Falconiformes; family Falconidae; genus Falco; species Falco cherrug. The sequence goes on along the minus strand of NW_026599479.1, from coordinate 767,917 downwards.
TGCATGGGGTGTGTTTGGAACATTTTGTCACCAGCCGAGTCCAAAATTCAGCGGTTCCCCATCTCAGCCCACAAAGCAGGTAGAACAACTTTTGTGGTGTCTTTCAGATGCCTACCAAGGTAGTGTAAAAATTACCAACAGAATTCGTTCCTGGCACCTTCCCCGGTGGAGTTGTGCATGGGGTGTCTGTGGAACATTTTGTCACCGGCCGACTCCAAAATTCAGCGGTTCCCCATCTCAGCCCAGAAAGCAGGTAGAACAACTTTTGTGGTGTCTTTTAGATGCCTACCAAGGTAGTGTAAAAACTACCAGGAGAACTCCTGTCTGGCACCTTCCCCGGTGGAGTTGTGCAGGGGGTGTGTTTGGAACATTTTGTCACCAGCCGACTCCAAAATTCAGCGGTTCCCCATCTCAGCCCAGAAAGCAGGAAGAACAACTTTTGTGGTGTCTTTCAGCTGCCTACCAAGGTAGTGTAAAAACTACCAGGAGAACTCCTGTCTGGCACCTTCCCCGGTGGAGTTGTGCATGGGGTGTGTTTGGAACATTTTGTCACCAGCCGACTCCAAAATTCAGCAGTTCCCCATCTCAGCCCAGAAAGCAGGTAGAACAACTTCTGTGGTGTCTTTCAGATGCCTACCAAGGTAGTGTAAAAACTACCAGGAGAACTCCTGTCTGGCACCTTCCCCGGTGGAGTTGTGCATGGGGTGTGTTTGGAACATTTTGTCACCAGCCGACTCCAAAATTCAGCGTTTCCCCATCTCAGCCCAGAAAGCAGGTAGAACAACTTTTGTGGTGCCTTTCAGATGCCTACCAAGGTAGTGTAAAAACTACTAAGAGAACTCCTGTCTGGCACCTTCCCCGGTGGAGTTGTGCATGGGGTGTGTTTGGAACATTTTGTCACCAGCCGAGTCCAAAATTCAGCGTTTCCCCATCTCAGCCCAGAAAGCAGGTAGAACAACTTTTGTGGTGTCTTTCAGATGCCTACCAAGGTAGTGTAAAAACTACTAAGAGAACTCCTGTCTGGCACCTTCCCCGGTGGAGTTGTGCATGGGGTGTGTTTGGAACATTTTGTCACCAGCCGAGTCCAAAATTCAGCGGTTCCCCATCTCAGCCCAGAAAGCAGGAAGAACAACTTTTGTGGTGTCTTTCAGATGCCTACCAAGGTAGTGTAAAAACTACCAGGAGAACTCCTGTCTGGCACCTTCCCCGGTGGAGTTGTGCATGGGGTGTGTTTGGAACATTTTGTCACCAGCCGACTCCAAAATTCAGCGGTTCCCCATCTCAGCCCAGAAAGCAGGTAAAACAACTTTTGTGGTGTCTTTTAGATGCCTACCAAGGTAGTGTAAAAACTACCAAGAGAACTCCTGTCTGGCACCTTCCCCGGTGGAGTTGTGCATGGGGTGTGTTTGGAACATTTTGTCACCGGCCGAGTCCAAAATTCAGCCGTTCCCCATCTCAGCCCAGAAAGCAGGAAGAACAACTTTTGTGGTGCCTTTCAGCTGCCTACCAAGGTAGTGTAAAAACTACCAAGAGAACTCCTGTCTGGCACCTTCCCCGGTGGAGTTGTGCATGGGGTGTGTTTGGAACATTTTGTCACCAGCCGACTCCAAAATTCAGCGGTTCCCCATCTCAGCCCAGAAAGCAGGTAAAACAACTTTTGTGGTGTCTTTTAGATGCCTACCAAGGTAGTGTAAAAACTACCAAGAGAACTCCTGTCTGGCACCTTCCCCGGTGGAGTTGTGCATGGGGTGTGTTTGGAACATTTTGTCACCGGCCGACTCCAAAATTCAGCCGTTCCCCATCTCAGCCCAGAAAGCAGGAAGAACAACTTTTGTGGTGCCTTTCAGCTGCCTACCAAGGTAGTGTAAAAACTACCAAGAGAACTCCTGTCTGGCACCTTCCCCGGTGGAGTTGTGCATGGGGTGTGTTTGGAACATTTTGTCACCAGCCGACTCCAAAATTCAGCGTTTCCCCATCTCAGCCCAGAAAGCAGGTAGAACATCTTTTCTGGTATCTTTCAGATGCCTACCAGAGCAATGTAAAAACTACCAAGAGAACTCCTGTCTGGCACCTTCCGTGGTGGAGTTGTGCATGGGGTGTGTTTGGAACATTTTGTCACCGGCCGACTCCAAAATTCAGCCGTTCCCCATCTCAGCCCAGAAAGCAGGAAGAACAACTTTTGTGGTGCCTTTCAGCTGCCTACCAAGGTAGTGTAAAAACTGCCAAGAGAACTCCTGTCTGGCACCTTCCCCGGTGGAGTTGTGCATGGGGTGTGTTTGGAACATTTTGTCACCAGCCGACTCCAAAATTCAGCGTTTCCCCATCTCAGCCCAGAAAGCAGGTAGAACAACTTTTGTGGTGCCTTTCAGCTGCCTACCAAGGTAGTGTAAAAACTACCAAGAGAACTCCTGTCTGGCACCTTCCCCGGTGGAGTTGTGCATGGGGTGTGTTTGGAACATTTTGTCACCAGCCGACTCCAAAATTCAGCGGTTCCCCATCTCAGCCCAGAAAGCAGGTAAAACAACTTTTGTGGTGTCTTTTAGATGCCTACCAAGGTAGTGTAAAAACTACCAAGAGAACTCCTGTCTGGCACCTTCCCCGGTGGAGTTGTGCATGGGGTGTGTTTGGAACATTTTGTCACCGGCCGACTCCAAAATTCAGCCGTTCCCCATCTCAGCCCAGAAAGCAGGAAGAACAACTTTTGTGGTGCCTTTCAGCTGCCTACCAAGGTAGTGTAAAAACTACCAAGAGAACTCCTGTCTGGCACCTTCCCCGGTGGAGTTGTGCATGGGGTGTGTTTGGAACATTTTGTCACCGGCCGACTCCAAAATTCAGCCGTTCCCCATCTCAGCCCAGAAAGCAGGAAGAACAACTTTTGTGGTGCCTTTCAAATGCCTACCAAGGTAGTGTAAAAACTACCAGGAGAACTCCTGTCTGGCACCTTCCCCGGTGGAGTTGTGCATGGGGTGTGTTTGGAACATTTTGTCACCAGCCGACTCCAAAATTCAGCGGTTCCCCATCTCAGCCCAGAAAGCAGGTAAAACAACTTTTGTGGTGTCTTTTAGATGCCTACCAAGGTAGTGTAAAAACTACCAAGAGAACTCCTGTCTGGCACCTTCCCCGGTGGAGTTGTGCATGGGGTGTGTTTGGAACATTTTGTCACCGGCCGACTCCAAAATTCAGCCGTTCCCCATCTCAGCCCAGAAAGCAGGAAGAACAACTTTTGTGGTGCCTTTCAGCTGCCTACCAAGGTAGTGTAAAAACTACCAAGAGAACTCCTGTCTGGCACCTTCCCCGGTGGAGTTGTGCATGGGGTGTGTTTGGAACATTTTGTCACCGGCCGACTCCAAAATTCAGCGTTTCCCCATCTCAGCCCAGAAAGCAGGTAGAACATCTTTTCTGGTATCTTTCAGATGCCTACCAGAGCAATGTAAAAACTACCAAGAGAACTCCTGTCTGGCACCTTCCGTGGTGGAGTTGTGCATGGGGTGTGTTTGGAACATTTTGTCACCGGCCGACTCCAAAATTCAGCCGTTCCCCATCTCAGCCCAGAAAGCAGGAAGAACAACTTTTGTGGTGCCTTTCAGCTGCCTACCAAGGTACTGTAAAAACTACCAAGAGAACTCCTGTCTGGCACCTTCCCCGGTGGAGTTGTGCATGGGGTGTGTTTGGAACATTTTGTCACCAGCCGACTCCAAAATTCAGCAGTTCCCCATCTCAGCCCAGAAAGCAGGTAGAACAACTTTTGTGGTGTCTTTCAGATGCCTACCAAGGTAGTGTAAAAACTACCAGGAGAACTCCTGTCTGGCACCTTCCCCGGTGGAGTTGTGCATGGGGTGTGTTTGGAACATTTTGTCACCGGCCGACTCCAAAATTCAGCGTTTCCCCATCTCAGCCCAGAAAGCAGGTAGAACAACTTTTGTGGTGCCTTTCAGCTGCCTACCAAGTTAGTGTAAAAACTACCAAGAGAACTCCTGTCTGGCACCTTCCCCGGTGGAGTTGTGCATGGGGTGTGTTTGGAACATTTTGTCACCAGCCGAGTCCAAAATTCAGCGATTCCCCATCTCAGCCCAGAAAGCAGGTAGAACAACTTTTGTGGTGCCTTTCAAATGCCTACCAAGGTAGTGTAAAAACTACCAAGAGAACTCCTGTCTGGCACCTTCCCCGGTGGAGTTGTGCATGGGGTGTGTTTGGAACATTTTGTCACCAGCCGACTCCAAAATTCAGCGGTTCCCCATCTCAGCCCAGAAAGCAGGTAAAACATCTTTTGTGGTATCTTTCAGATGCCTACCGGAGCAATGTAAAAACTACCAGGAGAACTCCTGTCTGGCACCTTCCCCGGTGGAGTTGTGCATGGGGTGTGTTTGGAACATTTTGTCACCAGCCGAGTCCAAAATTCAGCGGTTCCCCATCTCAGCCCACAAAGCAGGTAGAACAACTTTTGTGGTGTCTTTCAGATGCCTACCAAGGTAGTGTAAAAATTACCAACAGAATTCGTTCCTGGCACCTTCCCCGGTGGAGTTGTGCATGGGGTGTCTGTGGAACATTTTGTCACCGGCCGACTCCAAAATTCAGCGGTTCCCCATCTCAGCCCAGAAAGCAGGTAGAACAACTTTTGTGGTGTCTTTTAGATGCCTACCAAGGTAGTGTAAAAACTACCAGGAGAACTCCTGTCTGGCACCTTCCCCGGTGGAGTTGTGCAGGGGGTGTGTTTGGAACATTTTGTCACCAGCCGACTCCAAAATTCAGCGGTTCCCCATCTCAGCCCAGAAAGCAGGAAGAACAACTTTTGTGGTGTCTTTCAGCTGCCTACCAAGGTAGTGTAAAAACTACCAGGAGAACTCCTGTCTGGCACCTTCCCCGGTGGAGTTGTGCATGGGGTGTGTTTGGAACATTTTGTCACCAGCCGACTCCAAAATTCAGCAGTTCCCCATCTCAGCCCAGAAAGCAGGTAGAACAACTTCTGTGGTGTCTTTCAGATGCCTACCAAGGTAGTGTAAAAACTACCAGGAGAACTCCTGTCTGGCACCTTCCCCGGTGGAGTTGTGCATGGGGTGTGTTTGGAACATTTTGTCACCAGCCGACTCCAAAATCCAGCGTTTCCCCATCTCAGCCCAGAAAGCAGGAAGAACAACTTTTGTGGTGCCTTTCAAATGCCTACCAAGGTAGTGTAAAAACTACCAGGAGAACTCCTGTCTGGCACCTTCCCCGGTGGAGTTGTGCATGGGGTGTGTTTGGAACATTTTGTCACCGGCCGAGTCCAAAATTCAGCGGTTCCCCATCTCAGCCCAGAAAGCAGGAAGAACAACTTTTGTGGTGCCTTTCAGCTGCCTACCAAGGTAGTGTAAAAACTACCAGGAGAACTCCTGTCTGGCACCTTCCCCGGTGGAGTTGTGCATGGGGTGTGTTTGGAACATTTTGTCACCAGCCGACTCCAAAATTCAGCGTTTCCCCATCTCAGCCCAGAAAGCAGGTAGAACAACTTTTGTGGTGCCTTTCAGATGCCTACCAAGGTAGTGTAAAAACTACTAAGAGAACTCCTGTCTGGCACCTTCCCCGGTGGAGTTGTGCATGGGGTGTGTTTGGAACATTTTGTCACCAGCCGAGTCCAAAATTCAGCGTTTCCCCATCTCAGCCCAGAAAGCAGGTAGAACAACTTTTGTGGTGTCTTTCAGATGCCTACCAAGGTAGTGTAAAAACTACTAAGAGAACTCCTGTCTGGCACCTTCCCCGGTGGAGTTGTGCATGGGGTGTGTTTGGAACATTTTGTCACCAGCCGAGTCCAAAATTCAGCGGTTCCCCATCTCAGCCCAGAAAGCAGGAAGAACAACTTTTGTGGTGTCTTTCAGATGCCTACCAAGGTAGTGTAAAAACTACCAGGAGAACTCCTGTCTGGCACCTTCCCCGGTGGAGTTGTGCATGGGGTGTGTTTGGAACATTTTGTCACCAGCCGACTCCAAAATTCAGCGGTTCCCCATCTCAGCCCAGAAAGCAGGTAAAACAACTTTTGTGGTGTCTTTTAGATGCCTACCAAGGTAGTGTAAAAACTACCAAGAGAACTCCTGTCTGGCACCTTCCCCGGTGGAGTTGTGCATGGGGTGTGTTTGGAACATTTTGTCACCGGCCGAGTCCAAAATTCAGCCGTTCCCCATCTCAGCCCAGAAAGCAGGAAGAACAACTTTTGTGGTGCCTTTCAGCTGCCTACCAAGGTAGTGTAAAAACTACCAAGAGAACTCCTGTCTGGCACCTTCCCCGGTGGAGTTGTGCATGGGGTGTGTTTGGAACATTTTGTCACCAGCCGACTCCAAAATTCAGCGGTTCCCCATCTCAGCCCAGAAAGCAGGTAAAACAACTTTTGTGGTGTCTTTTAGATGCCTACCAAGGTAGTGTAAAAACTACCAAGAGAACTCCTGTCTGGCACCTTCCCCGGTGGAGTTGTGCATGGGGTGTGTTTGGAACATTTTGTCACCGGCCGACTCCAAAATTCAGCCGTTCCCCATCTCAGCCCAGAAAGCAGGAAGAACAACTTTTGTGGTGCCTTTCAGCTGCCTACCAAGGTAGTGTAAAAACTACCAAGAGAACTCCTGTCTGGCACCTTCCCCGGTGGAGTTGTGCATGGGGTGTGTTTGGAACATTTTGTCACCAGCCGACTCCAAAATTCAGCGTTTCCCCATCTCAGCCCAGAAAGCAGGTAGAACATCTTTTCTGGTATCTTTCAGATGCCTACCAGAGCAATGTAAAAACTACCAAGAGAACTCCTGTCTGGCACCTTCCGTGGTGGAGTTGTGCATGGGGTGTGTTTGGAACATTTTGTCACCGGCCGACTCCAAAATTCAGCCGTTCCCCATCTCAGCCCAGAAAGCAGGAAGAACAACTTTTGTGGTGCCTTTCAGCTGCCTACCAAGGTAGTGTAAAAACTGCCAAGAGAACTCCTGTCTGGCACCTTCCCCGGTGGAGTTGTGCATGGGGTGTGTTTGGAACATTTTGTCACCAGCCGACTCCAAAATTCAGCGTTTCCCCATCTCAGCCCAGAAAGCAGGTAGAACAACTTTTGTGGTGTCTTTCAGATGCCTACCAAGGTAGTGTAAAAACTACCAGGAGAACTCCTGTCTGGCACCTTCCCCGGTGGAGTTGTGCATGGGGTGTGTTTGGAACATTTTGTCACCAGCCGAGTCCAAAATTCAGCGTTTCCCCATCTCAGCCCAGAAAGCAGGAAGAACAACTTTTGTGGTGCCTTTCAAATGCCTACCAAGGTAGTGTAAAAACTACCAGGAGAACTCCTGTCTGGCACCTTCCCCGGTGGAGTTGTGCATGGGGTGTGTTTGGAACATTTTGTCACCAGCCGACTCCAAAATTCAGCCGTTCCCCATCTCAGCCCAGAAAGCAGGAAGAACAACTTTTGTGGTGCCTTTCAGCTGCCTACCAAGGTAGTGTAAAAACTACTAAGAGAACTCCTGTCTGGCACCTTCCCCGGTGGAGTTGTGCATGGGGTGTGTTTGGAACATTTTGTCACCAGCCGAGTCCAAAATTCAGCGTTTCCCCATCTCAGCCCAGAAAGCAGGAAGAACAACTTTTGTGGTGTCTTTCAGATGCCTACCAAGGTAGTGTAAAAACTACCAGGAGAACTCCTGTCTGGCACCTTCCCCGGTGGAGTTGTGCATGGGGTGTGTTTGGAACATTTTGTCACCAGCCGACTCCAAAATTCAGCGGTTCCCCATCTCAGCCCAGAAAGCAGGTAAAACAACTTTTGTGGTGTCTTTTAGATGCCTACCAAGGTAGTGTAAAAACTACCAAGAGAACTCCTGTCTGGCACCTTCCCTGGTGGAGTTGTGCATGGGGTGTGTTTGGAACATTTTGTCACCGGCCGAGTCCAAAATTCAGCCGTTCCCCATCTCAGCCCAGAAAGCAGGAAGAACAACTTTTGTGGTGCCTTTCAGCTGCCTACCAAGGTAGTGTAAAAACTACCAGGAGAACTCCTGTCTGGCACCTTCCCCGGTGGAGTTGTGCATGGGGTGTGTTTGGAACATTTTGTCACCAGCCGACTCCAAAATTCAGCGGTTCCCCATCTCAGCCCAGAAAGCAGGTAGAACAACTTTTGTGGTGTCTTTTAGATGCCTACCAAGGTAGTGTAAAAACTACCAAGAGAACTCCTGTCTGGCACCTTCCCCGGTGGAGTTGTGCATGGGGTGTGTTTGGAACATTTTGTCACCGGCCGACTCCAAAATTCAGCCGTTCCCCATCTCAGCCCAGAAAGCAGGAAGAACAACTTTTGTGGTGCCTTTCAGCTGCCTACCAAGGTAGTGTAAAAACTACCAAGAGAACTCCTGTCTGGCACCTTCCCCGGTGGAGTTGTGCATGGGGTGTGTTTGGAACATTTTGTCACCAGCCGACTCCAAAATTCAGCGTTTCCCCATCTCAGCCCAGAAAGCAGGTAGAACATCTTTTCTGGTATCTTTCAGATGCCTACCAGAGCAATGTAAAAACTACCAAGAGAACTCCTGTCTGGCACCTTCCGTGGTGGAGTTGTGCATGGGGTGTGTTTGGAACATTTTGTCACCGGCCGACTCCAAAATTCAGCCGTTCCCCATCTCAGCCCAGAAAGCAGGAAGAACAACTTTTGTGGTGCCTTTCAGCTGCCTACCAAGGTAGTGTAAAAACTACCAGGAGAACTCCTGTCTGGCACCTTCCCCGGTGGAGTTGTGCATGGGGTGTGTTTGGAACATTTTGTCACCAGCCGACTCCAAAATTCAGCAGTTCCCCATCTCAGCCCAGAAAGCAGGTAGAACAACTTTTGTGGTGTCTTTCAGATGCCTACCAAGGTAGTGTAAAAACTACCAGGAGAACTCCTGTCTGGCACCTTCCCCGGTGGAGTTGTGCAGGGGGTGTGTTTGGAACATTTTGTCACCGGCCGACTCCAAAATTCAGCGATTCCCCATCTCAGCCCAGAAAGCAGGTAGAACAACTTTTGTGGTGCCTTTCAGCTGCCTACCAAGGTAGTGTAAAAACTACCAAGAGAACTCCTGTCTGGCACCTTCCCCGGTGGAGTTGTGCATGGGGTGTGTTTGGAACATTTTGTCACCAGCCGACTCCAAAATTCAGCGGTTCCCCATCTCAGCCCAGAAAGCAGGTAGAACAACTTTTGTGGTGCCTTTCAAATGCCTACCAAGATAGTGTAAAAACTACCAAGAGAACTCCTGTCTGGCACCTTCCCCGGTGGAGTTGTGCATGGGGTGTGTTTGGAACATTTTGTCACCAGCCGAGTCCAAAATTCAGCGGTTCCCCATCTCAGCCCAGAAAGCAGGAAGAACAACTTTTGTGGTGTCTTTCAGATGCCTACCAAGGTAGTGTAAAAACTACCAGGAGAACTCCTGTCTGGCACCTTCCCCGGTGGAGTTGTGCATGGGGTGTGTTTGGAACATTTTGTCACCGGCCGAGTCCAAAATTCAGCGTTTCCCCATCTCAGCCCAGAAAGCAGGTAGAACAACTTTTGTGGTGCCTTTCAGATGCCTACCAAGGTAGTGTAAAAACTACCAGGAGAACTCCTGTCTGGCACCTTCCCCGGTGGAGTTGTGCATGGGGTGTGTTTGGAACATTTTGTCACCAGCCGACTCCAAAATTCAGCGGTTCCCCATCTCAGCCCAGAAAGCAGGTAGAACAACTTTTGTGGTGTCTTTCAGATGCCTACCGGAGCAATGTAAAAACTACCAGGAGAACTCCTGTCTGGCACCTTCCCCGGTGGAGTTGTGCATGGGGTGTGTTTGGAACATTTTGTCACCGGCCAACTCCAAAATTCAGCGTTTCCCCATCTCAGCCCAGAAAGCAGGTAGAACAACTTTTGTGGTGCCTTTCAGATGCCTACCAAGGTAGTGTAAAAACTACCAGGAGAACTCCTGTCTGGCACCTTCCCCGGTGGAGTTGTGCATGGGGTGTGTTTGGAACATTTTGTCACCAGCCGACTCCAAAATTCAGCGTTTCCCCATCTCAGCCCACAAAGCAGGTACAACAACTTTTCTTGTGCCTTTCAGCTGCCTACCAAGGTAGCGTAAAAACTACCAACAGAATTCGTTCCTGGCACCTTCCCCGGTGGAGTTGTGCATGGGGTGTCTGTGGAACATTTTGTCACCGGCCGACTCCAAAATTCAGCGGTTCCCCATCTCAGCCCAGAAAGCAGGTAGAACAACTTTTGTGGTGTCTTTCAGATGCCTACCGGAGCAATGTAAAAACTACCAAGAGAACTCCTGTCTGGCACCTTCCCCGGTGGAGTTGTGCATGGGGTGTGTTTGGAACATTTTGTCACCAGCCGAGTCCAAAATTCAGCGGTTCCCCATCTCAGCCCAGAAAGCAGGAAGAACATCTTTTGTGGTATCTTTCAGATGCCTACCGGAGCAATGTAAAAACTACCAGGAGAACTCCTGTCTGGCACCTTCCCCGGTGGAGTTGTGCATGGGGTGTGTTTGGAACATTTTGTCACCAGCCGAGTCCAAAATTCAGCGGTTCCCCATCTCAGCCCACAAAGCAGGTAGAACAACTTTTGTGGTGTCTTTCAGATGCCTACCAAGGTAGTGTAAAAATTACCAACAGAATTCGTTCCTGGCACCTTCCCCGGTGGAGTTGTGCATGGGGTGTCTGTGGAACATTTTGTCACCGGCCGACTCCAAAATTCAGCGGTTCCCCATCTCAGCCCAGAAAGCAGGTAGAACAACTTTTTTGGTGTCTTTTAGATGCCTACCAAGGTAGTGTAAAAACTACCAGGAGAACTCCTGTCTGGCACCTTCCCCGGTGGAGTTGTGCATGGGGTGTGTTTGGAACATTTTGTCACCAGCCGACTCCAAAATTCAGCGGTTCCCCATCTCAGCCCACAAAGCAGGTAGAACAACTTTTGTGGTGTCTTTCAGATGCCTACCAAGGTAGTGTAAAAATTACCAACAGAATTCGTTCCTGGCACCTTCCCCGGTGGAGTTGTGCATGGGGTGTCTGTGGAACATTTTGTCACCGGCCGACTCCAAAATTCAGCGGTTCCCCATCTCAGCCCAGAAAGCAGGTAGAACAACTTTTTTGGTGTCTTTTAGATGCCTACCAAGGTAGTGTAAAAACTACCAGGAGAACTCCTGTCTGGCACCTTCCCCGGTGGAGTTGTGCATGGGGTGTGTTTGGAACATTTTGTCACCAGCCGAGTCCAAAATTCAGCGGTTCCCCATCTCAGCCCACAAAGCAGGTAGAACAACTTTTGTGGTGTCTTTCAGATGCCTACCAAGGTAGTGTAAAAATTACCAACAGAATTCGTTCCTGGCACCTTCCCCGGTGGAGTTGTGCATGGGGTGTCTGTGGAACATTTTGTCACCGGCCGACTCCAAAATTCAGCGGTTCCCCATCTCAGCCCAGAAAGCAGGTAGAACAACTTTTTTGGTGTCTTTTAGATGCCTACCAAGGTAGTGTAAAAACTACCAGGAGAACTCCTGTCTGGCACCTTCCCCGGTGGAGTTGTGCATGGGGTGTGTTTGGAACATTTTGTCACCAGCCGAGTCCAAAATTCAGCGTTTCCCCATCTCAGCCCAGAAAGCAGGTAGAACAACTTTTGTGGTGTCTTTCAGATGCCTACCAAGGTAGTGTAAAAACTACCAGGAGAACTCCTGTCTGGCACCTTCCCCGGTGGAGTTGTGCATGGGGTGTGTTTGGAACATTTTGTCACCGGCCGACTCCAAAATTCAGCGATTCCCCATCTCAGCCCAGAAAGCAGGTAGAACAACTTTTGTGGTGTCTTTCAGATGCCTACCAAGGTAGTGTAAAAACTACCAGGAGAACTCCTGTCTGGCACCTTCCCCGGTGGAGTTGTGCATGGGGTGTGTTTGGAACATTTTGTCACCAGCCGAGTCCAAAATTCAGCGTTTCCCCATCTCAGCCCAGAAAGCAGGTAGAACAACTTTTGTGGTGCCTTTCAGCTGCCTACCAAGGTAGTGTAAAAACTACCAAGAGAACTCCTGTCTGGCACCTTCCCCGGTGGAGTTGTGCAGGGGGTGTGTTTGGAACATTTTGTCACCAGCCGACTCCAAAATTCAGCGGTTCCCCATCTCAGCCCAGAAAGCAGGAAGAACAACTTTTGTGGTGCCTTTCAGCTGCCTACCAAGGTAGTGTAAAATCTACCAGGAGAACTCCTGTCTGGCACCTTCCCCGGTGGAGTTGTGCATAGGGTGTGTTTGGAACATTTTGTCACCGGCCGACTCCAAAATTCAGCGGTTCCCCATCTCAGCCCAGAAAGCAGGTAGAACAACTTTTGTGGTGTCTTTCAGATGCCTACCAAGGTAGTGTAAAAACTATTAAGAGAACTCCTGTCTGGCACCTTCCCCGGTGGAGTTGTGCATGGCGTGTGTTTGGAACATTTTGTCACCGGCCGACTCCAAAATTCAGCCGTTCCCCATCTCAGCCCAGAAAGCAGGAAGAACAACTTTTGTGGTGCCTTTCAAATGCCTACCAAGGTAGTGTAAAAACTACCAGGAGAACTCCTGTCTGGCACCTTCCCCGGTGGAGTTGTGCATGGGGTGTGTTTGGAACATTTTGTCACCAGCCGACTCCAAAATTCAGCGGTTCCCCATCTCAGCCCACAAAGCAGGTACAACAACTTTTCTTGTGCCTTTCAGCTGCCTACCAAGGTAGTGTAAAAACTACCAACAGAATTCGTTCCTGGCACCTTCCCCGGTGGAGTTGTGCATGGGGTGTCTGTGGAACATTTTGTCACCGGCCGAGTCCAAAATTCAGCGGTTCCCCATCTCAGCCCAGAAAGCAGGAAGAACAACTTTTGTGGTGCCTTTCAGCTGCCTACCAAGGTAGTGTAAAAACTACCAAGAGAACTCCTGTCTGGCACCTTCCCCGGTGGAGTTGTGCATGGGGTGTGTTTGGAACATTTTGTCACCAGCCGACTCCAAAATTCAGCGTTTCCCCATCTCAGCCAAGAAAGCAGGTAGAACAACTTTTGTGGTGTCTTTCAAATGCCTACCAAGGTAGTGTAAAAACTACCAGGAGAACTCCTGTCTGGCACCTTCCCCGGTGGAGTTGTGCATGGGGTGTGTTTGGAACATTTTGTCACCAGCCGACTCCAAAATTCAGCGTTTCCCCATCTCAGCCCAGAAAGCAGGTAGAACAACTTTTGTGGTGTCTTTCAGATGCCTACCAAGGTAGTGTAAAAACTACTAAGAGAACTCCTGTCTGGCACCTTCCCCGGTGGAGTTGTGCATGGGGTGTGTTTGGAACATTTTGTCACCGGCCGAGTCCAAAATTCAGCGATTCCCCATCTCAGCCCAGAAAGCAGGTAGAACAACTTCTGTGGTGTCTTTCAGATGCCTACCAAGGTAGTGTAAAAACTACCAGGAGAACTCCTGTCTGGCACCTTCCCCGGTGGAGTTGTGCATGGGGTGTGTTTGGAACATTTTGTCAACGGCCGAGTCCAAAATTCAGCGGTTCCCCATCTCAGCCCAGAAAGCAGGTAGAACAACTTTTGTGGTGTCTTTCAGATGCCTACCGGAGCAATGTAAAAACTACCAGGAGAACTCCTGTCTGGCACCTTCCCCGGTGGAGTTGTGCATGGGGTGTGTTTGGAACATTTTGTCACCGGCCGAGTCCAAAATTCAGCGATTCCCCATCTCAGCCCAGAAAGCAGGTAGAACAACTTTTGTGGTGTCTTTCAGATGCCTACCAAGGTAGTGTAAAAACTACCAGGAGAACTCCTGTCTGGCACCTTCCCCGGTGGAGTTGTGCATGGGGTGTGTTTGGAACATTTTGTCACCGGCCGAGTCCAAAATTCAGCGATTCCCCATCTCAGCCCAGAAAGCAGGTAGAACAACTTTTGTGGTGCCTTTCAGCTGCCTACCGAGGTAGTGTAAAAACTACCAAGAGAACTCCTGTCTGGCACCTTCCGTGGTGGAGTTGTGCATGGGGTGTGTTTGGAACATTTTGTCAATGGCCGACTCCAAAATTCAGCGGTTCCCCATCTCAGCCCACAAAGCAGGTACAACAACTTTTCTTGTGCCTTTCAGCTGCCTACCAAGGTAGGGTAAAAACTACCAGGAGAACTCCTGTCTGGCACCTTCCCCGGTGGAGTTGTGCATGGGGTGTGTTTGGAACATTTTGTCACCAGCCGAGTCCAAAATTCAGCGTTTCCCCATCTCAGCCCAGAAAGCAGGTAGAACAACTTTTGTGGTGTCTTTCAGATGCCTACCAAGGTAGTGTAAAAACTACTAAGAGAACTCCTGTCTGGCACCTTCCCCGGTGGAGTTGTGCATGGGGTGTGTTTGGAACATTTTGTCACCGGCCGAGTCCAAAATTCAGCGTTTCCCCATCTCAGCCCAGAAAGCAGGTAGAACAACTTTTTTGGTGTCTTTCAGATGCCTACCAAGGTAGTGTAAAAACTACTAAGAGAACTCCTGTCTGGCACCTTCCCCGGTGGAGTTGTGCATGGGGTGTGTTTGGAACATTTTGTCACCGGCCGACTCCAAAATTCAGCGGTTCCCCATCTCAGCCCAGAAAGCAGGTAGAACAACTTTTCTTGTGCCTTTCAGCTGCCTACCAAGGTAGTGTAAAAACTACCAAGAGAACTCCTGTCTGGCACCTTCCCCGGTGGAGTTGTGCATGGGGTGTGTTTGGAACATTTTGTCAACGGCCGACTCCAAAATTCAGCGGTTCCCCATCTCAGCCCAGAAAGCAGGTAGAACAACTTTTGTGGTGTCTTTCAGATGCCTACCGGAGCAATGTAAAAACTACCAGGAGAACTCCTGTCTGGCACCTTCCCCGGTGGAGTTGTGCATGGGGTGTGTTTGGAACATTTTGTCACCAGCCGACTCCAAAATTCAGCGGTTCCCCATCTCAGCCCACAAAGCAGGTACAACAACTTTTCTTGTGCCTTTCAGCTGCCTACCAAGGTAGTGTAAAAACTAACAACAGAATTCGTTCCTGGCACCTTCCCCGGTGGAGTTGTGCATGGGGTGTCTGTGGAACATTTTGTCACCGGCCGAGTCCAAAATTCAGCGGTTCCCCATCTCAGCCCAGAAAGCAGGAAGAACAACTTTTGTGGTGCCTTTCAGCTGCCTACCAAGGTAGTGTAAAAACTACCAAGAGAACTCCTGTCTGGCACCTTCCCCGGTGGAGTTGTGCATGGGGTGTGTTTGGAACATTTTGTCACCAGCCGAGTCCAAAATTCAGCGGTTCCCCATCTCAGCCCAGAAAGCAGGTAGAACAACTTCTGTGGTGTCTTTCAGATGCCTACCAAGGTAGTGTAAAAACTACTAAGAGAACTCCTGTCTGGCACCTTCCCCGGTGGAGTTGTGCATGGGGTGTGTTTGGAACATTTTGTCAACGGCCGAGTCCAAAATTCAGCGGTTCCCCATCTCAGCCCAGAAAGCAGGTAGAACAACTTTTGTGGTGTCTTTCAGATGCCTACCGGAGCAATGTAAAAACTACCAGGAGAACTCCTGTCTGGCACCTTCCCCGGTGGAGTTGTGCATGGGGTGTGTTTGGAACATTTTGTCACCGGCCGACTCCAAAATTCAGCGGTTCCCCATCTCAGCCCAGAAAGCAGGTAGAACAACTTTTGTGGTGCCTTTCAGATGCCTACCAAGGTAGTGTAAAAACTACTAAGAGAACTCCTGTCTGGCACCTTCCCCGGTGGAGTTTTGCATGGGGTGTGTTTGGAACATTTTGTCACCGGCCGAGTCCATAATTCAGCGATTCCCCATCTCAGCCCAGAAAGCAGGTAGAACAACTTCTGTGGTGTCTTTCAGATGCCTACCAAGGTAGTGTAAAAACTACTAAGAGAACTCCTGTCTGGCACCTTCCCCGGTGGAGTTGTGCATGGGGTGTGTTTGGAACATTTTGTCACCGGCCGAGTCCAAAATTCAGCGGTTCCCCATCTCAGCCCAGAAAGCAGGTAGAACAACTTTTGTGGTATCTTTCAGATGCCTACCAAGGTAGTGTAAAAACTACCAACAGAATTCGTTCCTGGCACCTTCCCCGGTGGAGTTGTGCATGGGGTGTGTTTGGAACATTTTGTCACCAGCCGAGTCCAAAATTCAGCGTTTCCCCATCTCAGCCCAGAAAGCAGGTAGAACAACTTCTGTGGTGTCTTTCAGATGCCTACCAAGGTAGTGTAAAAACTACCAGGAGAACTCCTGTCTGGTACCTTCCCCGGTGGAGTTGTGCATGGGGTGTGTTTGGAACATTTTGTCAACGGCCGAGTCCAAAATTCAGCGGTTCCCCATCTCAGCCCAGAAAGCAGGTAGAACAACTTTTGTGGTGTCTTTCAGATGCCTACCGGAGCAATGTAAAAACTACCAGGAGAACTCCTGTCTGGCACCTTCCCCGGTGGAGTTGTGCATGGGGTGTCTGTGGAACATTTTGTCACCGGCCGACTCCAAAATTCAGCGGTTCCCCATCTCAGCCCAGAAAGCAGGTAGAACAACTTTTGTGGTGCCTTTCAGATGCCTACCAAGGTAGTGTAAAAACTACTAAGAGAACTCCTGTCTGGCACCTTCCCCGGTGGAGTTTTGCATGGGGTGTGTTTGGAACATTTTGTCACCGGCCGAGTCCATAATTCAGCGATTCCCCATCTCAGCCCAGAAAGCAGGTAGAACAACTTCTGTGGTGTCTTTCAGATGCCTACCAAGGTAGTGTAAAAACTACCAAGAGAACTCCTGTCTGGCACCTTCCCCGGTGGAGTTGTGCATGGGGTGTGTTTGGAACATTTTGTCACCGGCCGAGTCCAAAATTCAGCGGTTCCCCATCTCAGCCCAGAAAGCAGGTAGAACAACTTTTGTGGTATCTTTCAGATGCCTACCAAGGTAGTGTAAAAACTACCAACAGAATTCGTTCCTGGCACCTTCCCCGGTGGAGTTGTGCATGGGGTGTGTTTGGAACATTTTGTCACCAGCCGAGTCCAAAATTCAGCGATTCCCCATCTCAGCCCAGAAAGCAGGTAGAACAACTTCTCTGGTGTCTTTCAGATGCCTACCAAGGTAGTGTAAAAACTACCAGGAGAACTCCTGTCTGGCACCTTCCCCGGTGGAGTTGTGCATGGGGTGTGTTTGGAACATTTTGTCAACGGCCGACTCCAAAATTCAGCGGTTCCCCATCTCAGCCCACAAAGCAGGTACAACAACTTTTGTGGTGCCTTTCAGCTGCCTACCAAGGTAGTGTAAAAACTACCAACAGAATTCGTTCCTGGCACCTTCCCCGGTGGAGTTGTGCATGGGGTGTGTTTGGAACATTTTGTCAACGGCCGAGTCCAAAATTCAGCGGTTCCCCATCTCAGCCCAGAAAGCAGGTAGAACAACTTTTGTGGTGTCTTTCAGATGCCTACCGGAGCAATGTAAAAACTACCAGGAGAACTCCTGTCTGGCACCTTCCGTGGTGGAGTTGTGCAGGGGGTGTGTTTGGAACATTTTGTCACCGGCCGAGTCCAAAATTCAGCGGTTCCCCATCTCAGCCCAGAAAGCAGGTAGAACATCTTTTGTGGTATCTTTCAGATGCCTACCGGAGCAATGTAAAAACTACCAGGAGAACTCCTGTCTGGCACCTTCCCGGTGGAGTTGTGCATGGGGTGTGTTTGGAACATTTTGTCAATGGCCGACTCCTAAATTCAGCGGTTCCCCATCTCAGCCCAGAAAGCAGGTAGAACAACTTCTGTGGTGCCTTTCAGCTGCCTACCAAGGTAGTGTAAAAACTATCAAGAGAACTCCTGTCTGGCACCTTCCCGGTGGAGTTGTGCATGGGGTGTGTTTGGAACATTTTGTCACCGGCCGAGTCCAAAATTCAGCGTTTCCCCATCTCAGCCCAGAAAGCAGGTAGAACAACTTTTGTGGTGTCTTTCAGATGCCTACCAAGGTAGTGTAAAAACTACTAAGAGAACTCCTGTCTGGCACCTTCCCCGGTGGAGTTGTGCATGGGGTGTGTTTGGAACATTTTGTCACCGGCCGAGTCCAAAATTCAGCGGTTCCCCATCTCAGCCCAGAAAGCAGGTAGAACAACTTTTGTGGTGTCTTTCAGATGCCTACCAAGGTAGTGTAAAAACTACCAAGAGAACTCCTGTCTGGCACCTTCCCCGGTGGAGTTGTGCAGGGGGTGTGTTTGGAACATTTTGTCACCAGCCGACTCCAAAATTCAGCGGTTCCCCATCTCAGCCCAGAAAGCAGGTAGAACAACTTTTCTTTGTGCCTTTCAGCTGCCTACCAAGGTAGTGTAAAAACTAACAACAGAATTCGTTCCTGGCACCTTCCCCGGTGGAGTTGTGCATGGGGTGTCTGTGGAACATTTTGTCACCGGCCGAGTCCAAAATTCAGCAGTTCCCCATCTCAGCCCAGAAAGCAGGAAGAACAACTTTTGTGGTGCCTTTCAGCTGCCTACCAAGGTAGTGTAAAAACTACCAAGAGAACTCCTGTCTGGCACCTTCCCCGGTGGAGTTGTGCATGGGGTGTGTTTGGAACATTTTGTCACCAGCCGAGTCCAAAATTCAGCGGTTCCCCATCTGAGCCCAGAAAGCAGGTAGAACAACTTCTGTGGTGTCTTTCAGATGCCTACCGGAGCAATGTAAAAACTACCAGGAGAACTCCTGTTCTGGCACCTTCCCCGGTGGAGTTGTGCAGGGGGTGTGTTTGGAACATTTTGTCACCGGCCGAGTCCAAAATTCAGCGGTTCCCCATCTCAGCCCAGAAAGCAGGTAGAACATCTTTTGTGGTATCTTTCAGATGCCTACCGGAGCAATGTAAAAACTACCAGGAGAACTCCTGTCTGGCACCTTCCCCGGTGGAGTTGTGCATGGGGTGTGTTTGGAACATTTTGTCAACGGCCCGACTCCAAAATTCAGCGGTTCCCCATCTCAGCCCAGAAAGCAGGTAGAACAACTTTTGTGGTGCCTTTCAGCTGCCTACCAAGGTAGTGTAAAAACTACCAACAGAATTCGTTCCTGGCACCTTCCCGGTGGAGTTGTGCATGGGGTGTGTTTGGAACATTTTGTCAACGGCCGACTCCAAAATTCAGCGGTTCCCCATCTCAGCCCAGAAGCAGGTAGAACAACTTTTGTGGTGCCTTTCAGCTGCCTACCAAGGTAGTGTAAAAACTACCAACAGAATTCGTTCCTGGCACCTTCCCCGGTGGAGTTGTGCATGGGGTGTGTTTGGAACATTTTGTCACCAGCCGACTCCAAAATTCAGCGGTTCCCCATCTCAGCCCAGAAAGCAGGTAGAACAACTTTTGTGGTGTCTTTCAAATGCCTACCAAGGTAGTGTAAAAACTACCAGGAGAACTCCTGTCTGGCACCTTCCCCGGTGGAGTTGTGCATGGGTGTGTTTGGAACATTTTGTCACCAGCCGACTCCAAAATTCAGCGTTTCCCCATCTCAGCCCAGAAAGCAGGTAGAACAACTTTTGTGGTGTCTTTCAGATGCCTACCAAGGTAGTGTAAAAACTACTAAGAGAACTCCTGTCTGGCACCTTCCCCGGTGGAGTTGTGCATGGGGTGTGTTTGGAACATTTTGTCACCGGCCGAGTCCAAAATTCAGCGATTCCCCATCTCAGCCCAGAAAGCAGGTAGAACAACTTCTGTGGTGTCTTTCAGATGCCTACCAAGGTAGTGTAAAAACTACCAGGAGAACTCCTGTCTGGCACCTTCCCCGGTGGAGTTGTGCATGGGGTGTGTTTGGAACATTTTGTCAACGGCCGAGTCCAAAATTCAGCGGTTCCCCATCTCAGCCCAGAAAGCAGGTAGAACAACTTTTGTGGTGTCTTTCAGATGCCTACCGGAGCAATGTAAAAACTACCAGGAGAACTCCTGTCTGGCACCTTCCCCGGTGGAGTTGTGCATGGGGTGTGTTTGGAACATTTTGTCACCGGCCGACTCCAAAATTCAGCGGTTCCCCATCTCAGCCCAGAAAGCAGGAAGAACAACATTTGTGGTGTCTTTCAGATGCCTACCAAGGTAGTGTAAAAACTACCAAGAGAACTCCTGTCTGGCACCTTCCGTGGTGGAGTTGTGCATGGGGTGTGTTTGGAACATTTTTGTCAATGGCCGACTCCAAAATTCAGCGGTTCCCCATCTCAGCCCACAAAGCAGGTACAACAACTTTTCTTGTGCCTTTCAGCTGCCTACCAAGGTAGTGTAAAAACTACCAGGAGAACTCCTGTCTGGCACCTTCCCCGGTGGAGTTGTGCATGGGGTGTGTTTGGAACATTTTGTCACCAGCCGAGTCCAAAATTCAGCGTTTCCCCATCTCAGCCCAGAAAGCAGGTAGAACAACTTTTGTGGTTTCTTTCAGATGCCTACCAAGGTAGTGTAAAAACTACTAAGAGAACTCCTGTCTGGCACCTTCCCCGGTGGAGTTGTGCAGGGGGTGTGTTTGGAACATTTTGTCACCGGCCGAGTCCAAAATTCAGCGATTCCCCATCTCAGCCCAGAAAGCAGGTAGAACAACTTTTTTGGTGTCTTTCAGATGCCTACCAAGGTAGTGTAAAAACTACCAAGAGAACTCCTGTCTGGCACCTTCCCCGGTGGAGTTGTGCATGGGGTGTGTTTGGAACATTTTGTCAACGGCCGACTCCAAAATTCAGCGTTTCCCCATCTCAGCCCAGAAAGCAGGTAGAACAACTTTTGTGGTGTCTTTCAGATGCCTACCGGAGCAATGTAAAAACTACCAGGAGAACTCCTGTCTGGCACCTTCCCCGGTGGAGTTGTGCATGGGGTGTGTTTGGAACATTTTGTCAACGGCCGACTCCAAAATTCAGCGGTTCCCCATCTCAGCCCAGAAAGCAGGTACAACAACTTTTCTTGTGCCTTTCAGCTGCCTACCAAGGTAGTGTAAAAACTACCAACAGAATTCGTTCCTGGCACCTTCCCCGGTGGAGTGTGCATGGGGTGTGTTTGGAACATTTTGTCACCGGCCGAGTCCAAAATTCAGCGATTCCCCATCTCAGCCCAGAAAGCAGGTAGAACAACTTTTGTGGTGTCTTTCAGATGCCTACCAAGGTAGTGTAAAAACTACAGGAGAACTCCTGTCTGGCACCTTCCCCGGTGGAGTTGTGCATGGGGTGTGTTTGGAACATTTTGTCACCAGCCGAGTCCAAAATTCAGCGGTTCCCCATCTCAGCCCACAAAGCAGGTACAACAACTTTTCTTGTGCCTTTCAGCTGCCTACCAAGGTAGTGTAAAAACTACCAACAGAATTCGTTCCTGGCACCTTCCCCGGTGGAGTTGTGCATGGGGTGTGTTTGGAACATTTTGTCACCAGCCGAGTCCAAAATTCAGCGTTTCCCCATCTCAGCCCAGAAAGCAGGTAGAACAACTTTTGTGGTGTCTTTCAGATGCCTACCAAGGTAGTGTAAAAACTACTAAGAGAACTCCTGTCTGGCACCTTCCCCGGTGGAGTTGTGCATGGGGTGTGTTTGGAACATTTTGTCACCAGCCGAGTCCAAAATTCAGCGTTTCCCCATCTCAGCCCAGAAAGCAGGTAGAACAACTTTTGTGGTGTCTTTCAGATGCCTACCAAGGTAGTGTAAAAACTACTAAGAGAACTCCTGTCTGGCACCTTCCCCGGTGGAGTTGTGCATGGGGTGTGTTTGGAACATTTTGTCACCGGCCGAGTCCAAAATTCAGCGGTTCCCCATCTCAGCCCACAAAGCAGGTACAACAACTTTTCTTGTGCCTTTCAGCTGCCTACCAAGGTAGTGTAAAAACTACCAAGAGAACTCCTGTCTGGCACCTTCCCCGGTGGAGTTGTGCATGGGGTGTGTTTGGAACATTTTGTCAACGGCCGACTCCAAAATTCAGCGGTTCCCCATCTCAGCCCAGAAAGCAGGTAGAACAACTTTTGTGGTGTCTTTCAGATGCCTACCGGAGCAATGTAAAAACTACCAGGAGAACTCCTGTCTGGCACCTTCCCCGGTGGAGTTGTGCATGGGGTGTGTTTGGAACATTTTGTCACCAGCCGACTCCAAAATTCAGCGGTTCCCCATCTCAGCCCAGAAAGCAGGTAGAACAACTTTTCTTGTGCCTTTCAGCTGCCTACCAAGGTAGTGTAAAAACTAACAACAGAATTCGTTCCTGGCACCTTCCCCGGTGGAGTTGTGCATGGGGTGTCTGTGGAACATTTTGTCACCGGCCGAGTCCAAAATTCAGCGGTTCCCCATCTCAGCCCAGAAAGCAGGAAGAACAACTTTTGTGGTGCCTTTCAGCTGCCTACCAAGGTAGTGTAAAAACTACCAAGAGAACTCCTGTCTGGCACCTTCCCCGGTGGAGTTGTGCATGGGGTGTGTTTGGAACATTTTGTCACCAGCCGAGTCCAAAATTCAGCGGTTCCCCATCTCAGCCCAGAAAGCAGGTAGAACAACTTCTGTGGTGTCTTTCAGATGCCTACCAAGGTAGTGTAAAAACTACCAGGAGAACTCCTGTCTGGCACCTTCCCCGGTGGAGTTGTGCATGGGGTGTGTTTGGAACATTTTGTCAACGGCCGACTCCAAAATTCAGCGGTTCCCCATCTCAGCCCAGAAAGCAGGTAGAACAACTTTTGTGGTGTCTTTCAGATGCCTACCGGAGCAATGTAAAAACTACCAGGAGAACTCCTGTCTGGCACCTTCCCCGGTGGAGTTGTGCAGGGGGTGTGTTTGGAACATTTTGTCACCGGCCGACTCCAAAATTCAGCGGTTCCCCATCTCAGCCCAGAAAGCAGGTAGAACAACTTTTGTGGTGCCTTTCAGATGCCTACCAAGGTAGTGTAAAAACTACTAAGAGAACTCCTGTCTGGCACCTTCCCCGGTGGAGTTTTGCATGGGGTGTGTTTGGAACATTTTGTCACCGGCCGAGTCCATAATTCAGCGATTCCCCATCTCAGCCCAGAAAGCAGGTAGAACAACTTCTGTGGTGTCTTTCAGATGCCTACCAAGGTAGTGTAAAAACTACCAAGAGAACTCCTGTCTGGCACCTTCCCCGGTGGAGTTGTGCATGGGGTGTGTTTGGAACATTTTGTCACCGGCCGAGTCCAAAATTCAGCGGTTCCCCATCTCAGCCCAGAAAGCAGGTAGAACAACTTTTGTGGTGTCTTTCAGATGCCTACCGGAGCAATGTAAAAACTACCAGGAGAACTCCTGTCTGGCACCTTCCCCGGTGGAGTTGTGCATGGGGTGTGTTTGGAACATTTTGTCACCGGCCGAGTCCAAAATTCAGCGGTTCCCCATCTCAGCCCACAAAGCAGGTAGAACAACTTTTGTGGTATCTTTCAGATGCCTACCGGAGCAATGTAAAAACTACCAGGAGAACTCCTGTCTGGCACCTTCCCCGGTGGAGTTGTGCATGGGGTGTGTTTGGAACATTTTGTCAACGGCCGACTCCAAAATTCAGCGGTTCCCCATCTCAGCCCACAAAGCAGGTAGAACAACTTTTCTTGTGCCTTTCAGCTGCCTACCAAGGTAGTGTAAAAACTACCAACAGAATTCGTTCCTGGCCCCTTCCCCGGTGGAGTTGTGCATGGGGTGTGTTTGGAACATTTTGTCACCAGCCGAGTCCAAAATTCAGCGTTTCCCCATCTCAGCCCAGAAAGCAGGTAGAACAACTTCTGTGGTGTCTTTCAGATGCCTACCAAGGTAGTGTAAAAACTACCAGGAGAACTCCTGTCTGGCACCTTCCCCGGTGGAGTTTTGCATGGGGTGTGTTTGGAACATTTTGTCAACGGCCGAGTCCAAAATTCAGCGGTTCCCCATCTCAGCCCAGAAAGCAGGTAGAACAACTTTTGTGGTGTCTTTCAGATGCCTACCGGAGCAATGTAAAAACTACCAGGAGAACTCCTGTCTGGCACCTTCCCCGGTGGAGTTGTGCAGGGGGTGTGTTTGGAACATTTTGTCACCGGCCGAGTCCAAAATTCAGCGGTTCCCCATCTCAGCCCAGAAAGCAGGTAGAACATCTTTTGTGGTATCTTTCAGATGCCTACCGGAGCAATGTAAAAACTACCAGGAGAACTCCTGTCTGGCACCTTCCCCGGTGGAGTTGTGCATGGGGTGTGTTTGGAACATTTTGTCAACGGCCGACTCCAAAATTCAGCGGTTCCCCATCTCAGCCCACAAAGCAGGTACAACAACTTTTGTGGTGCCTTTCAGCTGCCTGCCAAGGTAGTGTAAAAACTACCAACAGAATTCGTTCCTGGCACCTTCCCCGGTGGAGTTGTGCATGGGGTGTGTTTGGAACATTTTGTCACCGGCCGAGTCCAAAATTCAGCGATTCCCCATCTCAGCCCAGAAAGCAGGTAGAACAACTTTTGTGGTGTCTTTCAGATGCCTACCAAGGTAGTGTAAAAACTACCAGGAGAACTCCTGTCTGGCACCTTCCCCGGTGGAGTTGTGCAGGGGGTGTGTTTGGAACATTTTGTCAACGGCCGACTCCAAAATTCAGCGTTTCCCCATCTCAGCCCAGAAAGCAGGTAGAACAACTTTTGTGGTGCCTTTCAGATGCCTACCAAGGTAGTGTAAAAACTACCAGGAGAACTCCTGTCTGGCACCTTCCCCGGTGGAGTTGTGCATGGGGTGTGTTTGGAACATTTTGTCACCAGCCGAGTCCAAAATTCAGCGTTTCCCCATCTCAGCCCAGAAAGCAGGTAGAACAACTTTTGTGGTGTCTTTCAGATGCCTACCAAGGTAGTGTAAAAACTACTAAGAGAACTCCTGTCTGGCACCTTCCCCGGTGGAGTTGTGCATGGGGTGTGTTTGGAACATTTTGTCACCGGCCGAGTCCAAAATTCAGCGGTTCCCCATCTCAGCCCACAAAGCAGGTACAACAACTTTTCTTGTGCCTTTCAGCTGCCTACCAAGGTAGTGTAAAAACTACTAAGAGAACTCCTGTCTGGCACCTTCCCCGGTGGAGTTGTGCATGGGGTGTGTTTGGAACATTTTGTCAACGGCCGACTCCAAAATTCAGCGGTTCCCCATCTCAGCCCAGAAAGCAGGTACAACAACTTTTGTGGTGTCTTTCAGATGCCTACCGGAGCAATGTAAAAACTACCAGGAGAACTCCTGTCTGGCACCTTCCCCGGTGGAGTTGTGCATGGGGTGTGTTTGGAACATTTTGTCACCAGCCGACTCCAAAATTCAGCGGTTCCCCATCTCAGCCCAGAAAGCAGGTACAACAACTTTTCTTGTGCCTTTCAGCTGCCTACCAAGGTAGTGTAAAAACTAACAACAGAATTCGTTCCTGCCACCTTCCCCGGTGGAGTTGTGCATGGGGTGTCTGTGGAACATTTTGTCACCGGCCGAGTCCAAAATTCAGCGGTTCCCCATCTCAGCCCAGAAAGCAGGAAGAACAACTTTTGTGGTGCCTTTCAGCTGCCTACCAAGGTAGTGTAAAAACTACCAAGAGAACTCCTGTCTGGCACCTTCCCCGGTGGAGTTGTGCATGGGGTGTGTTTGGAACATTTTGTCACCAGCCGAGTCCAAAATTCAGCGGTTCCCCATCTCAGCCCAGAAAGCAGGTAGAACAACTTCTGTGGTGTCTTTCAGATGCCTACCAAGGTAGTGTAAAAACTACCAGGAGAACTCCTGTCTGGCACCTTCCCCGGTGGAGTTGTGCATGGGGTGTGTTTGGAACATTTTGTCAACGGCCGAGTCCAAAATTCAGCGGTTCCCCATCTCAGCCCAGAAAGCAGGTAGAACAACTTTTGTGGTGTCTTTCAGATGCCTACCGGAGCAATGTAAAAACTACCAGGAGAACTCCTGTCTGGCACCTTCCCCGGTGGAGTTGTGCAGGGGGTGTGTTTGGAACATTTTGTCACCGGCCGACTCCAAAATTCAGCGGTTCCCCATCTCAGCCCAGAAAGCAGGTAGAACAACTTTTGTGGTGCCTTTCAGATGCCTACCAAGGTAGTGTAAAAACTACCAAGAGAACTCCTGTCTGGCACCTTCCCCGGTGGAGTTGTGCATGGGGTGTGTTTGGAACATTTTGTCACCGGCCGAGTCCAAAATTCAGCGGTTCCCCATCTCAGCCCAGAAAGCAGGTAGAACAACTTTTGTGGTGTCTTTCAGATGCCTACCGGAGCAATGTAAAAACTACCAGGAGAACTCCTGTCTGGCACCTTCCCCGGTGGAGTTGTGCAGGGGGTGTGTTTGGAACATTTTGTCACCGGCCGAGTCCAAAATTCAGCGGTTCCCCATCTCAGCCCACAAAGCAGGTAGAACAACTTTTGTGGTATCTTTCAGATGCCTACCGGAGCAATGTAAAAACTACCAGGAGAACTCCTGTCTGGCACCTTCCCCGGTGGAGTTGTGCATGGGGTGTGTTTGGAACATTTTGTCACCGGCCGAGTCCAAAATTCAGCGGTTCCCCATCTCAGCCCACAAAGCAGGTAGAACATCTTTTGTGGTATCTTTCAGATGCCTACCGGAGCAATGTAAAAACTACCAGGAGAACTCCTGTCTGGCACCTTCCCCGGTGGAGTTGTGCATGGGGTGTGTTTGGAACATTTTGTCAACGGCCGACTCCAAAATTCAGCGGTTCCCCATCTCAGCCCACAAAGCAGGTACAACAACTTTTCTTGTGCCTTTCAGCTGCCTACCAAGGTAGTGTAAAAACTACCAACAGAATTCGTTCCTGGCCCCTTCCCCGGTGGAGTTGTGCATGGGGTGTGTTTGGAACATTTTGTCACCAGCCGAGTCCAAAATTCAGCGTTTCCCCATCTCAGCCCAGAAAGCAGGTAGAACAACTTCTGTGGTGTCTTTCAGATGCCTACCAAGGTAGTGT
Source organism: Falco cherrug (assembly GCF_023634085.1). Classification (NCBI taxonomy): domain Eukaryota; kingdom Metazoa; phylum Chordata; class Aves; order Falconiformes; family Falconidae; genus Falco; species Falco cherrug. The sequence continues at coordinate 741,172 of NW_026599479.1, read as the reverse complement.
AAAAACTACCAGGAGAACTCCTGTCTGGCACCTTCCCCGGTGGAGTTTTGCATGGGGTGTGTTTGGAACATTTTGTCAACGGCCGAGTCCAAAATTCAGCGGTTCCCCATCTCAGCCCAGAAAGCAGGTAGAACAACTTTTGTGGTGTCTTTCAGATGCCTACCGGAGCAATGTAAAAACTACCAGGAGAACTCCTGTCTGGCACCTTCCCCGGTGGAGTTGTGCAGGGGGTGTGTTTGGAACATTTTGTCACCGGCCGAGTCCAAAATTCAGCGGTTCCCCATCTCAGCCCAGAAAGCAGGTAGAACATCTTTTGTGGTATCTTTCAGATGCCTACCGGAGCAATGTAAAAACTACCAGGAGAACTCCTGTCTGGCACCTTCCCCGGTGGAGTTGTGCATGGGGTGTGTTTGGAACATTTTGTCAACGGCCGACTCCAAAATTCAGCGGTTCCCCATCTCAGCCCACAAAGCAGGTACAACAACTTTTCTTGTGCCTTTCAGCTGCCTACCAAGGTAGTGTAAAAACTACCAACAGAATTCGTTCCTGGCACCTTCCCCGGTGGAGTTGTGCATGGGGTGTGTTTGGAACATTTTGTCACCGGCCGAGTCCAAAATTCAGCGATTCCCCATCTCAGCCCAGAAAGCAGGTAGAACAACTTTTGTGGTGTCTTTTAGATGCCTACCAAGGTAGTGTAAAAACTACCAGGAGAACTCCTGTCTGGCACCTTCCCCGGTGGAGTTGTGCATGGGGTGTGTTTGGAACATTTTGTCAACGGCCGACTCCAAAATTCAGCGTTTCCCCATCTCAGCCCACAAAGCAGGTAGAACAACTTTTGTGGTGCCTTTCAGATGCCTACCAAGGTAGTGTAAAAACTACCAGGAGAACTCCTGTCTGGCACCTTCCCCGGTGGAGTTGTGCATGGGGTGTGTTTGGAACATTTTGTCACCGGCCGAGTCCAAAATTCAGCGTTTCCCCATCTCAGCCCAGAAAGCAGGTAGAACAACTTCTGTGGTGTCTTTCAGATGCCTACCAAGGTAGTGTAAAAACTACCAAGAGAACTCCTGTCTGGCACCTTCCCCGGTGGAGTTGTGCATGGGGTGTGTTTGGAACATTTTGTCACCGGCCGAGTCCAAAATTCAGCGATTCCCCATCTCAGCCCAGAAAGCAGGTACAACAACTTTTGTGGTGTCTTTCAGATGCCTACCAAGGTAGTGTAAAAACTACCAAGAGAACTCCTGTCTGGCACCTTCCCCGGTGGAGTTGTGCATGGGGTGTGTTTGGAACATTTTGTCACCAGCCGACTCCAAAATTCAGCGGTTCCCCATCTCAGCCCAGAAAGCAGGTACAACAACTTTTCTTGTGCCTTTCAGCTGCCTACCAAGGTAGTGTAAAAACTAACAACAGAATTCGTTCCTGGCACCTTCCCCGGTGGAGTTGTGCATGGGGTGTCTGTGGAACATTTTGTCACCGGCCGAGTCCAAAATTCAGCGGTTCCCCATCTCAGCCCACAAAGCAGGAAGAACAACTTTTGTGGTGCCTTTCAGCTGCCTACCAAGGTAGTGTAAAAACTACCAAGAGAACTCCTGTCTGGCACCTTCCCCGGTGGAGTTGTGCATGGGGTGTGTTTGGAACATTTTGTCACCAGCCGAGTCCAAAATTCAGCGGTTCCCCATCTCAGCCCAGAAAGCAGGTAGAACAACTTCTGTGGTGTCTTTCAGATGCCTACCGGAGCAATGTAAAAACTACCAGGAGAACTCCTGTCTGGCACCTTCCCCGGTGGAGTTGTGCAGGGGGTGTGTTTGGAACATTTTGTCACCGGCCGACTCCAAAATTCAGCGGTTCCCCATCTCAGCCCAGAAAGCAGGTAGAACATCTTTTGTGGTATCTTTCAGATGCCTACCGGAGCAATGTAAAAACTACCAGGAGAACTCCTGTCTGGCACCTTCCCCGGTGGAGTTGTGCAGGGGGTGTGTTTGGAACATTTTGTCAACGGCCGACTCCAAAATTCAGCGGTTCCCCATCTCAGCCCAGAAAGCAGGTCGAACAACTTTTGTGGTGCCTTTCAGCTGCCTACCAAGGTAGTGTAAAAACTACCAACAGAATTCGTTCCTGGCACCTTCCCCGGTGGAGTTGTGCATGGGGTGTGTTTGGAACATTTTGTCACCAGACGAGTCCAAAATTCAGCGGTTCCCCATCTCAGCCCAGAAAGCAGGTAGAACAACTTTTGTGGTGTCTTTCAGATGCCTACCAAGGTAGTGTAAAAACTACCAAGAGAACTCCTGTCTGGCACCTTCCCCGGTGGAGTTGTGCATGGGGTGTGTTTGGAACATTTTGTCACCGGCCGAGTCCAAAATTCAGCGGTTCCCCATCTCAGCCCAGAAAGCAGGTAGAACAACTTTTGTGGTGTCTTTCAGATGCCTACCAAGGTAGTGTAAAAACTACCAAGAGAACTCCTGTCTGGCACCTTCCCCGGTGGAGTTGTGCATGGGGTGTGTTTGGAACATTTTGTCACCAGCCGAGTCCAAAATTCAGCGTTTCCCCATCTCAGCCCAGAAAGCAGGTAGAACAACTTTTGTGGTGTCTTTCAAATGCCTACCAAGGTAGTGTAAAAACTACCAGGAGAACTCCTGTCTGGCACCTTCCGTGGTGGAGTTGTGCATGGGGTGTGTTTGGAACATTTTGTCTCCGGCCGAGTCCAAAATTCAGCGGTTCCCCATCTCAGCCCAGAAAGCAGGTAGAACAACTTTTGTGGTGCCTTTCAGATGCCTACCAAGGTAGTGTAAAAACTACTAAGAGAACTCCTGTCTGGCACCTTCCCCGGTGGAGTTGTGCAGGGGGTGTGTTTGGAACATTTTGTCACCGGCCGACTCCAAAATTCAGCGGTTCCCCATCTCAGCCCACAAAGCAGGAAGAACAACTTTTGTGGTGCCTTTCAAATGCTTACCAAGGTAGTGTAAAAACTACCAGGAGAACTCCTGTCTGGCACCTTCCGTGGTGGAGTTGTGCATGGGGTGTGTTTGGAACATTTTGTCACCAGCCGACTCCAAAATTCAGCGGTTCCCCATCTCAGCCCAGAAAGCAGGTAGAACAACTTTTCTTGTGCCTTTCAGCTGCCTACCAAGGTAGTGTAAAAACTAACAACAGAATTCGTTCCTGGCACCTTCCCCGGTGGAGTTGTGCATGGGGTGTCTGTGGAACATTTTGTCACCGGCCGAGTCCAAAATTCAGCGGTTCCCCATCTCAGCCCAGAAAGCAGGAAGAACAACTTCTGTGGTGTCTTTCAGATGCCTACCAAGGTAGTGTAAAAACTACCAGGAGAACTCCTGTCTGGCACCTTCCCCGGTGGAGTTGTGCATGGGGTGTGTTTGGAACATTTTGTCAATGGCCGACTCCAAAATTCAGCGGTTCCCCATCTCAGCCCACAAAGCAGGTACAACAACTTTTCTTGTGCCTTTCAGCTGCCTACCAAGGTAGTGTAAAAACTACCAGGAGAACTCCTGTCTGGCACCTTCCCCGGTGGAGTTGTGCATGGGGTGTGTTTGGAACATTTTGTCACCAGCCGAGTCCAAAATTCAGCGTTTCCCCATCTCAGCCCAGAAAGCAGGTAGAACAACTTTTGTGGTTTCTTTCAGATGCCTACCAAGGTAGTGTAAAAACTACTAAGAGAACTCCTGTCTGGCACCTTCCCCGGTGGAGTTGTGCATGGGGTGTCTGTGGAACATTTTGTCACCGGCCGAGTCCAAAATTCAGCGATTCCCCATCTCAGCCCAGAAAGCAGGTAGAACAACTTTTTTGGTGTCTTTCAGATGCCTACCAAGGTAGTGTAAAAACTACCAAGAGAACTCCTGTCTGGCACCTTCCCCGGTGGAGTTGTGCATGGGGTGTGTTTGGAACATTTTGTCAACGGCCGACTCCAAAATTCAGCGTTTCCCCATCTCAGCCCAGAAAGCAGGTAGAACAACTTTTGTGGTGTCTTTCAGATGCCTACCGGAGCAATGTAAAAACTACCAGGAGAACTCCTGTCTGGCACCTTCCCCGGTGGAGTTGTGCATGGGGTGTGTTTGGAACATTTTGTCAACGGCCGACTCCAAAATTCAGCGGTTCCCCATCTCAGCCCAGAAAGCAGGTACAACAACTTTTCTTGTGCCTTTCAGCTGCCTACCAAGGTAGTGTAAAAACTACCAACAGAATTCGTTCCTGGCACCTTCCCCGGTGGAGTTGTGCATGGGGTGTGTTTGGAACATTTTGTCACCGGCCGAGTCCATAATTCAGCGATTCCCCATCTCAGCCCAGAAAGCAGGTAGAACAACTTCTGTGGTGTCTTTCAGATGCCTACCAAGGTAGTGTAAAAACTACCAAGAGAACTCCTGTCTGGCACCTTCCCCGGTGGAGTTGTGCATGGGGTGTGTTTGGAACATTTTGTCACCGGCCGAGTCCAAAATTCAGCGGTTCCCCATCTCAGCCCAGAAAGCAGGTAGAACAACTTTTGTGGTGTCTTTCAGATGCCTACCGGAGCAATGTAAAAACTACCAGGAGAACTCCTGTCTGGCACCTTCCCCGGTGGAGTTGTGCAGGGGGTGTGTTTGGAACATTTTGTCACCGGCCGAGTCCAAAATTCAGCGGTTCCCCATCTCAGCCCACAAAGCAGGTAGAACAACTTTTGTGGTATCTTTCAGATGCCTACCGGAGCAATGTAAAAACTACCAGGAGAACTCCTGTCTGGCACCTTCCCCGGTGGAGTTGTGCATGGGGTGTGTTTGGAACATTTTGTCAACGGCCGACTCCAAAATTCAGCGGTTCCCCATCTCAGCCCACAAAGCAGGTACAACAACTTTTCTTGTGCCTTTCAGCTGCCTACCAAGGTAGTGTAAAAACTACCAACAGAATTCGTTCCTGGCCCCTTCCCCGGTGGAGTTGTGCATGGGGTGTGTTTGGAACATTTTGTCACCAGCCGAGTCCAAAATTCAGCGTTTCCCCATCTCAGCCCAGAAAGCAGGTAGAACAACTTCTGTGGTGTCTTTCAGATGCCTACCAAGGTAGTGTAAAAACTACCAGGAGAACTCCTGTCTGGCACCTTCCCCGGTGGAGTTTTGCATGGGGTGTGTTTGGAACATTTTGTCAACGGCCGAGTCCAAAATTCAGCGGTTCCCCATCTCAGCCCAGAAAGCAGGTAGAACAACTTTTGTGGTGTCTTTCAGATGCCTACCGGAGCAATGTAAAAACTACCAGGAGAACTCCTGTCTGGCACCTTCCCCGGTGGAGTTGTGCAGGGGGTGTGTTTGGAACATTTTGTCACCGGCCGAGTCCAAAATTCAGCGGTTCCCCATCTCAGCCCAGAAAGCAGGTAGAACATCTTTTGTGGTATCTTTCAGATGCCTACCGGAGCAATGTAAAAACTACCAGGAGAACTCCTGTCTGGCACCTTCCCCGGTGGAGTTGTGCATGGGGTGTGTTTGGAACATTTTGTCAACGGCCGACTCCAAAATTCAGCGGTTCCCCATCTCAGCCCACAAAGCAGGTACAACAACTTTTCTTGTGCCTTTCAGCTGCCTACCAAGGTAGTGTAAAAACTACCAACAGAATTCGTTCCTGGCACCTTCCCCGGTGGAGTTGTGCATGGGGTGTGTTTGGAACATTTTGTCACCGGCCGAGTCCAAAATTCAGCGATTCCCCATCTCAGCCCAGAAAGCAGGTAGAACAACTTTTGTGGTGTCTTTCAGATGCCTACCAAGGTAGTGTAAAAACTACCAGGAGAACTCCTGTCTGGCACCTTCCCCGGTGGAGTTGTGCAGGGGGTGTGTTTGGAACATTTTGTCAACGGCCGACTCCAAAATTCAGCGTTTCCCCATCTCAGCCCAGAAAGCAGGTAGAACAACTTTTGTGGTGCCTTTCAGATGCCTACCAAGGTAGTGTAAAAACTACCAGGAGAACTCCTGTCTGGCACCTTCCCCGGTGGAGTTGTGCATGGGGTGTGTTTGGAACATTTTGTCACCAGCCGAGTCCAAAATTCAGCGTTTCCCCATCTCAGCCCAGAAAGCAGGTAGAACAACTTTTCTTGTGCCTTTCAGCTGCCTACCAAGGTAGTGTAAAAACTACTAAGAGAACTCCTGTCTGGCACCTTCCCCGGTGGAGTTGTGCATGGGGTGTGTTTGGAACATTTTGTCAACGGCCGACTCCAAAATTCAGCGGTTCCCCATCTCAGCCCAGAAAGCAGGTAGAACAACTTTTGTGGTGTCTTTCAGATGCCTACCGGAGCAATGTAAAAACTACCAGGAGAACTCCTGTCTGGCACCTTCCCCGGTGGAGTTGTGCATGGGGTGTGTTTGGAACATTTTGTCACCAGCCGACTCCAAAATTCAGCGGTTCCCCATCTCAGCCCAGAAAGCAGGTACAACAACTTTTCTTGTGCCTTTCAGCTGCCTACCAAGGTAGTGTAAAAACTAACAACAGAATTCGTTCCTGGCACCTTCCCCGGTGGAGTTGTGCATGGGGTGTCTGTGGAACATTTTGTCACCGGCCGAGTCCAAAATTCAGCGGTTCCCCATCTCAGCCCAGAAAGCAGGAAGAACAACTTTTGTGGTGCCTTTCAGCTGCCTACCAAGGTAGTGTAAAAACTACCAAGAGAACTCCTGTCTGGCACCTTCCCCGGTGGAGTTGTGCATGGGGTGTGTTTGGAACATTTTGTCACCAGCCGAGTCCAAAATTCAGCGGTTCCCCATCTCAGCCCAGAAAGCAGGTAGAACAACTTCTGTGGTGTCTTTCAGATGCCTACCAAGGTAGTGTAAAAACTACCAGGAGAACTCCTGTCTGGCACCTTCCCCGGTGGAGTTGTGCATGGGGTGTGTTTGGAACATTTTGTCAACGGCCGAGTCCAAAATTCAGCGGTTCCCCATCTCAGCCCAGAAAGCAGGTAGAACAACTTTTGTGGTGTCTTTCAGATGCCTACCGGAGCAATGTAAAAACTACCAGGAGAACTCCTGTCTGGCACCTTCCCCGGTGGAGTTGTGCAGGGGGTGTGTTTGGAACATTTTGTCACCGGCCGACTCCAAAATTCAGCGGTTCCCCATCTCAGCCCAGAAAGCAGGTAGAACAACTTTTGTGGTGCCTTTCAGATGCCTACCAAGGTAGTGTAAAAACTACTAAGAGAACTCCTGTCTGGCACCTTCCCCGGTGGAGTTTTGCATGGGGTGTGTTTGGAACATTTTGTCACCGGCCGAGTCCATAATTCAGCGATTCCCCATCTCAGCCCAGAAAGCAGGTAGAACAACTTCTGTGGTGTCTTTCAGATGCCTACCAAGGTAGTGTAAAAACTACCAAGAGAACTCCTGTCTGGCACCTTCCCCGGTGCAGTTGTGCATGGGGTGTGTTTGGAACATTTTGTCACCGGCCGACTCCAAAATTCAGCGGTTCCCCATCTCAGCCCAGAAAGCAGGTAGAACAACTTTTGTGGTGTCTTTCAGATGCCTACCGGAGCAATGTAAAAACTACCAGGAGAACTCCTGTCTGGCACCTTCCCCGGTGGAGTTGTGCAGGGGGTGTGTTTGGAACATTTTGTCACCGGCCGACTCCAAAATTCTTCGGTTCCCCATCTCAGCCCACAAAGCAGGTAGAACAACTTTTGTGGTATCTTTCAGATGCCTTCCGGAGCAATGTAAAAACTACCAGGAGAACTCCTGTCTGGCACCTTCCCCGGTGGAGTTGTGCATGGGGTGTGTTTGGAACATTTTGTCAACGGCCGACTCCAAAATTCAGCGGTTCCCCATCTCAGCCCACAAAGCAGGTACAACAACTTTTCTTGTGCCTTTCAGCTGCCTACCAAGGTAGTGTAAAAACTACCAACAGAATTCGTTCCTGGCCCCTTCCCCGGTGGAGTTGTGCATGGGGTGTGTTTGGAACATTTTGTCACCAGCCGAGTCCAAAATTCAGCGTTTCCCCATCTCAGCCCAGAAAGCAGGTAGAACAACTTCTGTGGTGTCTTTCAGATGCCTACCAAGGTAGTGTAAAAACTACCAGGAGAACTCCTGTCTGGCACCTTCCCCGGTGGAGTTTTGCATGGGGTGTGTTTGGAACATTTTGTCAACGGCCGAGTCCAAAATTCAGCGGTTCCCCATCTCAGCCCAGAAAGCAGGTAGAACAACTTTTGTGGTGTCTTTCAGATGCCTACCGGAGCAATGTAAAAACTACCAGGAGAACTCCTGTCTGGCACCTTCCCCGGTGGAGTTGTGCAGGGGGTGTGTTTGGAACATTTTGTCACCGGCCGAGTCCAAAATTCAGCGGTTCCCCATCTCAGCCCAGAAAGCAGGTAGAACATCTTTTGTGGTATCTTTCAGATGCCTACCGGAGCAATGTAAAAACTACCAGGAGAACTCCTGTCTGGCACCTTCCCCGGTGGAGTTGTGCATGGGGTGTGTTTGGAACATTTTGTCAACGGCCGACTCCAAAATTCAGCGGTTCCCCATCTCAGCCCACAAAGCAGGTACAACAACTTTTCTTGTGCCTTTCAGCTGCCTACCAAGGTAGTGTAAAAACTACCAACAGAATTCGTTCCTGGCACCTTCCCCGGTGGAGTTGTGCATGGGGTGTCTGTGGAACATTTTGTCACCGGCCGAGTCCAAAATTCAGCGGTTCCCCATCTCAGCCCACAAAGCAGGAAGAACAACTTTTGTGGTGCCTTTCAGCTGCCTACCAAGGTAGTGTAAAAACTACCAAGAGAACTCCTGTCTGGCACCTTCCCCGGTGGAGTTGTGCATGGGGTGTGTTTGGAACATTTTGTCACCAGCCGAGTCCAAAATTCAGCGGTTCCCCATCTCAGCCCAGAAAGCAGGTAGAACAACTTCTGTGGTGTCTTTCAGATGCCTACCGGAGCAATGTAAAAACTACCAGGAGAACTCCTGTCTGGCACCTTCCCCGGTGGAGTTGTGCAGGGGGTGTGTTTGGAACATTTTGTCACCGGCCGAGTCCAAAATTCAGCGGTTCCCCATCTCAGCCCAGAAAGCAGGTAGAACATCTTTTGTGGTATCTTTCAGATGCCTACCGGAGCAATGTAAAAACTACCAGGAGAACTCCTGTCTGGCACCTTCCCCGGTGGAGTTGTGCATGGGGTGTGTTTGGAACATTTTGTCAACGGCCGACTCCAAAATTCAGCGGTTCCCCATCTCAGCCCAGAAAGCAGGTCGAACAACTTTTGTGGTGCCTTTCAGCTGCCTACCAAGGTAGTGTAAAAACTACCAACAGAATTCGTTCCTGGCACCTTCCCCGGTGGAGTTGTGCATGGGGTGTGTTTGGAACATTTTGTCACCAGCCGAGTCCAAAATTCAGCGGTTCCCCATCTCAGCCCAGAAAGCAGGTAGAACAACTTTTGTGGTGTCTTTCAGATGCCTACCAAGGTAGTGTAAAAACTACCAAGAGAACTCCTGTCTGGCACCTTCCCCGGTGGAGTTGTGCATGGGGTGTGTTTGGAACATTTTGTCACCGGCCGACTCCAAAATTCAGCGGTTCCCCATCTCAGCCCAGAAAGCAGGTAGAACAACTTTTGTGGTGTCTTTCAGATGCCTACCAAGGTAGTGTAAAAACTACCAAGAGAACTCCTGTCTGGCACCTTCCCCGGTGGAGTTGTGCATGGGGTGTGTTTGGAACATTTTGTCACCAGCCGAGTCCAAAATTCAGCGTTTCCCCATCTCAGCCCAGAAAGCAGGTAGAACAACTTTTGTGGTGTCTTTCAAATGCCTACCAAGGTAGTGTAAAAACTACCAGGAGAACTCCTGTCTGGCACCTTCCGTGGTGGAGTTGTGCATGGGGTGTGTTTGGAACATTTTGTCTCCGGCCGAGTCCAAAATTCAGCGGTTCCCCATCTCAGCCCAGAAAGCAGGTAGAACAACTTTTGTGGTGCCTTTCAGATGCCTACCAAGGTAGTGTAAAAACTACTAAGAGAACTCCTGTCTGGCACCTTCCCCGGTGGAGTTGTGCAGGGGGTGTGTTTGGAACATTTTGTCACCGGCCGACTCCAAAATTCAGCGGTTCCCCATCTCAGCCCACAAAGCAGGAAGAACAACTTTTGTGGTGCCTTTCAAATGCTTACCAAGGTAGTGTAAAAACTACCAGGAGAACTCCTGTCTGGCACCTTCCGTGGTGGAGTTGTGCATGGGGTGTGTTTGGAACATTTTGTCACCAGCCGACTCCAAAATTCAGCGGTTCCCCATCTCAGCCCAGAAAGCAGGTAGAACAACTTTTCTTGTGCCTTTCAGCTGCCTACCAAGGTAGTGTAAAAACTAACAACAGAATTCGTTCCTGGCACCTTCCCCGGTGGAGTTGTGCATGGGGTGTCTGTGGAACATTTTGTCACCGGCCGAGTCCAAAATTCAGCGGTTCCCCATCTCAGCCCAGAAAGCAGGAAGAACAACTTTTGTGGTGCCTTTCAGCTGCCTACCAAGGTAGTGTAAAAACTACCAAGAGAACTCCTGTCTGGCACCTTCCCCGGTGGAGTTGTGCATGGGGTGTGTTTGGAACATTTTGTCACCAGCCGAGTCCAAAATTCAGCGGTTCCCCATCTCAGCCCAGAAAGCAGGTAGAACAACTTCTGTGGTGTCTTTCAGATGCCTACCAAGGTAGTGTAAAAACTACCAGGAGAACTCCTGTCTGGCACCTTCCCCGGTGGAGTTGTGCATGGGGTGTGTTTGGAACATTTTGTCAACGGCCGAGTCCAAAATTCAGCGGTTCCCCATCTCAGCCCAGAAAGCAGGTAGAACAACTTTTGTGGTGTCTTTCAGATGCCTACCGGAGCAATGTAAAAACTACCAGGAGAACTCCTGTCTGGCACCTTCCCCGGTGGAGTTGTGCAGGGGGTGTGTTTGGAACATTTTGTCACCGGCCGACTCCAAAATTCAGCGGTTCCCCATCTCAGCCCAGAAAGCAGGTAGAACAACTTTTGTGGTGCCTTTCAGATGCCTACCAAGGTAGTGTAAAAACTACTAAGAGAACTCCTGTCTGGCACCTTCCCCGGTGGAGTTTTGCATGGGGTGTGTTTGGAACATTTTGTCACCGGCCGAGTCCATAATTCAGCGATTCCCCATCTCAGCCCAGAAAGCAGGTAGAACAACTTCTGTGGTGTCTTTCAGATGCCTACCAAGGTAGTGTAAAAACTACCAAGAGAACTCCTGTCTGGCACCTTCCCCGGTGGAGTTGTGCATGGGGTGTGTTTGGAACATTTTGTCAACGGCCGAGTCCAAAATTCAGCGGTTCCCCATCTCAGCCCAGAAAGCAGGTAGAACAACTTTTGTGGTGTCTTTCAGATGCCTACCGGAGCAATGTAAAAACTACCAGGAGAACTCCTGTCTGGCACCTTCCCCGGTGGAGTTGTGCAGGGGGTGTGTTTGGAACATTTTGTCACCGGCCGAGTCCAAAATTCAGCGGTTCCCCATCTCAGCCCACAAAGCAGGTAGAACAACTTTTGTGGTATCTTTCAGATGCCTACCGGAGCAATGTAAAAACTACCAGGAGAACTCCTGTCTGGCACCTTCCCCGGTGGAGTTGTGCATGGGGTGTGTTTGGAACATTTTGTCAACGGCCGACTCCAAAATTCAGCGGTTCCCCATCTCAGCCCACAAAGCAGGTACAACAACTTTTCTTGTGCCTTTCAGCTGCCTACCAAGGTAGTGTAAAAACTACCAACAGAATTCGTTCCTGGCCCCTTCCCCGGTGGAGTTGTGCATGGGGTGTGTTTGGAACATTTTGTCACCAGCCGAGTCCAAAATTCAGCGTTTCCCCATCTCAGCCCAGAAAGCAGGTAGAACAACTTCTGTGGTGTCTTTCAGATGCCTACCAAGGTAGTGTAAAAACTACCAGGAGAACTCCTGTCTGGCACCTTCCCCGGTGGAGTTTTGCATGGGGTGTGTTTGGAACATTTTGTCAACGGCCGAGTCCAAAATTCAGCGGTTCCCCATCTCAGCCCAGAAAGCAGGTAGAACAACTTTTGTGGTGTCTTTCAGATGCCTACCGGAGCAATGTAAAAACTACCAGGAGAACTCCTGTCTGGCACCTTCCCCGGTGGAGTTGTGCAGGGGGTGTGTTTGGAACATTTTGTCACCGGCCGAGTCCAAAATTCAGCGGTTCCCCATCTCAGCCCAGAAAGCAGGTAGAACATCTTTTGTGGTATCTTTCAGATGCCTACCGGAGCAATGTAAAAACTACCAGGAGAACTCCTGTCTGGCACCTTCCCCGGTGGAGTTGTGCATGGGGTGTGTTTGGAACATTTTGTCAACGGCCGACTCCAAAATTCAGCGGTTCCCCATCTCAGCCCACAAAGCAGGTACAACAACTTTTCTTGTGCCTTTCAGCTGCCTACCAAGGTAGTGTAAAAACTACCAACAGAATTCGTTCCTGGCACCTTCCCCGGTGGAGTTGTGCATGGGGTGTGTTTGGAACATTTTGTCACCGGCCGAGTCCAAAATTCAGCGATTCCCCATCTCAGCCCAGAAAGCAGGTAGAACAACTTTTGTGGTGTCTTTCAGATGCCTACCAAGGTAGTGTAAAAACTACCAGGAGAACTCCTGTCTGGCACCTTCCCCGGTGGAGTTGTGCATGGGGTGTGTTTGGAACATTTTGTCAACGGCCGACTCCAAAATTCAGCGGTTCCCCATCTCAGCCCAGAAAGCAGGTAGAACAACTTTTGTGGTGTCTTTCAGATGCCTACCAAGGTAGTGTAAAAACTACCAGGAGAACTCCTGTCTGGCACCTTCCCCGGTGGAGTTGTGCATGGGGTGTGTTTGGAACATTTTGTCACCGGCCGAGTCCAAAATTCAGCGTTTCCCCATCTCAGCCCAGAAAGCAGGTAGAACAACTTCTGTGGTGTCTTTCAGATGCCTACCAAGGTAGTGTAAAAACTACTAAGAGAACTCCTGTCTGGCACCTTCCCCGGTGGAGTTGTGCATGGGGTGTGTTTGGAACATTTTGTCACCGGCCGAGTCCAAAATTCAGCGATTCCCCATCTCAGCCCAGAAAGCAGGTACAACAACTTTTGTGGTGTCTTTCAGATGCCTACCAAGGTAGTGTAAAAACTACCAAGAGAACTCCTGTCTGGCACCTTCCCCGGTGGAGTTGTGCATGGGGTGTGTTTGGAACATTTTGTCACCAGCCGACTCCAAAATTCAGCGGTTCCCCATCTCAGCCCACAAAGCAGGTACAACAACTTTTCTTGTGCCTTTCAGCTGCCTACCAAGGTAGTGTAAAAACTAACAACAGAATTCGTTCCTGGCACCTTCCCCGGTGGAGTTGTGCATGGGGTGTCTGTGGAACATTTTGTCACCGGCCGAGTCCAAAATTCAGCGGTTCCCCATCTCAGCCCACAAAGCAGGAAGAACAACTTTTGTGGTGCCTTTCAGCTGCCTACCAAGGTAGTGTAAAAACTACCAAGAGAACTCCTGTCTGGCACCTTCCCCGGTGGAGTTGTGCATGGGGTGTGTTTGGAACATTTTGTCACCAGCCGAGTCCAAAATTCAGCGGTTCCCCATCTCAGCCCAGAAAGCAGGTAGAACAACTTCTGTGGTGTCTTTCAGATGCCTACCGGAGCAATGTAAAAACTACCAGGAGAACTCCTGTCTGGCACCTTCCCCGGTGGAGTTGTGCAGGGGGTGTGTTTGGAACATTTTGTCACCGGCCGACTCCAAAATTCAGCGGTTCCCCATCTCAGCCCAGAAAGCAGGTAGAACATCTTTTGTGGTATCTTTCAGATGCCTACCGGAGCAATGTAAAAACTACCAGGAGAACTCCTGTCTGGCACCTTCCCCGGTGGAGTTGTGCATGGGGTGTGTTTGGAACATTTTGTCAACGGCCGACTCCAAAATTCAGCGGTTCCCCATCTCAGCCCAGAAAGCAGGTAGAACAACTTTTGTGGTGCCTTTCAGCTGCCTACCAAGGTAGTGTAAAAACTACCAACAGAATTCGTTCCTGGCACCTTCCCCGGTGGAGTTGTGCATGGGGTGTGTTTGGAACATTTTGTCACCAGCCGACTCCAAAATTCAGCGGTTCCCCATCTCAGCCCAGAAAGCAGGTAGAACAACTTTTGTGGTGTCTTTCAGATGCCTACCAAGGTAGTGTAAAAACTACCAAGAGAACTCCTGTCTGGCACCTTCCCCGGTGGAGTTGTGCATGGGGTGTGTTTGGAACATTTTGTCACCAGCCGAGTCCAAAATTCAGCGTTTCCCCATCTCAGCCCAGAAAGCAGGTAGAACAACTTTTGTGGTGTCTTTCAAATGCCTACCAAGGTAGTGTAAAAACTACCAGGAGAACTCCTGTCTGGCACCTTCCGTGGTGGAGTTGTGCATGGGGTGTGTTTGGAACATTTTGTCACCGGCCGAGTCCAAAATTCAGCGTTTCCCCATCTCAGCCCAGAAAGCAGGTAGAACAACTTTTGTGGTGCCTTTCAGATGCCTACCAAGGTAGTGTAAAAACTACCAGGAGAACTCCTGTCTGGCACCTTCCGTGGTGGAGTTGTGCATGGGGTGTGTTTGGAACATTTTGTCACCAGCCGACTCCAAAATTCAGCGGTTCCCCATCTCAGCCCAGAAAGCAGGAAGAACAACTTTTGTGGTGCCTTTCAGCTGCCTACCAAGGTAGTGTAAAAACTACCAAGAGAACTCCTGTCTGGCACCTTCCCCGGTGGAGTTGTGCATGGGGTGTGTTTGGAACATTTTGTCACCGGCCGAGTCCAAAATTCAGCGATTCCCCATCTCAGCCCAGAAAGCAGGTAGAACAACTTTTGTGGTGTCTTTCAGATGCCTACCAAGGTAGTGTAAAAACTACCAAGAGAACTCCTGTCTGGCACCTTCCCCGGTGGAGTTGTGCATGGGGTGTTTTTGGAACATTTTGTCAACGGCCGACTCCAAAATTCAGCGGTTCCCCATCTCAGCCCAGAAAGCAGGTAGAACAACTTTTGTGGTGTCTTTCAGATGCCTACCGGAGCAATGTAAAAACTACCAGGAGAACTCCTGTCTGGCACCTTCCCCGGTGGAGTTGTGCATGGGGTGTGTTTGGAACATTTTGTCACCAGCCGACTCCAAAATTCAGCGGTTCCCCATCTCAGCCCACAAAGCAGGTACAACAACTTTTCTTGTGCCTTTCAGCTGCCTACCAAGGTAGTGTAAAAACTAACAACAGAATTCGTTCCTGGCACCTTCCCCGGTGGAGTTGTGCATGGGGTGTCTGTGGAACATTTTGTCACCGGCCGAGTCCAAAATTCAGCGGTTCCCCATCTCAGCCCAGAAAGCAGGAAGAACAACTTTTGTGGTGCCTTTCAGCTGCCTACCAAGGTAGTGTAAAAACTACCAAGAGAACTCCTGTCTGGCACCTTCCCCGGTGGAGTTGTGCATGGGGTGTGTTTGGAACATTTTGTCACCAGCCGAGTCCAAAATTCAGCGGTTCCCCATCTCAGCCCAGAAAGCAGGTACAACAACTTCTGTGGTGTCTTTCAGATGCCTACCAAGGTAGTGTAAAAACTACCAGGAGAACTCCTGTCTGGCACCTTCCCCGGTGGAGTTGTGCATGGGGTGTGTTTGGAACATTTTGTCAACGGCCGAGTCCAAAATTCAGCGGTTCCCCATCTCAGCCCAGAAAGCAGGTAGAACAACTTTTGTGGTGTCTTTCAGATGCCTACCAAGGTAGTGTAAAAACTACCAAGAGAACTCCTGTCTGGCACCTTCCCCGGTGGAGTTGTGCATGGGGTGTTTTTGGAACATTTTGTCAACGGCCGACTCCAAAATTCAGCGGTTCCCCATCTCAGCCCAGAAAGCAGGTAGAACAACTTTTGTGGTGTCTTTCAGATGCCTACCGGAGCAATGTAAAAACTACCAGGAGAACTCCTGTCTGGCACCTTCCCCGGTGGAGTTGTGCATGGGGTGTGTTTGGAACATTTTGTCACCAGCCGACTCCAAAATTCAGCGGTTCCCCATCTCAGCCCACAAAGCAGGTACAACAACTTTTCTTGTGCCTTTCAGCTGCCTACCAAGGTAGTGTAAAAACTAACAACAGAATTCGTTCCTGGCACCTTCCCCGGTGGAGTTGTGCATGGGGTGTCTGTGGAACATTTTGTCACCGGCCGAGTCCAAAATTCAGCGGTTCCCCATCTCAGCCCAGAAAGCAGGAAGAACAACTTTTGTGGTGCCTTTCAGCTGCCTACCAAGGTAGTGTAAAAACTACCAAGAGAACTCCTGTCTGGCACCTTCCCCGGTGGAGTTGTGCATGGGGTGTGTTTGGAACATTTTGTCACCAGCCGAGTCCAAAATTCAGCGGTTCCCCATCTCAGCCCAGAAAGCAGGTAGAACAACTTCTGTGGTGTCTTTCAGATGCCTACCAAGGTAGTGTAAAAACTACCAGGAGAACTCCTGTCTGGCACCTTCCCCGGTGGAGTTGTGCATGGGGTGTGTTTGGAACATTTTGTCAACGGCCGAGTCCAAAATTCAGCGGTTCCCCATCTCAGCCCAGAAAGCAGGTAGAACAACTTTTGTGGTGTCTTTCAGATGCCTACCGGAGCAATGTAAAAACTACCAGGAGAACTCCTGTCTGGCACCTTCCCCGGTGGAGTTGTGCAGGGGGTGTGTTTGGAACATTTTGTCAGCAGCCGAGTCCAAAATTCAGCGGTTCCCCATCTCAGCCCAGAAAGCAGGTAGAACATCTTTTGTGGTATCTTTCAGATGCCTACCGGAGCAATGTAAAAACTACCAGGAGAACTCCTGTCTGGCACCTTCCCCGGTGGAGTTGTGCAGAGGGTGTGTTTGGAACATTTTGTCACCAGCCGACTCCAAAATTCAGCGGTTCCCCATCTCAGCCCAGAAAGCAGGTACAACAACTTTTGTGGTGCCTTTCAGCTGCCTACCAAGGTAGTGTAAAAACTACCAAGAGAACTCCTGTCTGGCAGCTTCCCCGGTGGAGTTGTGCATGGGGTGTGTTTGGAACATTTTGTCACCAGCCGACTCCAAAATTCAGCGGTTCCCCATCTCAGCCCAGAAAGCAGGTAGAACAACTTTTGTGGTGCCTTTCAGATGCCTACCAAGGTAGTGTAAAAACTACTAAGAGAACTCCTGTCTGGCACCTTCCCCGGTGGAGTTTTGCATGGGGTGTGTTTGGAACATTTTGTCACCGGCCGACTCCAAAATTCAGCGGTTCCCCATCTCAGCCCACAAAGCAGGAAGAACAACTTTTGTGGTGCCTTTCAAATGCCTACAAAGGTAGTGTAAAAACTACCAGGAGAACTCCTGTCTGGCACCTTCCGTGGTGGAGTTGTGCATGGGGTGTGTTTGGAACATTTTGTCACCAGCCGAGTCCAAAATTCAGCGTTTCCCCATCTCAGCCCAGAAAGCAGGAAGAACAACTTTTGTGGTGCCTTTCAGCTGCCTACCAAGGTAGTGTAAAAACTACCAAGAGAACTCCTGTCTGGCACCTTCCCCGGTGGAGTTGTGCATGGGGTGTGTTTGGAACATTTTGTCACCGGCCGAGTCCAAAATTCAGCGATTCCCCATCTCAGCCCAGAAAGCAGGTAGAACAACTTTTGTGGTGTCTTTCAGATGCCTACCAAGGTAGTGTAAAAACTACCAGGAGAACTCCTGTCTGGCACCTTCCCCGGTGGAGTTGTGCATGGGGTGTGTTTGGAACATTTTGTCACCGGCCGAGTCCAAAATTCAGCGGTTCCCCATCTCAGCCCAGAAAGCAGGTAGAACAACTTCTGTGGTGTCTTTCAGATGCCTACCAAGGTAGTGTAAAAACTACCAGGAGAACTCCTGTCTGGCACCTTCCGCGGTGGAGTTGTGCATGGGGTGTGTTTGGAACATTTTGTCAACGGCCGAGTCCAAAATTCAGCGGTTCCCCATCTCAGCCCAGAAAGCAGGTAGAACAACTTTTGTGGTGTCTTTCAGATGCCTACCGGAGCAATGTAAAAACTACCAGGAGAACTCCTGTCTGGCACCTTCCCCGGTGGAGTTGTGCAGGGGGTGTGTTTGGAACATTTTGTCACCGGCCGACTCCAAAATTCAGCGGTTCCCCATCTCAGCCCAGAAAGCAGGTAGAACAACTTTTGTGGTGCCTTTCAGATGCCTACCAAGGTAGTGTAAAAACTACTAAGAGAACTCCTGTCTGGCACCTTCCCCGGTGGAGTTTTGCATGGGGTGTGTTTGGAACATTTTGTCACCGGCCGAGTCCATAATTCAGCGATTCCCCATCTCAGCCCAGAAAGCAGGTAGAACAACTTCTGTGGTGTCTTTCAGATGCCTACCAAGGTAGTGTAAAAACTACCAAGAGAACTCCTGTCTGGCACCTTCCCCGGTGGAGTTGTGCATGGGGTGTGTTTGGAACATTTTGTCAACGGCCGAGTCCAAAATTCAGCGGTTCCCCATCTCAGCCCAGAAAGCAGGTAGAACAACTTTTGTGGTGTCTTTCAGATGCCTACCGGAGCAATGTAAAAACTACCAGGAGAACTCCTGTCTGGCACCTTCCCCGGTGGAGTTGTGCAGGGGGTGTGTTTGGAACATTTTGTCACCGGCCGAGTCCAAAATTCAGCGGTTCCCCATCTCAGCCCACAAAGCAGGTAGAACAACTTTTGTGGTATCTTTCAGATGCCTACCGGAGCAATGTAAAAACTACCAGGAGAACTCCTGTCTGGCACCTTCCCCGGTGGAGTTGTGCATGGGGTGTGTTTGGAACATTTTGTCAACGGCCGACTCCAAAATTCAGCGGTTCCCCATCTCAGCCCACAAAGCAGGTACAACAACTTTTCTTGTGCCTTTCAGCTGCCTACCAAGGTAGTGTAAAAACTACCAACAGAATTCGTTCCTGGCCCCTTCCCCGGTGGAGTTGTGCATGGGGTGTGTTTGGAACATTTTGTCACCAGCCGAGTCCAAAATTCAGCGTTTCCCCATCTCAGCCCAGAAAGCAGGTAGAACAACTTTTGTGGTGTCTTTCAAATGCCTACCAAGGTAGTGTAAAAACTACCAGGAGAACTCCTGTCTGGCACCTTCCGTGGTGGAGTTGTGCATGGGGTGTGTTTTGAACATTTTGTCACCGGCCGACTCCAAAATTCAGCGGTTCCCCATCTCAGCCCACAAAGCAGGTAGAACAACTTTTGTGGTGCCTTTCAGCTGCCTACCAAGGTAGTGTAAAAACTACTAAGAGAACTCCTGTCTGGCACCTTCCCCGGTGGAGTTTTGCATGGGGTGTGTTTGGAACATTTTGTCACCGGCCGAGTCCAAAATTCAGCGATTCCCCATCTCAGCCCAGAAAGCAGGTAGAACAACTTTTGTGGTGTCTTTCAGATGCCTACCAAGGTAGTGTAAAAACTACCAGGAGAACTCCTGTCTGGCACCTTCCCCGGTGGAGTTGTGCATGGGGTGTGTTTGGAACATTTTGTCAACGGCCGACTCCAAAATTCAGCGGTTCCCCATCTCAGCCCAGAAAGCAGGTAGAACAACTTTTGTGGTGTCTTTCAGATGCCTACCGGAGCAATGTAAAAACTACCAGGAGAACTCCTGTCTGGCACCTTCCCCGGTGGAGTTGTGCATGGGGTGTGTTTGGAACATTTTGTCACCAGCCGAGTCCAAAATTCAGCGGTTCCCCATCTCAGCCCAGAAAGCAGGTAGAACATCTTTTGTGGTATCTTTCAGATGCCTACCGGAGCAATGTAAAAACTACCAGGAGAACTCCTGTCTGGCACCTTCCCCGGTGGAGTTGTGCATGGGGTGTGTTTGGAACATTTTGTCAACGGCCGACTCCAAAATTCAGTGTTTCCCCATCTCAGCCCACAAAGCAGGTACAACAACTTTTCTTGTGCCTTTCAGCTGCCTACCAAGGTAGTGTAAAAACTACCAACAGAATTCGTTCCTGGCACCTTCCCCGGTGGAGTTGTGCATGGGGTGTGTTTGGAACATTTTGTCACCAGCCGAGTCCAAAATTCAGCGTTTCCCCATCTCAGCCCAGAAAGCAGGTAGAACAACTTTTGTGGTGTCTTTCAGATGCCTACCAAGGTAGTGTAAAAACTACTAAGAGAACTCCTGTCTGGCACCTTCCCCGGTGGAGTTGTGCATGGGGTGTGTTTGGAACATTTTGTCACCGGCCGAGTCCAAAATTCAGCGATTCCCCATCTCAGCCCAGAAAGCAGGTAGAACAACTTTTGTGGTGTCTTTCAGATGCCTACCAAGGTAGTGTAAAAACTACCAGGAGAACTCCTGTCTGGCACCTTCCCCGGTGGAGTTGTGCATGGGGTGTGTTTGGAACATTTTGTCACCAGCCGAGTCCAAAATTCAGCGGTTCCCCATCTCAGCCCAGAAAGCAGGTAGAACAACTTTTGTGGTGTCTTTCAAATGCCTACCAAGGTAGTGTAAAAACTACCAGGAGAACTCCTGTCTGGCACCTTCCCCGGTGGAGTTGTGCATGGGGTGTGTTTGGAACATTTTGTCAACGGCCGACTCCAAAATTCAGCTGTTCCCCATCTCAGCCCACAAAGCAGGTAGAACAACTTTTGTGGTGTCTTCAGATGCCTACCGGAGCAATGTAAAAACTACCAGGAGAACTCCTGTCTGGCACCTTCCCCGGTGGAGTTGTGCATGGGGTGTGTTTGGAACATTTTGTCACCAGCCGAGTCCAAAATTCAGCGTTTCCCCATCTCAGCCCAGAAAGCAGGTAGAACAACTTTTGTGGTGCCTTTCAGCTGCCTACCAAGGTAGTGTAAAAACTACCAAGAGAACTCCTGTCTGGCACCTTCCCCGGTGGAGTTGTGCATGGGGTGTGTTTGGAACATTTTGTCAACGGCCGAGTCCAAAATTCAGCGTTTCCCCATCTCAGCCCAGAAAGCAGGTAGAACAACTTTTGTGGTGTCTTTCAAATGCCTACCAAGGTAGTGTAAAATCTACCAACAGAACTCCTGTCTGGCACCTTCCCCGGTGGAGTTGTGCATGGGGTGTGTTTGGAACATTTTGTCACCGGCCGAGTCCAAAATTCAGCGATTCCCCATCTCAGCCCAGAAAGCAGGTAGAACAACTTTTGTGGTGTCTTTCAGATGCCTACCAAGGTAGTGTAAAAACTACGAAGAGAACTCCTGTCTGGCACCTTCCCCGGTGGAGTTGTGCATGGGGTGTGTTTGGAACATTTTGTCACCGGCCGAGTCCAAAATTCAGCGATTCCCCATCTCAGCCCAGAAAGCAGGTAGAACAACTTTTGTGGTGTCTTTCAGATGCCTACCGGAGCAATGTAAAAACTACCAGGAGAACTCCTGTATGGCACCTTCCGTGGTGGAGTTGTGCATGGGGTGTGTTTGGAACATTTTGTCACCGGCCGACTCCAAAATTCAGCGGTTCCCCATCTCAGCCCAGAAAGCAGGAAGAACAACTTTTGTGGTGCCTTTCAAATGCTTACCAAGGTAGTGTAAAAACTACCAGGAGAACTCCTGTCTGGCACCTTCCGTGGTGGAGTTGTGCATGGGGTGTGTTTGGAACATTTTGTCACCGGCCGACTCCAAAATTCAGCGTTTCCCCATCTCAGCCCAGAAAGCAGGTAGAACAACTTTTGTGGTGTCTTTCAGATGCCTACCAAGGTAGTGTAAAAACTATCAAGAGAACTCCTGTCTGGCACCTTCCCCGGTGGAGTTGTGCATGGGGTGTGTTTGGAACATTTTGTCACCGGCCGAGTCCAAAATTCAGCGATTCCCCATCTCAGCCCAGAAAGCAGGTAGAACAACTTTTGTGGTGTCTTTCAGATGCCTACCAAGGTAGTGTAAAAACTACCAGGAGAACTCCTGTCTGGCACCTTCCCCGGTGGAGTTGTGCAGGGGGTGTGTTTGGAACATTTTGTCACCGGCCGAGTCCAAAATTCAGCTGTTCCCCATCTCAGCCCAGAAAGCAGGTAGAACAACTTTTGTGGTGTCTTCAGATGCCTACCGGAGCAATGTAAAAAATACCAGGAGAACTCCTTTCTGGCACCTTCCCCGGTGGAGTTGTGCATGGGGTGTGTTTGGAACATTTTGTCACCAGCCGAGTCCAAAATTCAGCGTTTCCCCATCTCAGCCCAGAAAGCAGGTACAACAACTTTTGTGGTGCCTTTCAGCTGCCTACCAAGGTAGTGTAAAAACTACCAGGAGAACTCCTGTCTGGCACCTTCCCCGGTGGAGTTGTGCATGGGGTGTGTTTGGAACATTTTGTCACCGGCCGAGTCCAAAATTCAGCGATTCCCCATCTCAGCCCAGAAAGCAGGTAGAACAACTTTTGTGGTGTCTTTCAGATGCCTACCAAGGTAGTGTAAAAACTACGAAGAGAACTCCTGTCTGGCACCTTCCCCGGTGGAGTTGTGCATGGGGTGTGTTTGGAACATTTTGTCACCGGCCGAGTCCAAAATTCAGCGGTTCCCCATCTCAGCCCAGAAAGCAGGTAGAACAACTTTTGTGGTGTCTTTAAGATGCCTACCGGAGCAATGTAAAAACTACCAGGAGAACTCCTGTATGGCACCTTCCGTGGTGGAGTTGTGCATGGGGTGTGTTTGGAACATTTTGTCACCGGCCGACTCCAAAATTCAGCGGTTCCCCATCTCAGCCCACAAAGCAGGAAGAACAACTTTTGTGGTGCCTTTCAAATGCTTACCAAGGTAGTGTAAAAACTACCAGGAGAACTCCTGTCTGGCACCTTCCGTGGTGGAGTTGTGCATGGGGTGTGTTTGGTACATTTTGTCACCGGCCGACTCCAAAATTCAGCGGTTCCCCATCTCAGCCCAGAAAGCAGGTAGAACAACTTTTGTGGTGCCTTTTAGATGCCTACCAAGGTAGTGTAAAAACTACCAAGAGAACTCCTGTCTGGCACCTTCCCCGGTGGAGTTGTGCATGGGGTGTGTTTGGAACATTTTGTCACCGGCCGACTCCAAAATTCAGCAGTTCCCCATCTCAGCCCACAAAGCAGGTACAACAACTTTTCTTGTGCCTTTCAAATGCCTACCAAGGTAGTGTAAAAACTACCAACAGAATTCGTTCCTGGCACCTTCCCCGGTGGAGTTGTGCATGGGGTGTGTTTGGAACATTTTGTCACCGGCCGAGTCCAAAATTCAGCGATTCCCCATCTCAGCCCAGAAAGCAGGTAGAACAACTTTTGTGGTGTCTTTCAGATGCCTACCAAGGTAGTGTAAAAACTACCAGGAGAACTCCTGTCTGGCACCTTCCCCGGTGGAGTTGTGCATGGGGTGTGTTTGGAACATTTTGTCACCGGCCGAGTCCAAAATTCAGCGGTTCCCCATCTCAGCCCAGAAAGCAGGTAGAACAACTTTTGTGGTGTCTTTCAGATGCCTACCGGAGCAATGTAAAAACTACCAGGAGAACTCCTGTCTGGCACCTTCCCCGGTGGAGTTGTGCAAAGGTGTGTTTGGAACATTTTGTCACCAGCCGAGTCCAAAATTCAGCGTTTCCCCATCTCAGCCCACAAAGCAGGTAGAACAACTTTTGTGGTGCCTTTCAGCTGCCTACCAAGGTAGTGTAAAAACTACCAAGAGAACTCCTGTCTGGCACCTTCCCCGGTGGAGTTGTGCATGGGGTGTGTTTGGAACATTTTGTCAACGGCCGAGTCCAAAATTCAGCGGTTCCCCATCTCAGCCCAGAAAGCAGGTAGAACAACTTTTCTTGTGCCTTTCAGCTGCCTACCAAGGTAGTGTAAAAACTATCAAGAGAACTCCTGTCTGGCACCTTCCCCGGTGGAGTTGTGCATGGGGTGTGTTTGGAACATTTTGTCACCGGCCGAGTCCAAAATTCAGCGATTCCCCATCTCAGCCCAGAAAGAAGGTAGAACAACTTTTGTGGTGTCTTTCAGATGCCTACCAAGGTAGTGTAAAAACTACCAAGAGAACTCCTGTCTGGCACCTTCCCCGGTGGAGTTGTGCATGGGGTGTGTTTGGAACATTTTGTCACCGGCCGACTCCAAAATTCAGCGGTTCCCCATCTCAGCCCAGAAAGCAGGTAGAACAACTTTTTTGGTGTCTTTAAGATGCCTACCGGAGCAATGTAAAAACTACCAGGAGAACTCCTGTCTGGCACCTTCCCCGGTGGAGTTGTGCATGGGGTGTGTTTGGAACATTTTGTCACCAGCCGACTCCAAAATTCAGCGGTTCCCCATCTCAGCCCAGAAAGCAGGTACAACAACTTTTGTGGTGCCTTTCAGATGCCTACCAAGGTAGTGTAAAAACTACTAAGAGAACTCCTGTCTGGCACCTTCCCCGGTGGAGTTTTGCATGGGGTGTGTTTGGAACATTTTGTCACCGGCCGAGTCCAAAATTCAGCGGTTCCCCATCTCAGCCCAGAAAGCAGGTAGAACAACTTTTGTGGTGCCTTTCAGCTGCCTACCAAGGTAGTGTAAAAACTACTAAGAGAACTCCTGTCTGGCACCTTCCCCGGTGGAGTTGTGCATGGGGTGTGTTTGGAACATTTTGTCACCGGCCGAGTCCAAAATTCAGCGGTTCCCCATCTCAGCCCAGAAAGCAGGTAGAACATCTTTTGTGGTATCTTTCAGATGCCTACCGGAGCAATGTAAAAACTACCAGGAGAACTCCTGTCTGGCACCTTCCGTGGTGGAGTTGTGCAGGGGGTGTGTTTGGAACATTTTGTCACCAGCCGAGTCCAAAATTCAGCGGTTCCCCATCTCAGCCCACAAAGCAGGTACAACAACTTTTGTGGTGCCTTTCAGCTGCCTACCAAGGTAGTGTAAAAACTACCAACAGAATTCGTTCCTGGCACCTTCCGTGGTGGAGTTGTGCATGGGGTGTGTTTGGAACATTTTGTCACCAGCCGAGTCCAAAATTCAGCGTTTCCCCATCTCAGCCCAGAAAGCAGGTAGAACAACTTTTGTGGTGTCTTTCAGATGCCTACCAAGGTAGTGTAAAAACTACTAAGAGAACTCCTGTCTGGCACCTTCCCCGGTGGAGTTGTGCATGGGGTGTGTTTGGAACATTTTGTCACCGGCCGAGTCCAAAATTCAGCGATTCCCCATCTCAGCCCAGAAAGCAGGTAGAACAACTTTTGTGGTGCCTTTCAGATGCCTACCAAGGTAGTGTAAAAACTACCAGGAGAACTCCTGTCTGGCACCTTCCCCGGTGGAGTTGTGCAGGGGGTGTTTTTGGAACATTTTGTCACCAGCCGACTCCAAAATTCAGCGGTTCCCCATCTCAGCCCAGAAAGCAGGTAGAACAACTTTTGTGGTGCCTTTCAGCTGCCTACCAAGGTAGTGTAAAAACTATCAAGAGAACTCCTGTCTGGCACCTTCCCCGGTGGAGTTGTGCATGGGGTGTGTTTGGAACATTTTGTCACCGGCCGAGTCCAAAATTCAGCGATTCCCCATCTCAGCCCAGAAAGCAGGTAGAACAACTTCTGTGGTGTCTTTCAGATGCCTACCAAGGTAGTGTAAAAACTACCAGGAGAACTCCTGTCTGGCACCTTCCCCGGTGGAGTTGTGCATGGGGTGTGTTTGGAACATTTTGTCAACGGCCGACTCCAAAATTCAGCGTTTCCCCATCTCAGCCCAGAAAGCAGGTAGAACAACTTTTGTGGTGTCTTTCAGATGCCTACCGGAGCAATGTAAAAACTACCAGGAGAACTCCTGTCTGGCACCTTCCCCGGTGGAGTTGTGCAGGGGGTGTGTTTGGAACATTTTGTCAACGGCCGAGTCCAAAATTCAGCGGTTCCCCATCTCAGC
Organism: Falco cherrug; assembly: GCF_023634085.1. NCBI lineage: Eukaryota > Metazoa > Chordata > Aves > Falconiformes > Falconidae > Falco > Falco cherrug. Next base: position 715,481 of record NW_026599479.1, on the reverse strand, counting down.
CCAGAAAGCAGGTAGAACATCTTTTGTGGTATCTTTCAGATGCCTACCGGAGCAATGTAAAAACTACCAGGAGAACTCCTGTCTGGCACCTTCCCCGGTGGAGTTGTGCATGGGGTGTGTTTGGAACATTTTGTCAACGGCCGACTCCAAAATTCAGCGGTTCCCCATCTCAGCCCACAAAGCAGGTACAACAACTTTTCTTGTGCCTTTCAGCTGCCTACCAAGGTAGTGTAAAAACTACCAACAGAATTCGTTCCTGGCACCTTCCCCGGTGGAGTTGTGCATGGGGTGTGTTTGGAACATTTTGTCACCGGCCGAGTCCAAAATTCAGCGGTTCCCCATCTCAGCCCAGAAAGCAGGTAGAACAACTTTTGTGGTGTCTTTCAGCTGCCTACCAAGGTAGTGTAAAAACTACCAAGAGAACTCCTGTCTGGCACCTTCCCCGGTGGAGTTGTGCAGGGGGTGTGTTTGGAACATTTTGTCACCGGCCGAGTCCAAAATTCAGCGGTTCCCCATCTCAGCCCAGAAAGCAGGTAGAACAACTTTTGTGGTGCCTTTCAGCTGCCTACCAAGGCAGTGTAAAAACTACCAGGAGAACTCCTGTCTGGCACCTTCCGTGGTGGAGTTGTGCATGGGGTGTGTTTGGTACATTTTGTCACCAGCCGACTCCAAAATTCAGCGGTTCCCCATCTCAGCCCAGAAAGCAGGAAGAACAACTTTTGTGGTGCCTTTCAAATGCCTACCAAGGTAGTGTAAAAACTACCAAGAGAACTCCTGTCTGGCACCTTCCGTGGTGGAGTTGCGCATGGGGTGTGTTTGGAACATTTTGTCACCGGCCGACTCCAAAATTCAGCGGTTCCCCATCTCAGCCCAGAAAGCAGGAAGAACAACTTTTGTGGTGTCTTTCAGATGCCTACCAAGGTAGTGTAAAAACTACCAAGAGAACTCCTGTCTGGCACCTTCCCCGGTGGAGTTGTGCATGGGGTGTGTTTGGAACATTTTGTCACCAGCCGACTCCAAAATTCAGCGGTTCCCCATCTCAGCCCAGAAAGCAGGTAGAACAACTTTTGTGGTGTCTTTCAGATGCCTACCAAGGTAGTGTAAAAACTACTAAGAGAACTCCTGTCTGGCACCTTCCCCGGTGGAGTTGTGCATGGGGTGTGTTTGGAACATTTTGTCACCGGCCGAGTCCAAAATTCAGCGATTCCCCATCTCAGCCCAGAAAGCAGGTAGAACAACTTTTGTGGTGTCTTTCAGATGCCTACCAAGGTAGTGTAAAAACTACCAGGAGAACTACTGTCTAGCACCTTCCCCGGTGGAGTTGTGCATGGGGTGTGTTTGGAACATTTTGTCACCAGCCGAGTCCAAAATTCAGCGGTTCCCCATCTCAGCCCAGAAAGCAGGTAGAACAACTTTTGTGGTGCCTTTCAAATGCTTACCAAGGTAGTGTAAAAACTACCAGGAGAACTCCTGTCTGGCACCTTCCGTGGTGGAGTTGTGCATGGGGTGTGTTTGGTACATTTTGTCACCGGCCGACTCCAAAATTCAGCGGTTCCCCATCTCAGCCCAGAAAGCAGGTAGAACAACTTTTGTGGTGTCTTTCAGATGCCTACCGGAGCAATGTAAAAACTACCAGGAGAACTCCTGTCTGGCACCTTCCCCGGTGGAGTTGTGCAAAGGTGTGTTTGGAACATTTTGTCACCCGCCGAGTCCAAAATTCAGCGTTTCCCCATCTCAGCCCAGAAAGCAGGTAGAACAACTTTTGTGGTGCCTTTCAGCTGCCTACCAAGGTAGTGTAAAAACTACCAGGAGAACTCCTGTCTGGCACCTTCCCCGGTGGAGTTGTGCATGGGGTGTGTTTGGAACATTTTGTCAACGGCCGAGTCCAAAATTCAGCGGTTCCCCATCTCAGCCCAGAAAGCAGGTAGAACAACTTTTGTGGTGTCTTTCAAATGCCTACCAAGGTAGTGTAAAAACTACCAGGAGAACTCCTGTCTGGCACCTTCCCCGGTGGAGTTGTGCATGGGGTGTGTTTGGAACATTTTGTCACCGGCCGACTCCAAAATTCAGCGGTTCCCCATCTCAGCCCACAAAGCAGGTAGAACAACTTTTGTGGTGTCTTTCAAATGCCTACCAAGGTAGTGTAAAAACTACCAAGAGAACTCCTGTCTGGCACCTTCCCCGGTGGAGTTTTGCATGGGGTGTGTTTGGAACATTTTGTCACCGGCCGAGTCCAAAATTCAGCGATTCCCCATCTCAGCCCAGAAAGCAGGTAGAACAACTTCTGTGGTGTCTTTCAGATGCCTACCAAGGTAGTGTAAAAACTACCAGGAGAACTCCTGTCTGGCACCTTCCCCGGTGGAGTTGTGCATGGGGTGTGTTTGGAACATTTTGTCAACGGCCGACTCCAAAATTCAGCGGTTCCCCATCTCAGCCCAGAAAGCAGGTAGAACAACTTTTGTGGTGTCTTTCAGATGCCTACCGGAGCAATGTAAAAACTACCAGGAGAACTCCTGTCTGGCACCTTCCCCGGTGGAGTTGTGCATGGGGTGTGTTTGGAACATTTTGTCACCGGCCGAGTCCAAAATTCAGCGGTTCCCCATCTCAGCCCAGAAAGCAGGTAGAACATCTTTTGTGGTATCTTTCAGATGCCTACCGGAGCAATGTAAAAACTACCAGGAGAACTCCTGTCTGGCACCTTCCCCGGTGGAGTTGTGCATGGGGTGTGTTTGGAACATTTTGTCAACGGCCGACTCCAAAATTCAGCGTTTCCCCATCTCAGCCCACAAAGCAGGTACAACAACTTTTCTTGTGCCTTTCAGCTGCCTACCAAGGTAGTGTAAAAACTACCAAGAGAACTCCTGTCTGGCACCTTCCCCGGTGGAGTTGTGCATGGGGTGTGTTTGGAACATTTTGTCACCAGCCGAGTCCAAAATTCAGCGTTTTTCCATCTCAGCCCAGAAAGCAGGTAGAACAACTTTTGTGGTGTCTTTCAGATGCCTACCAAGGTAGTGTAAAAACTATCAAGAGAACTCCTGTCTGGCACCTTCCCCGGTGGAGTTGTGCATGGGGTGTGTTTGGAACATTTTGTCACCGGCCGAGTCCAAAATTCAGCGATTCCCCATCTCAGCCCAGAAAGCAGGTAGAACAACTTTTGTGGTGTCTTTCAGATGCCTACCAAGGTAGTGTAAAAACTACCAGGAGAACTCCTGTCTGGCACCTTCCCCGGTGGAGTTGTGCATGGGGTGTGTTTGGAACATTTTGTCAACGGCCGACTCCAAAATTCAGCTGTTCCCCATCTCAGCCCAGAAAGCAGGTAGAACAACTTTTGTGGTGTCTTCAGATGCCTACCGGAGCAATGTAAAAACTACCAGGAGAAGTCCTGTCTGGCACCTTCCCCGGTGGAGTTGTGCATGGGGTGTGTTTGGAACATTTTGTCACCAGCCGAGTCCAAAATTCAGCGTTTCCCCATCTCAGCCCAGAAAGCAGGTAGAACAACTTTTGTGGTGCCTTTCAGCTGCCTACCAAGGTAGTGTAAAAACTACCAAGAGAACTCCTGTCTGGCACCTTCCCCGGTGGAGTTGTGCATGGGGTGTGTTTGGAACATTTTGTCAACGGCCGAGTCCAAAATTCAGCGTTTCCCCATCTCAGCCCAGAAAGCAGGTAGAACAACTTTTGTGGTGTCTTTCAAATGCCTACCAAGGTAGTGTAAAATCTACCAACAGAACTCCTGTCTGGCACCTTCCCCGGTGGAGTTGTGCATGGGGTGTGTTTGGAACATTTTGTCACCGGCCGAGTCCAAAATTCAGCGATTCCCCATCTCAGCCCAGAAAGCAGGTAGAACAACTTTTGTGGTGTCTTTCAGATGCCTACCAAGGTAGTGTAAAAACTACGAAGAGAACTCCTGTCTGGCACCTTCCCCGGTGGAGTTGTGCATGGGGTGTGTTTGGAACATTTTGTCACCGGCCGACTCCAAAATTCAGCGGTTCCCCATCTCAGCCCAGAAAGCAGGTAGAACAACTTTTGTGGTGTCTTTAAGATGCCTACCGGAGCAATGTAAAAACTACCAGGAGAACTCCTGTATGGCACCTTCCGTGGTGGAGTTGTGCATGGGGTGTGTTTGGAACATTTTGTCACCGGCCGACTCCAAAATTCAGCGGTTCCCCATCTCAGCCCAGAAAGCAGGAAGAACAACTTTTGTGGTGCCTTTCAAATGCTTACCAAGGTAGTGTAAAAACTACCAGGAGAACTCCTGTCTGGCACCTTCCGTGGTGGAGTTGTGCATGGGGTGTGTTTGGTACATTTTGTCACCGGCCGACTCCAAAATTCAGCGGTTCCCCATCTCAGCCCAGAAAGCAGGTAGAACAACTTTTGTGGTGCCTTTTAGATGCCTACCAAGGTAGTGTAAAAACTACCAAGAGAACTCCTGTCTGGCACCTTCCCCGGTGGAGTTGTGCATGGGGTGTGTTTGGAACATTTTGTCACCGGCCGAGTCCAAAATTCAGCAGTTCCCCATCTCAGCCCACAAAGCAGGTACAACAACTTTTCTTGTGCCTTTCAAATGCCTACCAAGGTAGTGTAAAAACTACCAACAGAATTCGTTCCTGGCACCTTCCCCGGTGGAGTTGTGCATGGGGTGTGTTTGGAACATTTTGTCACCAGCCGAGTCCAAAATTCAGCGTTTCCCCATCTCAGCCCAGAAAGCAGGTAGAACAACTTTTGTGGTGTCTTTCAGATGCCTACCAAGGTAGTGTAAAAACTACTAAGAGAACTCCTGTCTGGCACCTTCCCCGGTGGAGTTGTGCATGGGGTGTGTTTGGAACATTTTGTCACCGGCCGAGTCCAAAATTCAGCGATTCCCCATCTCAGCCCAGAAAGCAGGTAGAACAACTTTTGTGGTGTCTTTCAGATGCCTACCAAGGTAGTGTAAAAACTACCAGGAGAACTCCTGTCTGGCACCTTCCCCGGTGGAGTTGTGCATGGGGTGTGTTTGGAACATTTTGTCACCGGCCGAGTCCAAAATTCAGCGGTTCCCCATCTCAGCCCAGAAAGCAGGTAGAACAACTTTTGTGGTGTCTTTCAGATGCCTACCGGAGCAATGTAAAAACTACCAGGAGAACTCCTGTCTGGCACCTTCCCCGGTGGAGTTGTGCAAAGGTGTGTTTGGAACATTTTGTCACCAGCCGAGTCCAAAATTCAGCGTTTCCCCATCTCAGCCCAGAAAGCAGGTAGAACAACTTTTGTGGTGCCTTTCAGCTGCCTACCAAGGTAGTGTAAAAACTACCAGGAGAACTCCTGTCTGGCACCTTCCCCGGTGGAGTTGTGCATGGGGTGTGTTTGGAACATTTTGTCACCGGCCGAGTCCAAAATTCAGCGGTTCCCCATCTCAGCCCAGAAAGCAGGTAGAACAACTTTTCTTGTGCCTTTCAGCTGCCTACCAAGGTAGTGTAAAAACTATCAAGAGAACTCCTGTCTGGCACCTTCCCCGGTGGAGTTGTGCATGGGGTGTGTTTGGAACATTTTGTCACCGGCCGAGTCCAAAATTCAGCGATTCCCCATCTCAGCCCAGAAAGAAGGTAGAACAACTTTTGTGGTGTCTTTCAGATGCCTACCAAGGTAGTGTAAAAACTACCAAGAGAACTCCTGTCTGGCACCTTCCCCGGTGGAGTTGTGCATGGGGTGTGTTTGGAACATTTTGTCACCGGCCGACTCCAAAATTCAGCGGTTCCCCATCTCAGCCCAGAAAGCAGGTAGAACAACTTTTTTGGTGTCTTTAAGATGCCTACCGGAGCAATGTAAAAACTACCAGGAGAACTCCTGTCTGGCACCTTCCCCGGTGGAGTTGTGCATGGGGTGTGTTTGGAACATTTTGTCACCAGCCGACTCCAAAATTCAGCGGTTCCCCATCTCAGCCCAGAAAGCAGGTACAACAACTTTTGTGGTGCCTTTCAGATGCCTACCAAGGTAGTGTAAAAACTACCAAGAGAACTCCTGTCTGGCACCTTCCGTGGTGGAGTTGTGCATGGGGTGTGTTTGGAACATTTTGTCACCGGCCGAGTCCAAAATTCAGCGGTTCCCCATCTCAGCCCAGAAAGCAGGTAGAACAACTTTTGTGGTGTCTTTCAAATGCCTACCAAGGTAGTGTAAAAACTACCAGGAGAACTCCTGTCTGGCACCTTCCGTGGTGGAGTTGTGCATGGGGTTTGTTTGGAACATTTTGTCACCGGCCGACTCCAAAATTCAGCGGTTCCCCATCTCAGCCCAGAAAGCAGGTAGAACAACTTTTGTGGTGTCTTTCAAATGCCTACCAAGGTAGTGTAAAAACTACCAGGAGAACTCCTGTCTGGCACCTTCCGTGGTGGAGTTGTGCATGGGGTGTGTTTTGAACATTTTGTCACCGGCCGACTCCAAAATTCAGCGGTTCCCCATCTCAGCCCAGAAAGCAGGTAGAACAACTTTTGTGGTGCCTTTCAGCTGCCTACCAAGGTAGTGTAAAAACTACTAAGAGAACTCCTGTCTGGCACCTTCCCCGGTGGAGTTTTGCATGGGGTGTGTTTGGAACATTTTGTCACCGGCCGAGTCCAAAATTCAGCGGTTCCCCATCTCAGCCCAGAAAGCAGGTAGAACAACTTTTGTGGTGCCTTTCAGCTGCCTACCAAGGTAGTGTAAAAACTACTAAGAGAACTCCTGTCTGGCACCTTCCCCGGTGGAGTTGTGCATGGGGTGTGTTTGGAACATTTTGTCACCGGCCGAGTCCAAAATTCAGCGATTCCCCATCTCAGCCCAGAAAGCAGGTAGAACAACTTCTGTGGTGTCTTTCAGATGCCTACCAAGGTAGTGTAAAAACTACCAGGAGAACTCCTGTCTGGCACCTTCCCCGGTGGAGTTGTGCATGGGGTGTGTTTGGAACATTTTGTCAACGGCCGACTCCAAAATTCAGCGGTTCCCCATCTCAGCCCAGAAAGCAGGTAGAACAACTTTTGTGGTGTCTTTCAGATGCCTACCGGAGCAATGTAAAAACTACCAGGAGAACTCCTGTCTGGCACCTTCCCCGGTGGAGTTGTGCAGGGGGTGTGTTTGGAACATTTTGTCACCGGCCGAGTCCAAAATTCAGCGGTTCCCCATCTCAGCCCACAAAGCAGGTAGAACAACTTTTGTGGTATCTTTCAGATGCCTACCGGAGCAATGTAAAAACTACCAGGAGAACTCCTGTCTGGCACCTTCCCCGGTGGAGTTGTGCATGGGGTGTGTTTGGAACATTTTGTCAACGGCCGACTCCAAAATTCAGCGGTTCCCCATCTCAGCCCACAAAGCAGGTACAACAACTTTTCTTGTGCCTTTCAGCTGCCTACCAAGGTAGTGTAAAAACTACCAACAGAATTCGTTCCTGGCACCTTCCCCGGTGGAGTTGTGCATGGGGTGTGTTTGGAACATTTTGTCACCGGCCGAGTCCAAAATTCAGCGATTCCCCATCTCAGCCCAGAAAGCAGGTAGAACAACTTTTGTGGTGCCTTTCAGATGCCTACCAAGGTAGTGTAAAAACTACCAGGAGAACTCCTGTCTGGCACCTTCCCCGGTGGAGTTGTGCAGGGGGTGTTTTTGGAACATTTTGTCACCAGCCGACTCCAAAATTCAGCGGTTCCCCATCTCAGCCCAGAAAGCAGGTAGAACAACTTTTGTGGTGCCTTTCAGCTGCCTACCAAGGTAGTGTAAAAACTATCAAGAGAACTCCTGTCTGGCACCTTCCCCGGTGGAGTTGTGCAGGGGGTGTGTTTGGAACATTTTGTCACCGGCCGAGTCCAAAATTCAGCGATTCCCCATCTCAGCCCAGAAAGCAGGTAGAACAACTTTTGTGGTGCCTTTCAGATGCCTACCAAGGTAGTGTAAAAACTACCAGGAGAACTCCTGTCTGGCACCTTCCCCGGTGGAGTTGTGCAGGGGGTGTTTTTGGAACATTTTGTCACCAGCCGACTCCAAAATTCAGCGGTTCCCCATCTCAGCCCAGAAAGCAGGTAGAACAACTTTTGTGGTGCCTTTCAGCTGCCTACCAAGGTAGTGTAAAAACTATCAAGAGAACTCCTGTCTGGCACCTTCCCCGGTGGAGTTGTGCATGGGGTGTGTTTGGAACATTTTGTCACCGGCCGAGTCCAAAATTCAGCGATTCCCCATCTCAGCCCAGAAAGCAGGTAGAACAACTTCTGTGGTGTCTTTCAGATGCCTACCAAGGTAGTGTAAAAACTACCAGGAGAACTCCTGTCTGGCACCTTCCCCGGTGGAGTTGTGCATGGGGTGTGTTTGGAACATTTTGTCAACGGCCGACTCCAAAATTCAGCGTTTCCCCATCTCAGCCCAGAAAGCAGGTAGAACAACTTTTGTGGTGTCTTTCAGATGCCTACCGGAGCAATGTAAAAACTACCAGGAGAACTCCTGTCTGGCACCTTCCCCGGTGGAGTTGTGCAGGGGGTGTGTTTGGAACATTTTGTCAACGGCCGAGTCCAAAATTCAGCGGTTCCCCATCTCAGCCCAGAAAGCAGGTAGAACATCTTTTGTGGTATCTTTCAGATGCCTACCGGAGCAATGTAAAAACTACCAGGAGAACTCCTGTCTGGCACCTTCCCCGGTGGAGTTGTGCATGGGGTGTGTTTGGAACATTTTGTCAACGGCCGACTCCAAAATTCAGCGGTTCCCCATCTCAGCCCACAAAGCAGGTACAACAACTTTTCTTGTGCCTTTCAGCTGCCTACCAAGGTAGTGTAAAAACTACCAAGAGAACTCCTGTCTGGCACCTTCCCCGGTGGAGTTGTGCATGGGGTGTGTTTGGAACATTTTGTCACCAGCCGACTCCAAAATTCAGCGTTTCCCCATCTCAGCCCAGAAAGCAGGTAGAACAACTTTTGTGGTGTCTTTCAAATGCCTACCAAGGTAGTGTAAAAACTACTAAGAGAACTCCTGTCTGGCACCTTCCCCGGTGGAGTTGTGCATGGGGTGTGTTTGGAACATTTTGTCACCGGCCGACTCCAAAATTCAGCGGTTCCCCATCTCAGCCCAGAAAGCAGGTAGAACAACTTTTGTGGTGTCTTTCAGCTGCCTACCAAGGTAGTGTAAAAACTACCAAGAGAACTCCTGTCTGGCACCTTCCCCGGTGGAGTTGTGCAGGGGGTGTGTTTGGAACATTTTGTCACCGGCCGAGTCCAAAATTCAGCGGTTCCCCATCTCAGCCCACAAAGCAGGTAGAACAACTTTTGTGGTGCCTTTCAGCTGCCTACCAAGGCAGTGTAAAAACTACCAGGAGAACTCCTGTCTGGCACCTTCCGTGGTGGAGTTGTGCATGGGGTGTGTTTGGTACATTTTGTCACCAGCCGACTCCAAAATTCAGCGGTTCCCCATCTCAGCCCACAAAGCAGGTACAACAACTTTTGTGGTGCCTTTCAAATGCCTACCAAGGTAGTGTAAAAACTACCAAGAGAACTCCTGTCTGGCACCTTCCGTGGTGGAGTTGCGCATGGGGTGTGTTTGGAACATTTTGTCACCGGCCGACTCCAAAATTCAGCGGTTCCCCATCTCAGCCCAGAAAGCAGGAAGAACAACTTTTGTGGTGTCTTTCAGATGCCTACCAAGGTAGTGTAAAAACTACTAAGAGAACTCCTGTCTGGCACCTTCCCCGGTGGAGTTGTGCATGGGGTGTGTTTGGAACATTTTGTCACCGGCCGAGTCCAAAATTCAGCGATTCCCCATCTCAGCCCAGAAAGCAGGTAGAACAACTTTTGTGGTGTCTTTCAGATGCCTACCAAGGTAGTGTAAAAACTACCAGGAGAACTCCTGTCTGGCACCTTCCCCGGTGGAGTTGTGCATGGGGTGTGTTTGGAACATTTTGTCAACGGCCGACTCCAAAATTCAGCGGTTCCCCATCTCAGCCCAGAAAGCAGGTAGAACAACTTTTGTGGTGTCTTTCAGATGCCTACCGGAGCAATGTAAAAACTACCAGGAGAACTCCTGTCTGGCACCTTCCCCGGTGGAGTTGTGCAAAGGTGTGTTTGGAACATTTTGTCACCCGCCGAGTCCAAAATTCAGCGTTTCCCCATCTCAGCCCAGAAAGCAGGTAGAACAACTTTTGTGGTGCCTTTCAGCTGCCTACCAAGGTAGTGTAAAAACTACCAGGAGAACTCCTGTCTGGCACCTTCCCCGGTGGAGTTGTGCATGGGGTGTGTTTGGAACATTTTGTCAACGGCCGAGTCCAAAATTCAGCGGTTCCCCATCTCAGCCCAGAAAGCAGGTAGAACAACTTTTGTGGTGTCTTTCAAATGCCTACCAAGGTAGTGTAAAATCTACCAACAGAACTCCTGTCTGGCACCTTCCCCGGTGGAGTTGTGCATGGGGTGTGTTTGGAACATTTTGTCACCGGCCGAGTCCAAAATTCAGCGATTCCCCATCTCAGCCCAGAAAGCAGGTAGAACAACTTTTGTGGTGTCTTTCAGATGCCTACCAAGGTAGTGTAAAAACTACCAGGAGAACTCCTGTCTGGCACCTTCCGTGGTGGAGTTGTGCAGGGGGTGTGTTTTGAACATTTTGTCACCGGCCGACTCCAAAATTCAGCGGTTCCCCATCTCAGCCCAGAAAGCAGGTAGAACAACTTTTGTGGTGCCTTTCAGCTGCCTACCAAGGTAGTGTAAAAACTACTAAGAGAACTCCTGTCTGGCACCTTCCGTGGTGGAGTTGTGCATGGGGTGTGTTTGGAACATTTTGTCAACGGCCGACTCCAAAATTCAGCGATTCCCCATCTCAGCCCAGAAAGCAGGTAGAACAACTTTTCTGGTGTCTTTCAGATGCCTACCAAGGTAGTGTAAAAACTACCAGGAGAACTCCTGTCTGGCACCTTCCGTGGTGGAGTTGTGCAGGGGGTGTGTTTGGAACATTTTGTCACCAGCCGAGTCCAAAATTCAGCGTTTCCCCATCTCAGCCCAGAAAGCAGGTAGAACAACTTTTGTGGTGTCTTTCAGATGCCTACCAAGGTAGTGTAAAAACTACTAAGAGAACTCCTGTCTGGTACCTTCCCCGGTGGAGTTGTGCATGGGGTGTGTTTGGAACATTTTGTCACCAGCCGAGTCCAAAATTCAGCGATTCCCCATCTCAGCCCAGAAAGCAGGTAGAACAACTTTTGTGGTGTCTTTCAGATGCCTACCAAGGTAGTGTAAAAACTACTAAGAGAACTCCTGTCTGGCACCTTCCCCGGTGGAGTTGTGCATGGGGTGTGTTTGGAACATTTTGTCACCGGCCGAGTCCAAAATTCAGCGATTCCCCATCTCAGCCCAGAAAGCAGGTAGAACAACTTTTGTGGTGTCTTTCAGATGCCTACCAAGGTAGTGTAAAAACTACCAGGAGAACTCCTGTCTGGCACCTTCCCCGGTGGAGTTGTGCATGGGGTGTGTTTGGAACATTTTGTCACCAGCCGACTCCAAAATTCAGCGGTTCCCCATCTCAGCCCACAAAGCAGGTAGAACAACTTTTGTGGTGCTTTTCAGCTGCCTACCAAGGTAGTGTAAAAACTACCAAGAGAACTCCTGTCTGGCACCTTCCGTGGTGGAGTTGTGCATGGGGTGTGTTTGGAACATTTTGTCACCGGCCGAGTCCAAAATTCAGCGGTTCCCCATCTCAGCCCAGAAAGCAGGAAGAACAACTTTTGTGGTGCCTTTCAAATGCTTACCAAGGTAGTGTAAAAACTACCAGGAGAACTCCTGTCTGGCACCTTCCCCGGTGGAGTTGTGCATGGGGTGTGTTTTGAACATTTTGTCACCGGCCGACTCCAAAATTCAGCGTTTCCCCATCTCAGCCCAGAAAGCAGGAAGAACAACTTTTGTGGTGCCTTTCAAATGCCTACCAAGGTAGTGTAAAAACTACCAAGAGAACTCCTGTCTGGCACCTTCCCCGGTGGAGTTGTGCATGGGGTGTGTTTGGAACATTTTGTCACAGGCCGACTCCAAAATTCAGCGGTTCCCCATCTCAGCCCAGAAAGCAGGTAGAACAACTTTTGTGGTGCCTTTCAGCTGCCTACCAAGGTAGTGTAAAAACTACTAAGAGAACTCCTGTCTGGTACCTTCCCCGGTGGAGTTGTGCATGGGGTGTGTTTGGAACATTTTGTCACCGGCCGAGTCCAAAATTCAGCGATTCCCCATCTCAGCCCAGAAAGCAGGTAGAACAACTTTTGTGGTGTCTTTCAGATGCCTACCAAGGTAGTGTAAAAACTACCAGGAGAACTCCTGTCTGGCACCTTCCCCGGTGGAGTTGTGCATGGGGAGTGTTTGGAACATTTTGTCACCGGCCGAGTCCAAAATTCAGCGGTTCCCCATCTCAGCCCAGAAAGCAGGTACAACATCTTTTGTGGTATCTTTCAGATGCCTACCGGAGCAATGTAAAAACTACCAGGAGAACTCCTGTCTGGCACCTTCCCCGGTGGAGTTGTGCATGGGGTGTGTTTGGAACATTTTGTCAACGGCCGACTCCAAAATTCAGCGGTTCCCCATCTCAGCCCACAAAGCAGGTACAACAACTTTTGTGGTGCCTTTCAGCTGCCTACCAAGGTAGTGTAAAAACTACCAACAGAATTCGTTCCTGGCACCTTCCCCGGTGGAGTTGTGCATGGGGTGTGTTTGGAACATTTTGTCACCAGCCGACTCCAAAATTCAGCGGTTCCCCATCTCAGCCCAGAAAGCAGGTAGAACAACTTTTGTGGTGTCTTTCAGATGCCTACCAAGGTAGTGTAAAAACTACCAGGAGAACTCCTGTCTGGCACCTTCCCCGGTGGAGTTGTGCAGGGGGTGTGTTTGGAACATTTTGTCACCAGCCGAGTCCAAAATTCAGCGATTCCCCATCTCAGCCCAGAAAGCAGGTAGAACAACTTTTGTGGTGTCTTTCAGATGCCTACCAAGGTAGTGTAAAAACTACCAGGAGAACTCCTGTCTGGCACCTTCCCCGGTGGAGTTTTGCATGGGGTGTGTTTGGAACATTTTGTCACCGGCCGAGTCCAAAATTCAGCGATTCCCCATCTCAGCCCAGAAAGCAGGTAGAACAACTTTTGTGGTGCCTTTCAGCTGCCTACCAAGGTAGTGTAAAAACTACCAGGAGAACTCCTGTCTGGCACCTTCCCCGGTGGAGTTGTGCATGGGGTGTGTTTGGAACATTTTGTCAACGGCCGAGTCCAAAATTCTTCGGTTCCCCATCTCAGCCCAGAAAGCAGGTAGAACAACTTTTGTGGTGTCTTTCAGATGCCTACCGGAGCAATGTAAAAACTACCAGGAGAACTCCTGTCTGGCACCTTCCCCGGTGGAGTTGTGCAGGGGGTGTGTTTGGAACATTTTGTCAACGGCCGAGTCCAAAATTCTTCGGTTCCCCATCTCAGCCCAGAAAGCAGGTAGAACAACTTTTGTGGTGTCTTTCAGATGCCTACCGGAGCAATGTAAAAACTACCAGGAGAACTCCTGTCTGGCACCTTCCCCGGTGGAGTTGTGCATGGGGTGTGTTTGGAACATTTTGTCACCGGCCGAGTCCAAAATTCAGCGATTCCCCATCTCAGCCCAGAAAGCAGGTAGAACAACTTTTGTGGTGTCTTTCAGATGCCTACCAAGGTAGTGTAAAAACTACCAGGAGAACTCCTGTCTGGCACCTTCCCCGGTGGAGTTGTGCAGGGGGTGTGTTTGGAACATTTTGTCACCGGCCGACTCCAAAATTCAGCTGTTCCCCATCTCAGCCCAGAAAGCAGATAGAACAGCTTTTGTGGTGTCTTTCAGATGCCTACCAAGGTAGTGTAAAAACTACTAAGAGAACTCCTGTCTGGCACCTTCCCCGGTGGAGTTGTGCAGGGGGTGTGTTTGGAACATTTTGTCACCAGCCGACTCCAAAATTCAGCGTTTCCCCATCTCAGCCCAGAAAGCAGGTAGAACAACTTTTGTGGTGTCTTTCAAATGCCTACCAAGGTAGTGTAAAAACTACCAGGAGAACTCCTGCCTGGCACCTTCCCCGGTGGAGTTGTGCATGGGGTGTGTTTGGAACATTTTGTCACCGGCCGACTCCAAAATTCAGCCGTTCCCCATCTCAGCCCAGAAATCAGATAGAACAACTTTTGTGGTGTCTTTCAGATGCCTACCGGAGCAATGTAAAAACTACCAGGAGAACTCCTGTCTGGCACCTTCCCCGGTGGAGTTGTGCATGGGGTGTGTTTGGAACATTTTGTCACCGGCCGAGTCCAAAATTCAGCGATTCCCCATCTCAGCCCAGAAAGCAGGTAGAACAACTTTTGTGGTGTCTTTCAGATGCCTACCAAGGTAGTGTAAAAACTACCAGGAGAACTCCTGTCTGGCACCTTCCCCGGTGGAGTTGTGCATGGGGTGTGTTTGGAACATTTTGTCACCAGCCGACTCCAAAATTCAGCGGTTCCCCATCTCAGCCCACAAAGCAGGTAGAACAACTTTTGTGGTGCTTTTCAGCTGCCTACCAAGGTAGTGTAAAAACTACCAAGAGAACTCCTGTCTGGCACCTTCCGTGGTGGAGTTGTGCATGGGGTGTGTTTGGAACATTTTGTCACCGGCCGAGTCCAAAATTCAGCGGTTCCCCATCTCAGCCCAGAAAGCAGGAAGAACAACTTTTGTGGTGCCTTTCAAATGCTTACCAAGGTAGTGTAAAAACTACCAGGAGAACTCCTGTCTGGCACCTTCCCCGGTGGAGTTGTGCATGGGGTGTGTTTTGAACATTTTGTCACCGGCCGACTCCAAAATTCAGCGTTTCCCCATCTCAGCCCAGAAAGCAGGAAGAACAACTTTTGTGGTGCCTTTCAAATGCCTACCAAGGTAGTGTAAAAACTACCAAGAGAACTCCTGTCTGGCACCTTCCCCGGTGGAGTTGTGCATGGGGTGTGTTTGGAACATTTTGTCACAGGCCGACTCCAAAATTCAGCGGTTCCCCATCTCAGCCCAGAAAGCAGGTAGAACAACTTTTGTGGTGCCTTTCAGCTGCCTACCAAGGTAGTGTAAAAACTACTAAGAGAACTCCTGTCTGGTACCTTCCCCGGTGGAGTTGTGCATGGGGTGTGTTTGGAACATTTTGTCACCGGCCGAGTCCAAAATTCAGCGATTCCCCATCTCAGCCCAGAAAGCAGGTAGAACAACTTTTGTGGTGTCTTTCAGATGCCTACCAAGGTAGTGTAAAAACTACCAGGAGAACTCCTGTCTGGCACCTTCCGTGGTGGAGTTGTGCATGGGGAGTGTTTGGAACATTTTGTCACCGGCCGAGTCCAAAATTCAGCGGTTCCCCATCTCAGCCCAGAAAGCAGGTACAACATCTTTTGTGGTATCTTTCAGATGCCTACCGGAGCAATGTAAAAACTACCAGGAGAACTCCTGTCTGGCACCTTCCCCGGTGGAGTTGTGCATGGGGTGTGTTTGGAACATTTTGTCAACGGCCGACTCCAAAATTCAGCGGTTCCCCATCTCAGCCCACAAAGCAGGTACAACAACTTTTGTGGTGCCTTTCAGCTGCCTACCAAGGTAGTGTAAAAACTACCAACAGAATTCGTTCCTGGCACCTTCCCCGGTGGAGTTGTGCATGGGGTGTGTTTGGAACATTTTGTCACCAGCCGACTCCAAAATTCAGCGGTTCCCCATCTCAGCCCAGAAAGCAGGTAGAACAACTTTTGTGGTGTCTTTCAGATGCCTACCAAGGTAGTGTAAAAACTACCAGGAGAACTCCTGTCTGGCACCTTCCCCGGTGGAGTTGTGCAGGGGGTGTGTTTGGAACATTTTGTCACCAGCCGAGTCCAAAATTCAGCGATTCCCCATCTCAGCCCAGAAAGCAGGTAGAACAACTTTTGTGGTGTCTTTCAGATGCCTACCAAGGTAGTGTAAAAACTACCAGGAGAACTCCTGTCTGGCACCTTCCCCGGTGGAGTTTTGCATGGGGTGTGTTTGGAACATTTTGTCACCGGCCGAGTCCAAAATTCAGCGATTCCCCATCTCAGCCCAGAAAGCAGGTAGAACAACTTTTGTGGTGCCTTTCAGCTGCCTACCAAGGTAGTGTAAAAACTACCAGGAGAACTCCTGTCTGGCACCTTCCCCGGTGGAGTTGTGCATGGGGTGTGTTTGGAACATTTTGTCAACGGCCGAGTCCAAAATTCTTCGGTTCCCCATCTCAGCCCAGAAAGCAGGTAGAACAACTTTTGTGGTGTCTTTCAGATGCCTACCGGAGCAATGTAAAAACTACCAGGAGAACTCCTGTCTGGCACCTTCCCCGGTGGAGTTGTGCAGGGGGTGTGTTTGGAACATTTTGTCAACGGCCGAGTCCAAAATTCTTCGGTTCCCCATCTCAGCCCAGAAAGCAGGTAGAACAACTTTTGTGGTGTCTTTCAGATGCCTACCGGAGCAATGTAAAAACTACCAGGAGAACTCCTGTCTGGCACCTTCCCCGGTGGAGTTGTGCATGGGGTGTGTTTGGAACATTTTGTCACCGGCCGAGTCCAAAATTCAGCGATTCCCCATCTCAGCCCAGAAAGCAGGTAGAACAACTTTTGTGGTGTCTTTCAGATGCCTACCAAGGTAGTGTAAAAACTACCAGGAGAACTCCTGTCTGGCACCTTCCCCGGTGGAGTTGTGCAGGGGGTGTGTTTGGAACATTTTGTCACCGGCCGAGTCCAAAATTCAGCGGTTCCCCATCTCAGCCCAGAAAGCAGATAGAACAGCTTTTGTGGTGTCTTTCAGATGCCTACCAAGGTAGTGTAAAAACTACTAAGAGAACTCCTGTCTGGCACCTTCCCCGGTGGAGTTGTGCAGGGGGTGTGTTTGGAACATTTTGTCACCAGCCGACTCCAAAATTCAGCGTTTCCCCATCTCAGCCCAGAAAGCAGGTAGAACAACTTTTGTGGTGTCTTTCAAATGCCTACCAAGGTAGTGTAAAAACTACCAGGAGAACTCCTGCCTGGCACCTTCCCCGGTGGAGTTGTGCATGGGGTGTGTTTGGAACATTTTGTCACCGGCCGACTCCAAAATTCAGCCGTTCCCCATCTCAGCCCAGAAATCAGATAGAACAACTTTTGTGGTGTCTTTCAGATGCCTACCGGAGCAATGTAAAAACTACCAGGAGAACTCCTGTCTGGCACCTTCCCCGGTGGAGTTGTGCAGGGGGTGTGTTTGGAACATTTTGTCACCGGCCGAGTCCAAAATTCAGCGATTCCCCATCTCAGCCCAGAAAGCAGGTAGAACAACTTTTGTGCTGCCTTTCAGCTCCCTACCAAGGCAGTGTAAAATCTACCAAGAGAACTCCTGTCTGGCACCTTCCCCGGTGGAGTTGTGCATGGGGTGTCTTTGGAACATTTTGTCACCAGCCGAGTCCAAAATTCAGCGTTTCCCCATCTCAGCCCAGAAAGCAGGTAGAACAACTTTTGTGGTGTCTTTCAGATGCCTACCAAGGTAGTGTAAAAACTACTAAGAGAACTCCTGTCTGGTACCTTCCCCGGTGGAGTTGTGCATGGGGTGTGTTTGGAACATTTTGTCACCAGCCGAGTCCAAAATTCAGCGATTCCCCATCTCAGCCCACAAAGCAGGTAGAACAACTTTTGTGGTGTCTTTCAGATGCCTACCAAGGTAGTGTAAAAACTACTAAGAGAACTCCTGTCTGGCACCTTCCCCGGTGGAGTTGTGCATGGGGTGTGTTTGGAACATTTTGTCACCGGCCGAGTCCAAAATTCAGCGATTCCCCATCTCAGCCCAGAAAGCAGGTAGAACAACTTTTGTGGTGTCTTTCAGCTGCCTACCAAGGTAGTGTAAAAACTACCAACAGAATTCGTTCCTGGCACCTTCCCCGGTGGAGTTGTGCAGGGGGTGTGTTTGGAACATTTTGTCACCAGCCGAGTCCAAAATTCAGCGTTTCCCCATCTCAGCCCAGAAAGCAGGTAGAACAACTTTTGTGGTGTCTTTCAGATGCCTACCAAGGTAGTGTAAAAACTACCAGGAGAACTCCTGTCTGGCACCTTCCCCGGTGGAGTTGTGCAGGGGGTGTGTTTGGA